>NC_089786.1:48494694-48714694 GCF_040412425.1 Macrobrachium rosenbergii | reverse complement strand
ACGACCAATTCACATTTCTAGACTTACATGGCTGGTGCTCAGGATTAGCTCTTGCTGAGGGGTCAGTGTCAATGACCCTGGTTGTTATGATGACAGTTATCTTACAATCAATCATTCTTCTTGACTGGAAAGTTATGTGGGGAAATAGTCATGGGAAGAGATGAAAAGGCAGAAACAATGCAGATGGGGGACCTATAATTCTACATAGTGTGCAGTAACAAGATACACTGTGCATTGGAATTGGAATTGGAATATAGAATTTATGCCAAGGTCATTCAGCACTGCAACGGAAATTGAGAGTAAAAAGGTTTTAAGGGTGTAACAGGAAAATCAGCAGTTGCACTACAACAATTATTAGGATTGAAGAAAGGCACTGTAATATGAACGGAGGTAGAGTAAAAGGAATGAAAGGGGTTGCAGCTAAGGCCCAAAGGGACACTGCAAAGAACCTTAAGTAATGCCTACAGTGCACAGCATGAGGTTCACTCAGGCTCACTGTGAATTACCTACAATGGGGGTGTCCAGAAAGCTCAGCACCACTCATGAAGGGGAATTAATATATGCAGATGATGTCAAGGCTAAAGAAAATATTTTATAGATATATTGCTTGGCACCACTACAAGTGAAAGTCCAGTCATAATTTAACATAAATACTAACAATCCATTAGGAAACCCTACACATAAGAATTTTCACATCTTACAAAGTAAGACTTGATTGGCAGAGCCATGGCTGAGTGACCATTTACTCTCCCTGATCCACACATCTTAAACTCTAGGACAAAAGAATGTTCGACTCAGTGGTCTGATTACATAATTAATAATAATAACTGGATTTTACCACATGAAAAAGTTTCCAAGATGACCATTTTAGGTGTACTAATCTGACTACGGCATCTCCTTCCTTACTTCTGCGACTCTAATGCCACTCTAATTCTACTTAAGAAAGTGAAATACTACAGTAAATTTCTCCTTTTTTATTTCAAAATTGTTGCACATTAAACCTTTGTCCTTAGAAGATATTTCACAAAAGAAAATACTTTAGTATATAACCTCCTCTTCACCAAATGACCTTTGGGGAAAAACAGCATCAAGTTCTATTCTCACAAGATATTATCAGGAAATATATTATGTTTGCAAAAGGAATGATAAATACTGTACAATCTGCTTCTCTGCTTGTTAGTAAATCAGCTGTTAATTTCTAAAACTGAGCGAAAAGTAATGCTTGCTTGAATATTAATCCTCCTCGTATCTGAAGGGTTCTGGAGGCTCTGGTTCTGTTTCTTCTTCTGCCTTAGGACCCAAAGCAGGTACTGGTTGGACAAGCTCTTCACTATCCTCAGGTTTCGTGTCTCTCATCAAAATAATTCCTCCGATGTTAAGTTCTTTGACCGGCGTGTATCGGGAACCCTCTGCCATGCGGACAACTTTAAGCTGGGCCTTCATCACACGAGCTGGATTACTAAGCATGTCAAAGGATGGCTCTTCTTTCTTCTTCTCCTCTTCTTTTTTCTTCTCTTCCTTCTCTTTCTCCTTTTCTTTTTCCTCCTTTTCTTTCTTCTCCTTCTCTTCATCCACATCCATTTTCTCATCCTTCTGTTCCTTCTTCTTCCTTTCATCGTCCTTCTTTCTTGCTTTTGCAGTTATAGAAAGCACTGCTGTGACTTTCTCAGCCACTTCCTTCTTCTTCTCTTCTAAGGGAGCGGGGTAGCCGTAGGTGGAAGGCTTGGCATTAGAAACAAACTGCATTTTGGGCATCTTCAGTTCTGAATTAAGGCCAATGAGACAGGTAGGGGTGAAGGCCATGGACAAGAAATGAGCCAGTGGGAACCAGTACCAAAACTGTGTAAAGACAAACATTCCAACAACTGAGGTCATGCTGGTATGACCTGTTCGGGACTGGAGGGAGATGGTCATGTTTCGGCCACCAGCATCAACGATGCCCTGTGCAAGGATGGCGCCGAACTTTGCAATGGAATCTTCATGCTTGTCTGTGATCACCTTGGCGTACAACTGACGGAAGTCTTTGATCTTGGAGCACGTTGCTTCGGTCTGCTGGATCAGCACAAAAGCAGAAGCTATGAGCGCGCCTTGACGTACAAAATTGACAGAATCATTTGTGAGAGGTTCAAGAAGACCCAACGCTTCCTTTTGTCCAGTTCCTGAGCAGGCAACGCCCAGAGCCATGGCTGCACCATACCTCACATGGGGATTATAAGATTCTGATAACAGTGACACCATACTTGGTATCTGTTCTGGCGACCTGAATAACAAGAACCCTAGAGCTTCAACAGCTGCTCTTCTGACATCATTGTCCACATCTGAGACGGCCACGTGTAACAATCTTTTCATCGCAGGAGTAGATGCTGTGCCGCAATATGCCATTGCAACTGTGTACATGGCAGCTCTTCTCAAAATGGCATCCTTATCTTCACTGAGCTCCGTAATAAGCACGTCAGCTTGGTCCTGCTGGCCATACATGGTAAGAGCAATGCCTTGGGCCAATCCTCGCAAAATCTTCTCGTGCTGGGTGTCTCTTGCGTAGTTCACCATGTCAGACACAGCCTGCTCGTTGGCTGAACCCAACATTACCAAGCCCATAGCCAACCCGGCAGCTTCTCCAGTTACTGCATCATCTTGGAAAAGGGAATACTTCAGCTGTTCATACACATCTGTGCGCTGGGTACCCATGGCGGCCAATCCAAGCCCAAGGCATCCTCCATGACGCACAATCTGTAAATGGTGAACTCATGTAGACAATGTTTAAAGTCTTACAACTAAGCAACTAAATACTATGCAATAAAAGTCAATGATGCTACAAGAAATGTAAATAATGTAAAGCCAACCTCAATTTCTCAAACTAATGAACAGGAAACCTGTTAATTTTTCAACAGTTGCAGGACATGCAACAATCACCATCAAATTATGTTCATATATCAAACACAAACAAATCCTGAAGAAAAACTTACATCACTTGTGGCATCCTTTGTCTGATTGAGGAGATATTCAATGATGTTTGCCCCATGGTTAGCATGTATCAATCCTAACGCATACAATGAGCCACTCTCAGCATATCCGGGGCTGTTCGATTCCTTCGGAAGGTAGGCTTGCATAAGAGTGAGCGCCTCCTTCTCATGACCTCGGTGTATAACGCCAAGAGAAGCGGTGGCTGTCATTTTAGCCCAGTTTGTTGCCCTTGAAAGCCATTCCAAATTATCTCTGTAAGGGGGAATATTTGTTATTAGGATGATTACAGAAGCCAAATAACACTCTTTCAGGTCTGATTTACACTGAGATTCCACACTGATGTTTACGCATACAAGTTTTCTTAAACTAACTTTTAAAGATATTTCCCTTCTGATCTTTGCAGTACCAAAAAGCTATGTGAATAAAGCTAGTAGAGTATACCATTTAATAAATGGTTACTACTGTACTCTCATAGTCAATATTAGTTTCCTTTAAATCTTAATGGTGGGAAACTATAATGAAAGAACATGACATTAACAATTACTATTATACTTGATATGATCAGGTTCCATTACATCTCTCTTTTCAGATTTTCTTCCCCCAAAATTCATTAAATCCACCCAGCAGGAACATGGGAATAAATGACTTTAAAAGGTAAAACCACCTAAATTATCTAAAAGCTACTCTTCATGTAACTACATACTACGATTCACTAAGTGGTTCCATGCAAAACAAGTCATATATTCAATGTTATCCACTTATTTTAAGAAAGGAAGAGTTTCTAAAGACAAAAATGGAATTGTAACGCTTTACACGTACTATAATCGACTTGGCAGGAACGTACTAGAAACTGAAGATTGTGACCAAACATAAGAGCTGACACGATAAATACTTATCAATATTCAACTATTAAACCGCATGAGCTATGTGACTGAACTAGACCACTTACCGAAGAAACTGATCTGAGGTGGTTCCACAGTGCATAAAGGCATTGGCAATGACAGTCGCAGTGTGGCATACAGACTGTCGTACTGCTTCTTTGCTGTGTCTCAATATAAGCATGTCTGTGTGGTTGTTTGCAATGAGGAACTGGAGGTGCTGTTCTATGGTCATTTCACCGCTGAGAATTCTCGCCAACTTCTCAACTCGGGTTTGGTGGGTTTTTTCCAGTTCGGTCTGTGAAGGTAGTGATAAGAACCATATATATATATAGAAAAAATCTTCAAATTCAAGTTATACTTAACTTACAATAAACATAGGTGTTAGCTTAAGACTATTTCAGTACTTCAGTTCATATTAAACAGATTCACATAATATTTTAGCAAAAAACACATGGTCTTTGAACCATATGAGGTAATCTTATTAAAGTTGCTTTCTGAGAAAAATTGTCAATTTCATTTCTAATATACACTATAAACCCACAAAAGATAATTAAAACAAAATAATGTATCACCATGATACTCAAACAAATAACTTCACTAACAACATCCCAAAAGGGGTTACTCCCTACTATCCACCTTGTATGGCACACTACAGGTAGTACTCAATCCATAAGTCATCGGCAAAACCCACACAATCAATATTTACCAAATCATCCAGAGTCTTCTCCTCTGTCATGGGTACATCCCCTGATTCATCTTCTGTAGTTCCCCCACCACCACTCTTGTCTTCTTCCTCTGAGCTTCCCGCTGTTCCCCCCTCATTCTGCGATGACGACGTGGTTAGTGCTGTGCTAGGGGTGGTAGCGTCTATATCTTTTAATAGCCAGGGAACGGGCGCAGTCGTTCGAAGGCCCTGGCTCACGTGAGACAACAAATCTTGTGTGGCGCTCTCATATAAATCAAACCCAATTTGATAAGCCATCAGTTCATTGTCCTGAAATTACACAAATGACCAGCTCAATACAGACCAAGACCAATAAATTTTGCTTGCCGTGTCCTTTATATAGGGGTCTCTTGAAAAGCATATGAACGCAATGAAAACAGAATCAATAAGTCACCAAATATTACAGATAACATGGAACTAAGTTAATAAACTTCAAAAATAATATCTTAATTAAAATAATCAACACACACAACATTAATAATGTCTCAATTAAAATAATCAATATACACAACATCAGAACGAAAAAGTTAATATGTTCTCACCATGGCTTCACTTTTTAAACTGTCGTTTTTTATTAATTTATCTAGAATGGATGCTACTTCATGTGGCTTATCCAAATGTATTAGGCACTGACACATATTAACGTAATCTGGAGTATCGAGGCCTTGGTACAAAGACACCAGCTGTTCCAGGACTTCATCACGGAACCTGCGCTGCTCAATGTACTGCATGGCAATTTTGTATGAATATGTAAGACTCCCAACAATGTCATCCTGAAACAGAATGCCAAAACATAGAAGGACGCTCCTGGGATGAAACCTAAAATTCCTCTTATTAATTCTAGCAATTTCTCACACACAAATGTAATCATCCAACAAGACTATTTCCACCAAAATCAAAAGTTTACGCATTTGCAAAACATCACACAAACGGCAAAGGTTGTCAACCAGAATTTGCGACAGGGAAAATGTACAAGAATAAAGTTTTACCATTTTACATGAAATAAAAATAGCTACGTTAATGGATTTACAATATGGCTGGGGAAAGGAAGAGGATTTCCTATTATCCTACTCTACAGTATAAAAATCATAAGGATGATAAATATGTAAACTCACAGAGGTCATGATGGCTTCTCTGAACCAATCCATCCTGTGCGTCTCCAATGCAATGCCAATGGCATGGCGGTACTGCTGGTCACTTATGCAACGCTTGAACATGCTGTTCAGAAGAGATTCCAAGCGTGGGTCCATCTTGGTGTCTTTTTGTGCACGGAGTTTTATGTAGTGGTCAATGGCATGAACTGGAATGAAGTGAGAACCTTTAGCTGTTAATAATATAAGTTTTCATAATAAAATTTATTATTTGGATACTTACCTACTGTTAAAGATGGCTTATATCTCCTCACCTATCACCGTGAAGATAGAAGATATCTTTAATAGTAGGTAAGATTCATCCTTAATAACAATGATTTCAAGTAAGGGAACTGCCAGTTTTCTGGTTAATAATGGTGAGCATGTAAACATTACAAAAAAAAAACTGTAATATGGTATATATATATTTGTACAGTATTCACCAACATGAATTACTCTTCAGTCTTGTCTAACTCTGTTAATGAGTGGAGCTGCTCTCGGGACCTACTAGGCATAAAATATGACCTCAGCCATTATCAACAAATCATTCACATTACTACAATTAAATCACACTTGTATACTTGAATCAATCTCGACCAAAAATGTCCACAACTCAGTAATGTACTGTACAAATCAAACACTGACAAAAAGAATCCAGTAAAAAATATGCTCACTACAAAACTAAAATATTCCAACTTCCTGCTATATAGCTGTCCATTTCAAGAAAAATGAAATTCCACAGTTCTTTGAGACTGAATACTCAAGACCACTCCCTTTATTCATTGGATTCCAATATACTTAAAAGTCCTTAAACGTAACTACCACAAGGTTTCAACTTCACTCCCTTTCAACAATACTCAAGTCAAACAGTACCTCAAGGTTTTATACTGCATTCCAATTTTCTTATAACATTTTGCAGTAAAACATTCCAATATATTACATACAGAAATGACATAATATTGTATATATATTCCTTTCCAATCAAAGAGAAGAAATAATTAATGGGTCTTGCATATCCATATACTCTCACAGTACTGGTTGAATTGAACTGAATATAGAATTTAGGCCAAAGGCCAAGTACTGGGACCTATGAGGTCATTCAGTGCTGAAACAGAAATTGACAGTACAAGGTCTGAAAGGTGTAACAGGAGGAAAACCTCAAAGCAGTTGCACTATGAATCAGTTGTTAGAATGGGTGGAAAGTAAGATGGAGGAAAGAGAATATGAAAGGAGGTACAGTAAAAGGAACGAAAGGGGTTCCAGCTAGGGGCCGAAGGCATGCTGCAAAGAACCTTAAGTAATGCCTACAGTCCACCACGGGGCACATTACAGTACTGGTTGTAAAGTTATCATTGTCATAAGTTAATTCAACAATCACGTTGCTGGATTTATCAGTACAGAATAGGAGAGTTTCCCATCAATTAATTCAACAATCACAGTGCTGGATTTATCAGTACAGAATAGGAGAGTTTCCCATCAATTAATTCAACAATCACATTGCTGGATTTATCAGTACAGAATAGGAGAGTTTCCCATCAATTAATTCAACAATCACGTTGCTGGATTTATCAGTACAGAATAGGAGAGTTTCCCATCAATTAATTCAACAATCACGTTGCTGGATTTATCAGTATAGAATAGGAGAGTTTCCCATCAATTTTCTATTTTCACTTTTTTCTTTGAAAGAAAATTAAGCTTGTTTACTTAATAGTAAACCAGCAACAATGTGGGACTCTGGTGCTCCTGAAGACTAGGAGAAAAGCATAACTGTTCTCTCTGTAATTAATTGATAGCCATAGCAAGTAAAAACTGCCTAAAAACAAAAAAAGGTTTTCCCTCCTCTTATTCTCTGGCATGCAGTTAGTTATAAATGATTTGTTTAAAACCAGAGGTCTGGTTAAACAAACCATTTATAACTAACTGTGCCTACCAGAGAATAACAGGACGGAAAACTTTTTCTGTTTTTAGGCAGTTTTTACTTGCTATGGTTATCATTAAAATCTCAACTAAAGTATGTCCAAAATGAACCATTAACACTTTAAAGTGGCAGCACAACCATGCGCCCACAGGTCCACAATACCTAGAAGTAGCACACAAAGCTGGCTTGTCATCTGTGAAACATCCTGTCCAAACAAACATTTCCAGGATGTGAGAGCATATGTACAGGACAAAAAAGTAATGCCAAGTCTCCTCTTCATACCTCATGAGAAGACTGGGCAGCGAGAAGAGAGTCTGGGACAGTCCCTATCTCAGAGTCACAAGTAACTTAAGGTCCCAGGATCAAACCTGTCTATAACAAGTCTCACCCAGAAGTAAGTGATAACCACTGTCAAACCTCCAAGAAGGATGATGCTCATACTCCCTAATAAAGAAAGAAGGAAGGGACAGAAGAAGAAGAAAATAGGCACTTGCATTTCTTAACCTTCTGCCTTCCGTGACGCCTGCATGCATGCCAAGCTCATCACTATTAGAGATTGCATTCTGAGCAACCACCACCATGCACATACCCTCCCCTAGTGAACAAGATGATAACAAGCAAGAACTGAAAAGATTTGGTGTTGTCAAAAGGTTGCCAAAGCCATGCACATATCCTCCCATACTGAACCAATCAAGAACCAAAAGACACAGGACACCAACAAAGGCTTTTGACCTTCCTATACTTCTTTCTTGACCTTGTAAACCATCTAGACCAGGCATGTCAAGCTGGGGGTCCCCCAAGGGAATATGGGTCACATTTGTGTTGTCATGAGGGCCACACATGACAACTAACTGAAGTCATTTAACAAAAATTATTGCAGAATATTTTTATTACTTAAACTTAGAAACAAACAATGGGAATACAAATTGTTTAGCAGCTAGCCACATTCATGAATGCAGAGTAATGAAGTAGTTTAACAAAAGAAAAAACAAAATTTTCAACGGCAACATAGACTTGTACGCAACAGCAACAAAAACATTGTACAAAAATTACAACAGTTCAAAATGAACATTTATTTATGACTATTCAATCATTTTTAGTTTTGTCCTGAGGCTTGACACCTCTTTTTAATGACAATTTTTGGTATGTTTGGCTGAAATGTCTGTGCAGTTCTGACTTTGATCAGCGATGACAAGTGTTGATCCGTCAGCCTTGTTCTCTGAGAAGTTTTTGTTGGTTTCATGAGGGAAAATAACTGTTCACACACATGGGTAGAACAGTACATTGCCATAATCCTTGTGGCAAACTTTCTGAAGTTTTTAAACTTTTCAGGAAGGTATGAAAATAAACCAGGTATCCCCACTTCAAGACACTGCTCTCCATGTAGAATCTAACCACATTTCTAAGAGTTCCATCTGTTTCTTTTGTGCTTTTTAAATCAATGAAAAGGTGTTAGACTATTTCCAAGTATAAAAAACATTCTGAATAAAGAAAGGCATGCAGTTTTTCTGAGAACAACACACTTTTACCCAGTTTATTTTACAAAAACTGCAATTTTAGCCGTTAAATGACCAAATTACAGTATCATTTGTGCAGGTGTGCTTGCAAAGGGCCACATGTTTGACATGCCTGATCTAGACCTCAGGTGGAAGTTTTGTAACAGCTTAATGCAAACAAGTTTTGAAACCCAATTTACTACATAGACTGGCAGTGAACTACAATGGCCAATATGAGTAAGGGTGTAACAGCTAATGCATGTGACATATCAATGGCAAGTTTCTGCATAATGACTATGCCTATGAATCAAGAATCATGTTGACACTGCAACATATATCTTAATTTTTGCATATATAATGATGGAATCTGACCTCCACACTGCTTTGAACAAAAACAAGCTGTTCTACTTTCTTAATCTTTTCCTAGACCTCAAGATTTTAGAAGCTGAAATGACAAAGAACAGCTGCATCCGGATCAGAGCACAGGTATATGCAAGCATATGAATCATTCCAAGCTGATGAGTTTGATTTGAAAAAAATCAGTAGGCCTATGGAATGACCTTGGTCAACTGGGCATGAAATTGGCTGCATTTAACCCTTAAATGCCGAGCCTCTATTTACAAAAACGTCTCCCGTATGCCGGCGGCGTTCGGTGAGTTAGTGCCGAAGCGGGAAAAAAAGTTTTTTTCAAAAAATCACAGCACGCTTAGTTTTTAAGATTAAGAGTTCATTTTTGGCTCTCTTTTTTTGTCATTGCCTGAAGTTTAGTATGCAACCATCAGAAATGAAAAAAAATATCATCATCATATATAAATATTGAAATATAAGACAGCGCAAAAAAAATTTTTCATATATAATTTTATACAAATCGCGCTGTGAGCAAAACGGTTAAAGCTAACGGGTTATTTTGTTTTTCTTTGTATTGTACACTAAATTGCAATGATTTTGGTATATAACAAATTGTAAAACGATCAAAGCAACACAGAGAAAATATTATCACAAAATGATGCATGAATTCGTAACGCATGGACACAAAAAAATTTTTTTATTTTTTCAAAAATTCACCATAAATTGAAATATTGTGCTAGAGACTTCCCGTTTGTTGAAAAATGAAGTTAATTGATTGAATATTACTAGATTGTAAGTGTTTTAGCTTACAATTGCAGTTTTCGACCATTTCGGTCGAGTTAAAGTTGACCGAAAGTCGAATTTTTCTATTTATCGTGATTTATATGAAAATATTTCAAAACTGATAAAAGCTACAACCATGAGTTATTTTCTGTTGTATTGTACATGAAATTGCACACATCTTCATATATAACACTTTATGTAACGACTAATATAAAATGGTGCAAATATTACGACAACATGACGAAAGAATTTCTGAGATGTTCGGCCGAGTTACCGCGCAGACGTAAGGAAAATGTTTTTTCAAAATTCACCATAAATCGAAAGATTGTGCTAGAGACTTCCAATTTATTGCAAAATGAAGGTAAACGATTGAATATTACTAGAATGTAAGAGTTTTAGCTTACAATTGCGTTTTTTTACCATTTCGGTCGAAGTTAAAGTTGACCGAAGGTTGAAATTTTGGCAGTCATCATGATTTATGTGAAAATATTTCAAAACTGATAAAAGCTACAACCATGAGCTATTTTCTGTTGTATTCTACATGAAATTGTGCACATTTTCATATATAAAAGTTTATGTAACGACTAATGTAAAACGATGCAAACATTACGACAACGTGATTTAAAGAATTTCTGAGATGTTCAGCCGAGTTACCGCGTGCAGACGTAAGGAAAAAGTTTTTTTTCAGAAATTCACCATAAATCGAAATATTGTGCAAGAGACTTCCAGTTTGTTGCAAAATGAAGGTACATGATTGAATATTACTAGAATGTAAGAGTTTTAGCTTATAATTGCGTTTTTTTACCATTTCGGTCGAGTTAAAGTTGACCGAAGGTTGAAATTTTGGCAATTATCATGATTTATATGAAAATATTTCAAAACTGATAAAAGCTACAACCATGAGTTATTTTCTGTTGTATTCTACATGAAATTGCGCACATTTCCATATGTAAAACTTTATGTAACGACTAATATAAACGGTGCAAACATTACGACAACGTGATTTAAAGATTTCTGGCACAGACGTAAAGAAAAAGTTTTTTCAAAAATTCACCATAAATCGAAATACTGTGCTAGAGACTTCCAATTGGTTGCAAAATGAAGGTAAATGATTGAATATTACTAGAATGTAAGAGTTTTAGCTTACAATTGCGTTTTTTGACCATTTGGTCGAGTCAAAGTTGACCAAAGGTTGAAATTTTGGCAGTTATCGTGGTTTATATGAAAATATTTCCAAACTGATAAAAGCTACAACCATGGGTTGTATTTTTGCTGTATTTTACATGAAATTGCGCACATTTTCATATATAAAACTTTATGTAACGGCTACTATAGAACAGTGCAAAAATTACGACAAAATGACGAAAGAATTTCTCAAATTTTCGGACGAGTTACCGCACGGGCGTAAGAAAAAATTTTTCAAAAATTCACCATAAATCGAAATATTGTGCTAGAGACTTCCAATTTGTTGCAAAATGAAGATACATGATTGAATATTACTAGAATGTAAGAGTTTTAGCTTACAATTGCGTTTTTTGACCATTTCGGTCAAGTCAAAGTTGACCGAAGGTTGAAATTTTTTGTAGTCGACGTATGGTACGTCCACTTGGCACCCAACAGACAATTTTAGTCGACATATGATACGTCCAGTAGGCGTTTAAGGGTTAAACTACCGGCAACCATCTCTCAATATCTACAATTGCAGGATACACGTATGATTCAACCTGTAGCAAAAAACAACAAAATTCTGTTCATCACAACATGAAATAAGATTCACAGAGGACAACCTGACGTTCATCCTTACCTTTAATAGTATCTATGTAGAGTTGATTTGGATCCTGATGAAGCATTGGGCCTGACCTCAAGGCATATGTGAGGGAGTCCAGGTACGAGCCCAGATGGAAGTACACCTTCGAGACCACAAGTGCAGCCAGTTCCCTCTTTGGAAAACTGCCATTTTCTTCAAGCTTTTCTCTGTAAATGATGGAAGTTAATTAGATCCTGATTAATATAAGCTAACAATTGAAAAAATAAATCTATTGGAATTTGAGAAAAAGACTTGGTATTAGAACTTGAGCATACCTGTTACTACTTTATTAACTTGAAGGGGCATCAGCATGGAACAGCGAAACAGCAAGAGGCAAAAATTCCTAGAATTGGATTTTCAAATTCTCAACAAATACTATTGCATAAGCAAATTACTTACTATTGCATAAGCAAATTACTTGGAACAAGGAAGAAGCTAATAAAATCTACAGTAAACCACCCCATATTCGCATTCTCACGATTCGCGGACTCACACATTCGCGGGTTTCTCTGTGGAACATATCTGCCCATTATTCATGGAAAATTCGCCCATTCGTGGTACTTTTCGCTGAGAAATATTCACTAATTACTGTATTTTCATATAATTTTCATGAATAAATGCACTTTTTGCGATAAAACTATTAAAATACTCAGGTATAAGCATTTTTACAGGGTCTTTCTTGTGTTTAAACTATCAAAATGGGCCGTTCCAAATGTTTTTTGAGGGGTTTTAAGTAATTGCGGATTTTAGCTATTCGCAGGTGGGGGTACGCATCCCCCGCGAATACAGGGGGGTTCACTGTACTTCATGCAAAGAAGCATTACACATCAAAAAATTTCTTTTAAATGTCTTCACCTTAGGAATACAAGCTAACATGAAGGGCAAATGACAAAACTGTCAGCCTTTTTCATTAAGAAAACTTATTAAAGGTATTATAATACATAGAAAATTAAGTACAGTATCCTGTACTGTACTGTTATTTATACAACTTCAATAAAACTATTATACAAAAAACAGTTTAGATCTAAGTTAAAAGATCCTATAAAAAAAAACAAAGTAGCTCATAAGCATTGAATGCTTCCCCATACAGGCAGTCCCCGGTTAATGGTGGGGGGGGAGAGGAGTTCCATTCCCAGCTAACCGAAAATCGGCAACAATAGCACTGATAAACCGTTTAATGTCACCGTTAACCGGATACTGGCACCAATAAACTGCTTACCAACACCAAAAAACCACTTACCGGTGCAGCAAATCCAGTTAACAGCAGTGTTAGACAAGCGCCGTAAAACTAGATTGCCATTAACCGATGCCACCGGTAAGTGGGAACTGCCTGTACAGTTATTCCTGTAATTATGCTCTGAAATCCAATTTACTGGATGAAAAACTGCAATGGCAGTAACATAACTCTATGGGTCTTGAAACTAAACCCAATGTACAACTTAAAACCAGAAGTATGAATAAAGAAAATCAAACATACTTACATTTTTTGTATGGAATCAGCAATTTCTGGCCAAAACGTATCTGTGATCTCGTTGAGCCTCTCCAGGGCAAATATTCGCAATTCATCTTCATTTTCATCTAGTAGGGCCAATATGCCCGCTGAAAATGACAACAAAAGGTGATAAATAAAATTGTATAAGACACGATTACTGTACATGGTAGCCTATAGTCATAAAGTCTTTTATATAGTATATGCTCCTCAGCAATTATACACTACAACATAAATGCCAGGTAAAGGTTAATATAAGATACTTTAATTTCTAACCAACAAGGAATTTAACATTGCCAATAAAACTGGAATTGGAATATAGAATTTAGGCCAAGGGCCAAGTGCTGGGACCTATGATGTCATTTGGCACTGAAAGGGAAACTGAGAGTAAAAGGTTTGAAAAGTGTAACAGGAGGAAAACCTCGCAGTTGCACCATGAAAAAATTGTTAGGAGAAGGTGGAAAGCAAGATGGAAAAGAATATGATGGTGATGCAGTAATAACAATGAAAGGTAGCACTAGGGGCCACAAGGATGCTACAAAGAACATTAAGTAATGCCTAGAGTGAACCACATGAGGTGCACTGATGGCACTACCCCCTACGGGAAAACAAAATTATTATAATTTTCGCTCTCTTTTTCTCCTTATGGAGTATGAAGGGTAAGTTAGTGAGAAGCTCCATGTTTGCAGATAAAAGTACGAGGGCTTCATCCTTTCTATGTCTATTGCTGTTTTCAAGATCCTCTTAAACTAAATGAAGCCAATTTCCAGAATTGGGACAAAAGGAAAACGTGTGCCTTCCAGTCATACCTCCCTAACTTAATTTAAGCAATATTCTATGTGCTTGTAACATTAAGGTAGGGACAGGTGGGAGCCCCTTGTCAGTGTGGACCCAATATGTAAGATTAAGTCAAAACAAATCCCTGCATTTCACTCTAACAACTAGACCAAGAAAGACCCAGCCCCCAAGGTTACTTTACAGAAAGAAAAGTTACAATATCCCTGTAATTGGCCTCTCATAATTGTGTGCTTTCTAATGATTTTTGATTCATAAAAATATGAGCAATGTATTTTTCTTATTGCTCATCATGTGATTTTTATGCATATTCATTCGTGTTTTCCCCTATCCTTAAAACCACTTTCCCACTAGGATCGCCAACAATTATTACATACAGCACACTGAAGGAAACAAAAATGAGTGGTTTGCACCAACAATAATGACCACAAATACATAAAACACAGGACAAGCAGCTGGAAAAATATCTGGTTTATGTATACGGCATGATATTAAAGTATCCTATATTTACCTGAATACATATACACAATTAACAGTGAGAAAGGGAAAATTACTTTGTCATTTCCGATGTATCTGCAAGTTTCAGATGCACTTGATATTGAATTTTTTAGGAAATGAGTGAGATATGATAACTTCAGTAATTTTTAAATATTTTTTAATAAGTGAGATATGATAGCTTCAGTAATTTTTAAATATCTTTTAATAAAGACAAAACATATCTTTCAGGTGGGTATTTCGATTCTGCACAAGGACATGGTTTTCTGATGGGAACAATCTTACCCAAAACGCCAGATGCTACAACATCCTACCGGACAAGTTGTCCCTAGCTTGACGAACTGGTGTAGGCCAATTTATCCCCCCTCTGAGATAACTGGCTTCAAAGATTTTGATATTTTGCAAAGCTTCTAATTAGTCATCTTTTAAGGCAATTTGGTTTGAAAATGTGACAACACAGATAGCTGAAGTTTTGATATGTTACAGGGTACCAAAAACTGAGACACTTATGCTGAAAAACTCAAAAACTTTAATAAAAAATAGGATACACCAGTTCTTTGCTTATGCTCAAAGTATGCATATTCGTAAGTACAATAATATTTTGATTCATCCTGGATCATGGCATTACCATCCACCCCATGAAGCCTACTGTGAAATTCTAAGCTACCCTAGGCTACGTTTACATTTTAAACGTAACAATAATACAGACTGCTGAAGTACGCTATGGACAAGCATTAATGAAATTTAACAAATAAAAATGCACCAAAGTTTCTTTGGTGCAATCGAGTTTTCTGTACAGAGTATAACCAAGGCCACCGAAAATAGATCTGGCTTTCGGTGGTCTCAGTATAATGCAGTGTGAGCCATGGCCCATGAAGCTTTAACCATGGCCTGATGGTGGCCTGTCCTATATCGTTGCCAGATGCATGATTATGGCTAACTTTAACCTTAATTCAAATCAAAATTACTGAGGGTAGAGGGCTGCAATTTGGTATGTTTGATGATTGGAGGGTGGATGATCAACATATCAATTTGCAGCCCTCTAGCTTCAGTAGTTTTTAAGGTCTGAGGGGGGACAGAACAAAGTGCAGACGGACAGACAAAGCCGGCACAATTGTTTTCTTTCACAGAAAACTAAAAATGGAATTATGGAATGAATGTGGCACTTATATAAATGATCCATTATTTATAAAAAATAAAATCAAACAATTTAAATGTCAAAACTTACCTAATCCTAACCTACCCTTCAGGTGTCTGGTCTGTTAAATGTGGGATAGGATAATAAGTAAATATTTCCTCCACTATCTTAACCTGTATAGCCTATATCATCTACTTTTATGGAAATTTGATATTATAAGTAAGATTGTTCAGTATACTTCACCACATCCACCTCACTTTTCAATTTGGCTCGTAGCCTAGCCTAGGCTAGGCTAGCTTTCCTTTGTATTTTGAAGGATTGTGAAACCTCATTTGCATAATCCTGAACTAAAACCTAGCTTTAAAAATTAATTTTAATACGTAACTCGTTATTTCTTATATTCTCTAACATAACATGACCTGGGAAATGGCTGGGATACGGTTATTTGGGGTCCATAGCCTACGTACGCGTAGGCTACGCAATTATGATTAACCTACTACTAACTCACTATTCGATGGTAAAACATTAAAAAAATACCGTTAATATAAACCTAACCTAAACCTGAAGACTATTAAAATGGCTTTTATTTACGGGAGGTTTAATTTCTCTTCGGGTGACAAACCAAATCGCCCTTTGACTCATCGACAAAACAAAGACTTTCTTATCCGCTCTCCGCCATATTATTCATCCTACTTCCTCATATAACATTATTTCGCCAACTCTGACTCTCGCGAAGTACTTTTCGGCCGAAGGAAGCCAAAAATTGGCTTTAAATAGGCGATATTTACCTGCAGAAGTTATGAAGCCCATTTCTGTGACACCGCTTGTTGTCCGGATGACTTTTCGCTTTCTTGAATTTCTTCTTCTTTGCCGTTTGTCGTCGAGGGACCGCCGCGTTCTCCGGTCTTTGGCGACCAGGAGCTGACAGCTCTCTTCGGTTTCTGTTAATTATATATGGTATTTTTACGTGTGTTTTCATTGTAATGTGGTACTTTTATATATATGTTTTCATGGTTATTCATTCTAAGCTCTTAAATGACTTCCTTTGGCGTGTAACGGTTTTTGGTGACCAGCAGCTGACCGCTCTCTTCAATTTCTGATAAATAAATAAAGTATTTTTGCGTATATTTTTTATTCTTTTATATATATATATATATATATATATATATATATATATATACATACATTTATATACTTTCATCCCATTCATTCTATCCTATCCTCCTCTTAAATAGCTTCCATTGCCGTTCTCCGGTCTTTGGCGACCAGCAGCTGACAGCTCACTTCAATTTCCAATAAATATATTTAGTATTTTTGTATATACTCTCTTTCTCATTCATTTTGACGTATTTCCTCTTAAAAAGATGTATTTGTTCCCCGTAGAAGTAAAGAGCGGAGTTTTCCGGTTTTTGGCGACCAGCTGATAGCTCTTATAAATTTCTATTAAAAAGATAAAGTATTTGTGTATATAGGACTACTTGTATATAATCTCTTTCTCGTTCATTTTGACTCATTTCCCCTTAAATTAAATACGTTTTCCCATGTAAGTAAAAGCATTATATCCTAAAATTATGCAATTTAACATACAATGCACTGTACTTTTTACTTTCTCCAGTCTACGTAAATCCTACTTGTTGAAATGCTGGACATTATCACTTAAAATCAGGCATTGTAGCACATTTTCTTGTTCATCTCGGCTTTATTATACGAAGGACAATAGTATAATAACCAGAGCATAGATCAAGAGACGAAAAGTGAAGACACATTGAACTGAAAATTCCTTTAGAAGTGTTGCTGAATTCATTGCTTGCAGTTATGGTGCTTGTGTAGTCTAACACATGATTCTCGTGTACTGATTAATACCCTTGTTTCAAGAGAGAGAGAGAGAGAGAGAGAGAGAGAGAGAGAGAGAGAGAGAGAGAGAGAGAGAGAGAGAGAGAACTCTGCATAATTAACACTTTTTTTACCAGTTATGGGGGAGGAAGTGTGAATGTGTTTTACATTTCTCATATCAGACTGTGAGAGAGAGAGAGAGAGAGAGAGAGAGAGAGAGAGAGAGAGAGAGAGAGAGAGAGATAGATTTTATCATGTCAGAAATCGATCATCCTTTTTAGAAGTGCTGAACCTAAGTCGACGTCACTTGGTTGGTGTTTATATATCTTTCAAGATAAATTAAAATCTTAATATTTGTTAGTCAGGGAAGTAGTATATTGCTAGTATTTTCATATTACTATTATTAATCGCATGATTAATCCTTGCTTTTTTCATAATCATTAATATTCAACTTTGATTCTTAGTTAAAAAGAGTTTCATGTTATTTTTTTTTTTTTTTTTTACTTCACTTCTGCTATAACTTTGACTGCTTCCTGATTGCTTTTTCCTACTCCAGGCCAGAAATGAAGGCTATTTGTGAGAGACACACGGAAGATCGTGAAACCAGCAACCAAACACCAAAGGACTCATATTGTGAGTACTGTATTACAGGGTAATTTCTTTGGACCACTGATGTTCTCACGGGACTGCCTGAAACACTAAAAATTGGGATTGTAGACTGGAGTGAGGCAGTTAAAGAAGCTTGACAGCTATTCTTGAGTCAGAATATACTGTAACGTAACAGAAGGCTGAAATGAATTTCAAGAATTGTCTACAGTCCTTCAGGCAAAGGTCACTTTAGGTGTTACTCCCTTACGTGGTACGTAAGACAGCAGAACTCGCCCGAAAGAGACTTATTGGAGGTGCATCAAGCAGGAATGCAAAATTTATATTAATTTATATATATATATATATATATATATATATATATATATATATATATATATATATATATATACACACAGTCGACCCCTGGTATTCGCAGGGTATCCGTACCACTACCACATATGTTCCACAGAGAAATCCGTGAATAGGTGAATCTGTGACTCCAGAGCCGCAAATGGGCGGGGTCCACTGTATATATATATATATATATATATATATATATATATATATATATATGTGTGTATATATATATATATATATATGTGTGTATATATATATATATATATATATATATATATATATATTATAATTTATGGAGTTGTTTTGCAGTCATGCTTTCTTTCACCACATCAGCAGTTACTAAGGGATGGTAATCATGAATCCTTCTAAGAAAATCAGATATACTAGTGAAGAGTCTTACATGGCAAATGGATGTCCACATTGAAAGCCTTCTATCACAGATGCCTTGCTATAATCTTGATCTAATCAACTGTGACTAGTAGCAAAAACCCAACAGATTTGCAAGAGTTCAAGTTAAGGTGATAATGATTTTAACAACGGTTTCTTTCAAGACCTGTTGCTGCATTTGAATAAACTAATATTTTAGGCCTGTGAAAATCTACAGGAACTACACTCTTTGCCAATCATAACGGTCGTAAATGCAACCTGGCAGAATAACAGGGTATAATTAGATACTTTGAATGGATTGAAATTAAGATAAAAGAAGAGATATAGAACAAGTTAACATTCTCATGTTGCTCTAGATGCGTTGAAGAAAAGACGACGCTGGACAACAATCCTGAATGCCAAACAAAGCATCTTAAACAATGTACCTTTTTACCCTCAGTTTTCTCTCTCTCTCTTATTATATTACTCACATTACCTCTCGTCTTTTTCTGTGACTCTTCGTATTTTTTTCTCTTCTTTTTCTGTTTTCCTTCTTTCTTTGCTCCCTTATTCTTACTCTGTTATTTCATTTCATCTTTCATTTCTCTTTTTGCTTCCTAATGCTTCTCTCTTCGTTTTTTCTCACTTCTACTACTCAGCTTGTATTAAAGTAAGGCAGAATGATAAGGAGAAGTGATGCTCTGTTAATCTGCAAGTTAAATTTTTCAAAAAAGTAAGAAATACACCAAAGTTTCTTCGGCACAATTGAGTTTTCTGTACATAGTATAATCAAGGCCACCGAAAATAGATCTATCTTTCGGTGATCTCGGTATAATGTTGTATGAGCTGCAGCCCAGGAAACTAACAACGGCACGATGGTGGCATGGCCAATATAGTTGTCAGAAGCACAATCATGGCTAACTTTAACCTTAAATAAAATAAAAACTACTGAGGCTAGAGGGCTGCAATTTGGTGTTTGATGATTGGAATGCAGCCCTCTAACCTCAGTTTCTAAGATCTGAGGGCGGGCAGAAAAAGTGCGGACGGACAGACAAATAGCCATCTCAATAGTTTTCTTTTACAGAGAACTAAAAAAGGAAGTGGCAAGTAAAAGGAATGGTTAAGAAGTTAAGCACTGAATCAGTGAAGGAGTAAAAGTGCTTATAGACAACAGCAAGAAGGAAGTAAGCAAAGTTGAATATATGCTGCAGTACATAAGAAAATAAAGAAATGTTTGCTTGGAAGGAACCCTGGCTTTATAGGTATTGTTAAAATTGTGTGAGACAACAGTAGTTCCCACAATATTTGTAAACACTGACACTGAAAAACTGAGGTCTTATTGCTGCCTAGCCTGACTGAGCTGCTTTGCTTAAAGGTAGAATTAGACGAAGGCACACTTCATCCTTGCTGGAAACTGAGAGAGGCTTATCAGAAAGCATTAATCCTAGTCCTATAGGTCTAGCATAGCGTATTGCGGTGTCAATAACGCTCTCTCAAGTGAAGAGGTTTCAGCCTTTTGGGGTACGTCCTTCTTTTATTATTTATCTTGCAAAAAGGCAGATAAAGCAAAAGCACTGAAGTATTTCTGGATGTTGCCTTACGTCAGAGATAAAGGACGTATTTTGCAGGCATCATATGACATTTTTCAGTTTATTTTTTTCTCACTATGCCTCCATGGATTTTCAGAGACAAGTTTAGTATTGCAACTCTGTCTGTACTTGATGCTACTTCGAGTTTCTCAGTTGAATTCAGCAGGTACATTTGCACCTTGGTGTAAATAAATTCCTTAGCAATAGAATCCATCCGAATCCAACTTGAATATTCTTAATTTTTGATTGAATAAGAACTTAGAAAAAGTAAAGAGGGCATGAAAAGCAATGAATAAGGTAAGTTTGTATTGTTTAAAATACTCTCTATAAATGAAACGAGAAATGGCAACTGTTCTTAGACACTGTAACATTCGAGGATAAAGTACTAAATATTTGCCTCATAGAAGAATAATAAACTTCCTTTTATTATCATTAATTAGATATCACAGTCTTGGCAACTGCTTTGAGAGCATGAGTTTATGAATGGGAAGTCCTGAGCATTGCTATGGAGACAATTCTGTGTTTAGGTTTTTCAAATAAAAACCTATATAACTGAATAGCTAAAGGTTCATGTTAAATTTGCATGAAACTAATGGAATTTTCTATTTGGATTGGTAATTACTCTCTATTATTATATCTCGCTAACAAGGCCAATATATGATAAAAAAAATATGGAATGTAACCTGACTCTTTTTTTCCATAATATGGCTATACTGTGTACTCCATCGTTTGCATACAGTGTCTGAAATGAGAAACCTGTAATTAACCTTTTAAAAAAAAAAAACATAACTATGAGCAGTTCTTAGAATACTGGTCTGGTTATTTAACCATTCAGTTATATGAAAATGGAAAAAATACACAAAGTGTTTTACAAAACTTAATGAAATTTGTTTGAAATTGGTATGTAACATCAGATTGAATATTAGTAGTAAACACAGGCTTACAGCCAATCACAGAAATGCATTTATCAAGCCCTTAATTCAAGTCGGCTTTAACTCCAGTCCTGTCCAGTCTTCATATATGTCTTTGCACCATGATCAGTAGTAGTTTTATATTTCCATATGCAGTATATATTATAAAAATCAAACAATACAGAATACTTTATTTGCTGAATAGTTACACTGTGAAAATAGGCAACATTATTAAGCTGCATTTCATCTCTTAGGAACTTAACAGTTAAACTATAAATTCAACATGGGCCCTAACAACCAATGCAACAAAATGGTCTTTTAATCAAAAGAACAAAAATACAACCCACCACAGACAGTGTCCCATGCAAAAGTGTAAATCTATCTATAATAATGGATTGTATAAAACTTACATCTACAGTAAAAATGTAATGCCTAACCAAGTTTGCAAAAATAAGCATGAGCAAATATATTGGAAAAATAAGTGACAATGGATAGCTTTGATCATTCCATAAGACTGGGGTATCACATATGAAAGAACACTGAAAATAAATCTTACATTGTGATTCTCTCAATATTACAAACAACTACTTTTGTCAATAAATTACTGAAACATTAAGTACGCAATTTATATCACTATTTCACCAATGTGGGCAAAATAAATGTGAGACCTTATACATTAGTTTGTCATAAATCAAAATATAAACTAAATTTATTATACTGTACTATATTGAAAAAAAGAAACTGATTCAAAATAAGGACACTTTCAGTATCACAATATTGTATAACTGAATAACACCTTGAAAAAGAATGCTATCATTTTGTGTTGCTTAAACTTTAATAGAAACCTTAGCTTTCTTATTAAAAATGACAACCAAAAATGAAACTTCTTCCAATAATTAATCCATAATTTGTTTTGAAGTGCATCAGGTTTATGAGTATTTAACATCTGTTCAATATTTCCTTTTGCTGATCGTTCATATCAAGCAGATGCCTTTCCACCTTTCTTAGCGAACCATTCATCAGATTTATCCTTTTCCATAGCTTCATCTAAGAGGCTTTCTCCCTTGGGATCAACCTGTGACAGCTCCCGGAATCCTTCATCACCTACAAAGCAAATTTCATGGCCATCCTGAAAGTGATAAAAAGTTGATTATCAAGCAAAAAACCCACTGGCAGGTAAAACCAAACAGGAGAACCTCATACAGCCTCTTCCTTTGTACATATAATTTTTGTAAACAAACATTCACAAGTTTACCCTTAAAAATGATTTTTGATAAACTTTTACAGAGCCAACTTGTGGAATTCTAAATACAATATCAGAATAGCAAAGTTTGCTATCGGATTAAATGAATAACAAACAAATTCATGAAATACAAGATAACAGAGACCTCACACAAAACATGTAAATCTTCAAAAACAATTTTTTTTTATTGGTACAAACCCATCACTCTCCAACTGCCTTCAGGTGTGTCAGCTTCCCTTCTAGACAATCTGGCAAGTCATCTGTACATTTGGGTAGAATAGGGTCATATTAAGTGTTGTTTTATCAGTCTGCAAGCTCTGCAGGCTCAAGAGGATAAATTCACTGGTAAAGTGATTGGTTTGTACCAAAATTATTAAAATTTTTATATCTAAAAAAATACTTCTTCTTTTGGCACTTTACGAGACTGGTTGCCATTTGGAAATAAACTTTCATGGACTTGGAGTCAGCAATCTACTGAACAACAGGGTCTTGGAGTCCAGGAGTTCTGGCAACTAACAAACCATTGTGAAATAGGCTAGTACCTTGTTAGTAACACTGTAGTCTGCACTGCCAAAGGACTGAACCAATGGTGAACAAGGCACTTAACTTTTCTTCTGTAGCAAAAGTTGTTTTCCCCTTTTAAAAAGTTTTGATCTTACATGGATACATCTTCAAGGCTGTTATGTGGAAAAAAAGGCTATTTTCTTTATTCTGAGACTAAATTAAAAATAAGGGTGCAAGGTGATGAGAGGAGGGGTTCTGCATTTTTCCCTAAAAACTAGTCACATAAAATGAGCCAGTTCATTTGTGTGTGGAGCTTCACCAGGGAGGGCAAGTAACCAAGCAATTCACTCCCTCTCCTATATGAAAATAAGAAAGTTGTCTTCAGCTAAGATCCTTTGAAGAACATCCACCAGTGGTTTGCAAAATGAATTGGACAAGCATTTTAACAAGAGAGAAAAATCTAAGAATGGATTCTATGAATCCTGAGTGAGGCTTCCCTTTCAAAAGATTGGCAAAAGCGAAGAAGCGTGCTAGAAGAGACTGGGTTGATGCCCCTGCTCTTCAATACCTCCATGAAAGCAGAATGGTAACCCTTGGTGGGAGTCTTTTCAGGTATGACTGGGAAGTTTCCATGTATGAAGACTGAGGAGGCTAAGACTGGTAGTATCTCTGAAAGTGAGAGTGGTGGAGGAGCTTCTTCCACCATGGACTCTGGAGGTCCACAAGAAGTGCAAGAAGGTCCAAGAACTAGGTTTTCTGAGGCCACCATAGGGCTATGATGGCCCTGTGGACACTGCTGGACTGTTGAAGTTGTCCACCATATACTGTACCTGATTAATGGGAAGACTTTAAATATATACACCTCCAGATTGTTCCAGGGAACCATGAAAATGGCGTTTGCCATCCTCTGCACTATGGAAGCAATGTGCTCATCATCAGCAATGGAGGTGGCTGCTGTGTAGGTGGAAAATCATAAGGGCTATGCACCCAAAGAGCAAGCACAATGCCAATGGTCAAAGGGGGTGTAAGGGTGCTCTGATGCAGAGTGTCCAAATGATGAGTGCTTGTGCTCCAAAGAACACAAATTTTCTAATGGTAAAGATTGAATTACCTCACTGTCTTCCATCTGTGATGTAACAGTGATTTTTAATAACCCTTGCAGTGCAGCGGTAGAACTATATGTGTAGATATGAAAGAACCGCATACATCCGTCATCCAAAGAATACTTAGGCAATCCACAAGGGCAAACACACTTTTAGGCAGCAGAATGCCGAAAGGTAGTCTTCATACGAACTGGCTTTACTAAACATTAAAGATCAAGCACTGCTTAGGGATCTAGCAGAATGGTAGTGCTTGCTAATTCAAGAAGAGCTGTTATTCTTACAATATTTCCTCACAGTATGAGAAAGGTCAGAGGATGGATGGACCCTAAAGATGCTGCCTTCAGCAACTGCATAGTTGGTGGCACCTGAGCTATACAAAAAAAACAATCCACATGCTATCAAATAAAATGTGCTGAAGAGGCATTAGCACTCTGAGTGCTAGGTGTGCAACATGCCTACTAACATTGGGTACTATGGAAGAAGTCTCCAAAATAGAGCTCTCTTGCTGGAAGCAATAGCCCCTACAGAAGAGTTTACATCTAATACTGAAGGATGAAAAGACAAATGCAGTTCACCAAGTACCTCAGAGCTCATACAGACAAATGACAGGCCTCCTGAAGAAAGTGATCTAGTATGATGAGCAGGAGTGAGACTCCTCTTCCTCTTCTGAGAGGAGATAGACAAATCATTGGACAGATTCTCTAAAAGGTTATAAGCTAAATTCTATATCCTATGCAAGTAAGGACAGGTTTTCTAGGCCACAAGAACGGAATCAGTAGTCCTCAGAGTGGTAGATGAAGCTGAAAAAGAAGAGGACAAACCTTGCCTGAACTCTTTAGGTACCTATAATGCTTTCTATTAATAAACAGATGAATTGGGAGTGAGACCAGTAGTAGCATAATTCATAAGACACATTTGGGTATAGGTACAGATTCATCTTTATGGAAATTAAATATGAAAAATTAGTTATTTAACAAATGTATAACTGATCACTTTGAGAGGGCTCAAATCAAGAATTACATCTCAAAAATATACTGTATCATAATTTTATCACAAGAGAAACATGAAGATTGTATGTATGAAAACTTTTGCTTAAAATATTCACAAATCCATTAAGTAACAATTGCAGTAACAAACCAAGGATATATATAAGCAAGCAAAATAAATCATGCACCTTGCTATAACTGATATGAACATTGCATAAACAAAAGAAGTGCCCTTAGTGTAAGAAAGGTCAGTGAACTTCTCTTGTCAAAACATTACTTTAAATACCCAGCTAAAAGCTCCATTAGAAAGACCTATTCCTAACAAATGAATGTAAGGAAAACAAAGCAGTTGTACAAGATAAAAAAAAATATTCTTATAAAGAACAGCAGTAGTAACAAAAACATACTGGGAAGTTCAAATAGGCAGCATTGCATACACTTATTATTAAAAGCTCATTCTACACAAAATATAATCATCAAGGTAAAACAATCACCAAGATATGGAAATGAAGTATTAATATAGGCTGCAAAATAAAATGTCAATTAAGGAAAATCGAGACCTGGTCAAGTTCTGGTAGCAAGGTCAGCAGGTCTGTTCAGACTGCCAAACACACTTGGTGACAATTATCTGCCAATGCAAGGACTTTGGAGCCCAGATGAGTAGGTAGAGAGCTGGATTTTTTTTAAACATGTCCGGAAAGGGAGTTGATGCACTTCAAGACTATGGCAAAATGATGGGTTTTAGGATTCAAAACAAACTGAATTTTTAAAATATAAAACTGATTTTTTCATACAATCCCATGAGTCTTATTATGCCCATACTCATAGAAAAGAGTGATATTTTCCCATGTACAGACAATGACCCCATTGTAGGCCATTGTCTGTACATGATAGTTTGCACTGGCGCAGTGTGACCCATGGGATTGTGATTACATAACTTCTTCAAAGCAATATATTTTCTTAGAATCTGATATCATACAGAGCTCAAACAATAAGTGCAAGATATTTTGTCACTCAAAAGCATTAATACGGTACATTAGTAAGCACAACTATAAATGTTTTAAACATTCTAAAAACTGAAAACACAATGACACACACCAACATTACGATACAGTACTGTACACTAAAAAAATTGTAATAGGTTACTGCTGATACACTGATACTCACAGGGTCTCCCAATATCACAACTTGCACAGTGGCTTTGCCTGGGGTATCTAGAGAAATGTAAGGGGTTATGATGGTCTGGTCTGCCTCTTTCATCTTCTTTTCTATGCCGGGTAAATCGGCACCTGGGGCTGCAAAAGCAATCCGCCCAAAGGCCTTGGCATGATTTACAGGTCCTCCTGAAAAAGTGGATAGGTCAAATAAATATTACTACTACAGTCATTATTCATGCCAATGCACAGTTCAGTTGTTTGCTAACATCAATTTTTTCTTAATGCATTGGCACACAGGTTGGGCAACCCATGGGCCTTATCTAGCCCAGATCCCAAAAACCAAGGACAAAAAGAGAGGAAGGAAGGAAAGAAAGAAGTCTAATCAATAAGGAAGTGATGGATCAACTTCTGATATGATGGGAGGCTTTAAGTCGAAGAAAACAGAACCAGGAAGTAAATTCAAAATTTAGCAGCAGCGGAAAGACAAAAAGTTGATGACATGTGAAAAATAAGGATACTGATTCAAAAAGTACATATCAGAGGAAGTGACCTTATGTATCATAACAACAATATGCATGCTGTACTATCCATCCAACCAAGCTCTCATAAGAAGGTTTGTTGTCGCTTGATTCAGATTCAGCTAGACTTATGCCAACACAGGCCTTTGCTTGAAGGCAGCCTATAAGTGATGGTAAAACACTGAAGCAAATATGACACATTAAGAAAAGTTTACCTATGGATTGTAACACGAGTTTAGCTTGACTGTCAGCAAAACCAAGAGTTGCTTTGCCATTTTCTTCACTGTACAACTTCAGACCAGCTAAGTCCCTCCAATACTTCACAGAACGCTCCAAGTCACTACTTGCTAGAACCACTTGTTGCACAGGATCTGAAACATTCAATTGATTTGGTGTCATTATTCTTTTAGACCAGTGGCAGAAGAGTAAAAACAATTAACAAAGGGTTTAGATCTACTTGGCCTCACAAAGAAAAGAAATATCAAAGAATTTCAAGTCTCCTTGGATACATTATCAAGTGCTGAACAACTCTTAACCGAGTAAACTTATTTAAAAAAAAACCTGCTCATAAAAGAAAATAACAATGAGTAAGCAGGTATTCCTAAAAGACAAATATAAAAAATTCTATTACATCATAAACCACAACTTTGGCTAAAAGCTCTTTCCATCATAAATACAGGGAAGGCACAGTGACAATGGTAAATTTGAAATAAGTCTTCATTTGTACACCAATCTTTTATTTCAACTATTTTTTTGCACAAAAGTCAGAAATGGACTTCTGGAATAATTGCTAAAAAATGAGTACACAGGTAATGTCAGTAATTAAAAAATGACACAAGCAAGCTAAAAATTAATTTTTAATAAATTCCACAAAAATGATTCAACAACCCATACAAAGCCATGATGGTAAGTTTACATCTACAATTATTAAAAGTTTTGCAAGAGATTTAGACAGCTCAAGTCTACTAACCTCTATCCTTAGGCATCGACTTATTAATTATGTAGAATTTATAGCCACCAGGAGCTTCTAACACGGTGTAGTCCCCTTCTTCCTTCACAGGGTATCCATTGGCCTTAGCCCTTTCGATAGCCTCTGAACATTCAATGTACAGACCAAGAAAGTCATTTCCTGTATGGGGTATTATTATTATTGGTTCAGTATTAATAAATTATTATTATTATTATTATTATTATTATTATTATTCAGAAGATGAACCTTATTCATATGGAACAAGCCCAGAGGGTCACTGACTTGAATTTCAAGTTTCAAAAGAATATGGTGTTCATTCGAAAGAAGTAACAGAAGGTAATGGGAAATACAATAACAGGATATCAGTTATTAGAAAAACAGATAAATTACCAAATCAATAAATATATAAATAAAATTGTAAGTTAAATATTAAAATACAAGTTGAAATGTATTAGGGTAATAATGTATTGCATCTTCACTTGAATTTCCAAAGCTCCAATTACACGACATCCTCTGGGGGAGGGGCTAATTTAACAAGAGCTCTAAAGTCAAATGTGAAAACTGGATCACAGGAATGTTAAAGAAGTCAGACAGTTACATGGGAAGACACTATAATAAAAGGCACAAATTAATTCACCTGCAAGTCAATGGGGGGCCTTTAATACTGTTTAAAGCTAAACAGTTTTAGTTATAAATGATTTGTTTAACCAGACCTCTGAACTCTTTTAGGGTTCTTCTCGGGCTGGGAGTGTACTAAACAAAAAAGTGTGTGCAGCATATGCCCCATATGGAGAACTGTTAGGATAAACCCTGTTCTCTTTCCCCTCTTGTGCAATTCTTGTTAAAAATACCATCCTTTTACAATCAAGTTCACTGTCACTTTTACGGAGAACTGAATTATCTGCAGGCAGCGTTTGCTTTACACTATCTGTCTTTTATATAATCACTGGCATAAATTTGAAAAATAATCTTCACATACAAAATAAAGCAATTCATTCAATTAATTTCAAACATAGTATAGGGTTGTAATTCACAATACTTTAAAAATTTAGTATAAAATTAAAGCATACCTTATACAGAAGTCTAATATAAGAAAACTGTAAAACAGAAATACTGAACAAGATTACTTCTCAAATGCTCCACTTGAGTTAAAGGCAGTAGCAGACATGTAGGAAAAATATATAACACTAGAGTTTCATCAAGGATCAACAGGCAATATCCAGAGTGGTTGTATGTAGACAACCCGTGTTAACCAAAGAATCAGAGGATGAGGCTGCAAAAATGTTTGGATGGAGAGTGTTGATAATCAGTGTAAGAAAAGCAAATTGTACAAATGAGGAAGACGCTCTGAGATGTAGTGCACAGCAGCTGGAAAACAAACCAAGGTATCAAGGACTGAGAGGGCTTGAACATCATGAGAAAGGGTGAGGCGTAGTTGGTCACAAAAGTACAGTAATGAATATACAAATAGGAAGACAAAGAGCAGCTCGAAGACCAAACTGATAATAAACGACTGGGCATAAAAAAGACCTAAACCAAATGGGAATTAGGACAGAAAAAGCACAAGGCAGAACAGAGTAGCAAGAACTAATTTACCCCATTATGGGAAACTCTGACATATAACATGGATGATAATGAAGATAATCCATGTTTTGGACCATAATGATATATCTGGAACTATACTCAAATCAAAATATCATTTATGACAGGAAACAATTTACCACAGGTTAGTGATAAATATCTATTGAATGTCTTGGCATCTAACCTCATTTTAATGGCTCAAAATTCAATAAATACTGTATATCAAATCTTATTGATAAAACTGTGGACAGTACAGTACTGTGCTGAACAATCTCTTCTTCACGATCTTTACTGTGCAAGCTCATATGTTAATATCAGATACTAACAATTTCCTTTATAAAAGCCTCATTCTTTGGCATCTATAAGGCAGACTGTACAGAATTCATTACGAAGATACAAGAGCAGATTAAACCCTGCATAAGGGAGTATTTAAATTGTATAATACATTAATTCCTTCGTTTAGGCTATTTGTGTGAATATGTTTAAGGGGGTTGTGAATAAGTTAAAACTGCAGTCATGAAAATTGTGATTCAATTAGCCTAGGCTATGCTATTGCTATGCTACTGCAGAATCCTAGCTTAACTCTGGTTAGCATATGAAAAAGAATAACTTGAAAACTATAAAATCCAACAAAATTATTCATGTTGACTTGTAAGCGTTCTTTAAAAACATCCAAAAAATACAACAATTTAGCAAGCAAAATGTCTTACTTAAGAAGTTCATCAAAACAGCTTAGTTTACCCAATGTATTCAGAATCAAATAACTATCATTAAATACCAGAAATCCCAAGGTAATGTATGTGTGAAAGTATGTATGTATAATAAATGCAGTTTACAGTATCTACAAGTACTGTAACACAAAAATAAATACACATATCACACAACCAGTAAAGCTGAACAATGGTGGACAATGTACATGTGATGCTACCACATTATACATTCACTGGAGTTCCCTCTATTTATAATTTGACAGGTCCTGTTTCTTTGTACTGTCCTGTGCACAGCTATTATGCCTGGCTGAGCTGGGGTATTTTTTGTGTTCCCATCCAGACCACCTGATCTTTGCTCCACACATCCATCTGCACAATGCACATTTCATTTGCAGGTATGCCATTTAGTATGGTTACATGCATATACCCAGTCATGGGAACAGTGGGGACATGAAAAATGCAGATAAATGAGGAATAACTGTAGTTTATTAGGCCCACAGGATCAAATTTCCAAAGTCTCACATGGCTGGGCTGAAGAATTTGTTTTTATATCAAAGGAAAATACTGAAGTGTTAAGTTGTCACAGGTGTACAGATATGTCATTTGATAGTGTAAAAAACACAAAGTAAAAGGAAGGAACCATCATCATTTGGGGGTTAGAAGATGATAAAAAGAACCTTCAGTAGTTTTTACAGTGCACCACATAAGCCCATGCTATTGGAAATAACCCCATATGGGGAGCATTGGATAAGTATCCCCACTTTCTTTGACCAAGAACTTTGTCTTGCCCTCATTTTGTATCTCTTCCTGCAGACCTCCACATTTCAGTAAACGATCAAGTATATTCAATTCTTTCTATTTTAGTTCTGGTGGTGCCTTCAGACTTTTTGTTGGAGATTTAAGGGAGTAATTACAACAGTACTACTGTGACTTTTTAGCAGCATTGTATGTTTAAAAGTAATATGGAAATGTAATACCACAAGAACTAATACCATAAAATAGTGCACCATGAAACTTCATGATAGCCAAATGGTTCATGATAAATCTTGATAAATCTTTGTAATTTGCTGGTGCTCCACTGTGATGTTATACTATACCTTGTTCATAATGGGACACTCCATAATTATAGGTTAATTCACACACAAAGTGGTTATCCTCTGGTCCATACCCAATCATGGTTTTGCTCCATTTACCATCGTAGGGCCTGAAAAAGCATATATAAATTAAAATTATATATTCATAAAAGGCTAAGGTTACATGAAAAAAAAAAATTTAATTAAACAATCATGTTACATGCTGGCAAAACACGGACCCAATACAATGTCTCCGTGCTTGGTATGATTAAAAGTACTACAGGCAGTCCCCTGGTTACAACAGGTCCAGCTTACAATGTTCTGAGGTTACAACGCTTTTCAAATATATTCATCATAAATTATCTCCCGGTTTATGACGCATGTTCCAGGGTTACAACGCATCGTACGCCGATCCGATGGAAGAAATCTGGCTCCGAAACGGCAGAATAATCAAAACTTGGAGGTTTTTTTGATGAAAAACTCAATAAAAATGCAGTTTACATCGTTTTCAATACACCCAAAGCATTAAAAGTAAGGTTTTCTTAGGATTTTTGACGATTTTTGGGTTTACGATGATTTTCAGCTTACGATGCGGCGTAGGAACGGAACCCCCGTCGTACACCGGGGACTGCCTTATATGAAAATTCAAATGTGACGGTTGTAATGAAGGTAGTCATTCTAGGGGAAACATTTTTTCTGGAGAAAGAGAATGGTTTCTTAACTTTGTCATTGTGGTATTCATACAGAGAAAGATTTTAAAAACTAAGATACATGCAACATATTCTGCACCATGATTATTTTTTCACTATTACGTGTCTAAAACAATTACTGTACAGTGCTTGAAAAAATATTACTGTACAGTATTCAATTCTACAGCATAAAATGGTCTTGTTTCATATATCATTACAAAGACTCTTCACTTACAAAAATTATGAATGTGCCCACACTGACCTCTTGAAACAAAAGCTATTCAATGGTGGATGATCAAGATACATGAATAAATCTGAGGTTAACTATACAGTACAGAATTTAGTTTAATTACTGCACTATAAATCTGAACACAATTCCATCTCCTATTGCAGTTCCTATACACTAATTACTAATTCAACATAGGTAAAAGCCCTTGCAGTCATTATGTTCCTTCATCAAAAGTACATTATATGGAATAATGTTATCAAGTAGTTTATCCATCCAAGAATTATATCTCAAGGAGAACAATCTCCAATGAGGAGAAAATTTAAAGTACGGAGAACTGCAAGTGGTTGTCTAGACAGGTGGGAATAGGAAGAAGGAACTTGATGAAGAGCGAATGATAGAAGAAAACACACCTAACAAGGCCAGAGAGAGAGAGAGAGACAGTATGGACCTTTTTATAGTGCCTACAGTACAGTACACCAAGCAAAGAATGCCGAAGGAAGCATCCTCTATGGGAGAGCAAACAGATAATGAGGAAATTGGGGGCCGGATTCTCCAAGCGATGTAGCCTACAACTTTTTAATTATCCATTTGTTGGAAAGTCAGGGAAAGTGGGTAATGCCCAAAAACATAAGCGGTTTGGAATGTACTAACCAACAAGGCATTGATGGTGAGCTCACCTCTACGAAATACATATTGAGTTCATATCTACCTACTACCAAAGATGTGAATTCAACTCATCTTAAAGCTTACCCATTGCAAGTTGCTTTGCATCCTTCCTCAAACTCCTCGTGCCTCAGCACCTGCAAAAGAATTCACTGAATTAATTAATGATGAACTTCAGATACCCGATTTAAAGAATATCCTATTGGTGGCTAAAGATACGGGGGAAAGGTTTTAAATTAATTAGTACATGATGTATGTACTATTTAAAATGATGCTGAGTCATTAGCATCCTTATTAAAAATGTTTCTATGTTAGCTTTTCTCTTTATGAGATTAGACATTCATGTATAATATGAGTTCTCACTCTTCTCTGTCCTTGCTTTTTCTGCGTAAACTCCCACCAGGTCTAGGTCTTCATTTATCCCCCTGCCTCAATGATTTCCTGAGTCTTCCTACAGGTCTCCATTCTGGTACTTTCATATGCTAAGCTTTCCTGAACATCATCTCAATTCTTTGAGACGTCAGTCTTTTTACAGCATCATGACACATACTACATTTCTCCATCAATTCCTCATTCATAATGCAATCTTCCCAAAATGCAGTTACAATGCTTTTTGGGATTCAGAAATCTCTTACTCTATGTATATTTTGTATTCTTGACCAACCTCTTGTGACACCATCCGTTACATATGGCCACTTTTCTGATTGTACTTTTTCCTATGCATCCTTTCCAGTAACAATAACCTTCGTTTTGTTTATGCTGATTTTCAGTCCTCTCCTCTCCACCCCACTTCCACATTTTGAAACTTTTCCAATGATGCTGAGTCTGGCAGGGACTGGTAAAAAATAATGTATTTCAACAGCCAGTAAGTTACATCTGCCCATGTACTGTGAGCAATAGTTGGTGAGCAATCATACAAAATGAGAAAAATGGACATTCACTTGGTAACGAGGCTTCCACAGAGCATATTGTACAACAATACTTATATTCTAAATAAAGAAAAAGTATACTGTTCTGAGGATCCATTCTTTTTCACAATATCAGCAAACATATAAAATCTGGAATAGAAGAAGCAACCAAAAAATAAACATAACCCAAGAGACAATAAATTTTATGTAAAAAAATAAGCTGTGAACAGTACAGACTTGAAAAATAGTGTACAAAAACTCCAAGTCTGGCCTTTAATTCCATTCAAAGGTAAATACATCTTTGTGTCATAAAAGTCTTACAAAACAGATCACAGTGGAAAAGCTCATTTAATGCCATTCCATGCAGGGTCACACCTGGTTACCTAAAGTGAACAACTTCTCCCTTTGTGTTAACAATTGTCCATTGCAAACATGGCATCTACATTCTGTTAATCCTGTACTAAAATTATTGCAACACTGTCATCCTTGGCAGAGTTTCAAGATAACAGAAGATATATCAAATAAACACAGGAATTAATGTACTGTATCACATGCTGGCAACCATCAGAAACTCACAAGAGAATATCTCTCATGCTAGGCAGTGTTATGCAGTGCTACAATAAGAGCAGGTGTCTCTGCACTTCTACAGGGGAAAAGGAGTTGGATCTAGACATTGCTACCTACGAAGGAAGAAGTCCACATAATTTTCATCTTGATTTAACTTAGGTTTAAAGCTCAATCTTATTAACACATCCATATGTAATTTACAGTATTTTAAAATTTATATTTGTAATATAGTAAAAAAATCATATAAAAACCACCAAATATATGAAGCTCTTTAATTATTTGCATCATTACACCATTGCAGTACATTTTTCATCCTACCACTATGGAGTCCAATGTTGATGTCACTGTTCTGTCAATGGTTTCTGATGCCTTAACTTCTGGGCAAAATTGGTATCACCAAACTAAGGTGGGTTACATAAGGTTAGGTAGGAATTAGTGCCTGATTAACTCATTTTGTAGTTGTTCATTTTGCCACTGATTTACAACCATGCTAGCCTCATAAGTTTTAAGGTTTCAAATAAGTTTCTAAGAAAAATTAAAGAAACATGGTTCCCTCCACCAAAATAAACTCTGAATGTGGTTTCCTTGACTGTTGGGTGACAATTTTACCATCAATCAAAATGGAAAACATTCAGACAAAATTACTATCAACATCAAAAGTTATTTTCAGAATTAATCCATTTCTAAAGCTGTTAACTGAACACTTACAAATACTCATACAAATACCCATAACACCAATATTTATGATAAATGGGCAAAGAACAGCTCTTTACCTGCAAAATTATTTTTCCTGTAATGTTGTACAGTAATGTTTTCTAATGTTACGAAGCTGTAACAATTACCCATTTAATTTTATTTTTCTGTCCCCTAGCTTAAGAAATTCCAAATTTGATCTAAAGAGGAGGCTAACAAAACTTTTATTTTGAATATTAACCTAGCCTTTACTAGGTTCCAAGCATTAAATTCAGTATGAAAACAAATTTAGTAATGCTGATGGCCTATGCTAAAAGAACTGGCTTCCCCATCAAATTTACTGATCAAAATGTATAGATGCAAACCACCTTAAAATCCTAACTTGACTAGGTTCTCAAATGTAAGATCACCCCAAAGATCACTACATTAGAATTTTCCAAGCCTATTACTAAATCTGGAAATTTTTTTCTCTGGAACAAAACAAAGGTTAATTTCCAAAAAAATTTATGTTTATATTCATATTGATAACTTTTCGACTTCACAATATTTTACCAATGTATGAAAGCCAGTTAGTTTTTCTCTATAAACAATATGGTACAAAAACAATAAGCAAATTACTAAAAGGGGAATACATCACACAAATGCTACTGGTGTTGTAAGTCCTTTTCAGGCCTCCTCCAGCATGCCTCAAACACAATGCTTTTAGCCAGTTAAGTAAATTTCACAATTTACACATTAAGTACCATTGTCCAACATACAATATGGCTTGAGTTTGTCAAGATGTCTACCCTTCTTGGATGGTATAGCTTGGTACCATTGTCCAACTATGGAACATACGGTATTTTTCACTGAGAAATATTCACTAATTACTGTATTTTCATATAATTTTCATGAATAAATGCACTTTTGTGATAAAACTATTAAAATACTCAGGTATAAGTATTTTTACAGGGTTTTTCTTGTGTTTAAACTATCAAAATGGGCAGTTCTAAGTGTTTTTAGAGGGTTTTAAGTATAGCCTGAGATTTTAGCTGGGTACCCAAAATAAATACAGGTGGTTCACTGTACAGCTGATCAACAGATTAAATCAAAATTCCTTCCTAATTTGCATGCTATAACCCACCAGCTGTTTCATCACTTTTCAATCACTGCCTCCATCTTACACCCATAACCCAGCCTTCATAGCACACAAGAGATGGTGAGGACCCTCAACCTGTAACCTTGGAAGTATGAGGAAGGGGATATTTTCGTGAATTCACGGCATGGGTGGGGTCCACAATGGCAAGGATGCCCAATACCTATGTCTGAACAGAATGTCCTACTTGCAGTTAGGCTAAGCTAAGATGTTTTATTCAGGGGAGACAAGTTGGTGGAACCATCAATAGCTTGGTTATGAAATGGAATTCTAGTTAGATCCAGTTAGATTAGGATACAGGTTATACTTCACCCATCCCTGACCAGGACACAGCATTATCAGGTTAATTTTAGACACGACCTAACAGGGTACTGCATCCTTCTTGACTAGGGGTGGAGGAAGGGGGGCTTTACCTCCCTGGCCTTCTGCTAACCTACCATACAATTACTGCTTACCTAAAGTATTTGAAAATACCCTTGTGTCCTTTGAATTTAAATAAGTGAGAGTGGCTCTTTTTGATGTGACTCAGTGTATACAAGAGGTTTTATGTCTCCATAGTCATAATGGTAGTTGTCTAAAATCTTGGATCTACAGTGCCTATAAAGTATTTTGCACAATGTACTTTGGAACAATAACAGGTTTTTCTGATCCAACGGAGGTTAAACATGCTGAGCACAAAAACTTATTTGAAGGAAAATCTTAGCCTTTGCCTCCATATTAGCTCCCTCTTGGAAATACACCACATTCTTCTACAGACAATGTCTTCAAAAGAGAAGTGAGAGGATTCCAGAAATATGGGCACACTTGAAATGGCAAAAAATCAAAGTTTTGATTGACTAAAAATGTGAAGCCATTACACAGGACATTTGATCATAAAGTAAGTGGGGAAAACAAGTGATGGCACTTTCTGGGGACTGATGGACAGATGTCTGAAATTATAAAATTTTTAAATAATTTTGTATTTTCCTAGATACAAAAGTATTCCTCAAACTGAGCTGGAAATGGTCACTGAAACTTGGTAACAAGATGGTTAATTGGTGGTAGGCAGGTAAGTGAGCAGTGTTCCCACTCTACTGCTGTAAGCAAACAATTTTTCCTTAGGCATCAGGGACTATGCAGGGCAATAATAAATGCCTCTGATTTTATATTTGTTCCTGTGGGAATACATACCACTATCTTTTATATAGTGCAGGAGACTTACTCTCTAGGTGGGAGGACAGTCTCACAACTAACAGGCAAGTTGAATTCCCACACAGAAATGTCACGTTCCTGGTCATTAGAATGGGCAAGGGACCAAGGGACCAATGACCCCTGTAACCTCCTATACAACTTGGGATAAGGATACTAGGTGGATAGGGCTCTGAGCCAGAGCAAGATGTGTCTGAATTCTTACTGTAGGGACAATTGGGGGACCATGTACTACCCAAAAGGAAGGGAAGCAAAAGTCATCATGAAGCTATTATCTAACTCAAATATGATGGGTTTAGATGACAGCTTTACTGGCCTCACATCCTTTGTTCAAAGATGGGGTCACACCATAAAAATCAAAACTCTACAACAGGATACTCATCTGTGAAGCTCTCCTGCACTGTGGCCCATTCTAACACATACCCAGAGCGACTGCTGGTTTGCAGAGGAAGGTAAGAAAGGGAGAAGGGAGAGAAAGAGGCCAATGGCTTAAGCAAGATTTTTTTGGTCCAAGAGGAGCTTGGGTAACTACACAGTCTATTGAGCAGCCAACATAAATCCTAAGGAGGAAGTTTCCAAGGAATTGTGGGTGACATCTCTAATGTAAAATGAGGTAAAGGTAGTCTATCACTGCCAGACACCTACCTAAAATACCTAAGCAACTGAAAAATCCTCCTGAAAGGATAGGAATAGGGCAACGCGCCTAACTTATTTAACTCTGTGAGTTTTTCTAGATGAGTATCCACCTTGCAAGACAAGCAGTACACTCAACTGGTCTCCTTGCAAAGACAGAAAGAATGGGTGTTCTTGAACATACTTGTGCCTGCTGGTACCAACAAAATGGACCAACTCTCCTGCCTTAGAGGTTAAGTTCATTTTAGAAAAACCTGCAAAGCCCAGACCAACACAAAAGTGTCTCAGCTGGAGGGGGAAACTGAGAAATTCTCATACCTCTCATTGGAAACTGACAGGTTCTGTATTTACACCACAAATTCAGGAAAAAACAAGAATAAGAAAGATTCCCAACCCTCTGAGTGTTAGACAAGATACAAGATGCTTGTGCAACTCAACAATGCCTCACAGATTACGGAGGACATGAGTTACATCCCACTCTGGAGGACCCACCTGCTCCCTCGATGTTTCCAAGAACAAAGCATCTCTGGAGGTGAAGAGTTCAACAGAATTCCCACTGGGAGGTCTCTATAATCCAACCACCAAACAAGTTCCTGTCTCACCTCACGGTTTAAGGGTAAATGATGAGAGGAAAGGTAGCTGAAGGCCAACCAATGCCACTTCAGTTGTCACTGAAGTAAGCATTGGTGGACTGGCCCACAATGCTTGAGCTTTTCCAAGAATGACAGGTGACTGAGAACAACAGGCCAAACCTGAGCTAGTTGTCCCTGTTGCAACAAAAACTGCACTGTTAATTCCCTCACCTTACTGATATAAGAATTTGAAGGAAAAACTCTTGCTGCCATATCTATCAGCATGCCCAAGAACTTTGGCTGCTTCTTGAGCATGAAATCTAATTTCTCCAAATTCATCATGATCCCCATATTGCCCTCATGGATGCCAGAACACCTGAAGGGCTTTTCCCAGAGTAATGGATGGGTATCTGACAATATGCAACCTTCAGATCCGCCAAAAGCTTCACGTCACCTTTTCTAATGGTGGAATCCAGCATGGAAAACATGGTTCCCATCTTGAACTGAGTCAGTAGAACAACCCTGTTCAATGGAGAGAAATCAATAACTAGTGTCCAGCCCCAGCTGATTGTTCCACCAAGAAGAGCTGACTTTAGAAGCCCAGAGACACTACAACTTCAAGTACATTCTTTTTCACTATCACCCTCACCTATGCCAACAGGGTCAGAGCTCTGGGTGATTGTGGAGGGGTAGGCCAGAAACAGGGTCCATATCTGAGAGTGGGGAGGGCACTGGTCCTTGAGAGGTAGCCTGCAACCATCCCAAGAGGTCACAGACTACCCAGGGCTCTTGTCCTTGTCACTGCTACATTGCCTGATGGCATGACAGGCATCCCCACTTGTGGTAGCTTCGAGAGGGGGATCACTCACCTTACTTCTTCCCCTTGCTTCCTCTTCAAGTTGAAACTGGAGGAGGGGGGGAAGGAGGATCCACTGAAAGGGCTAGAAAGACCCCTGGCTCTTTCTTGAATAAGAAGGCACCTACCTGAACTCTGATGTGACCTTGTTGAGGTCTAAGCCTTCCTGATACCTGCCACTGAAGGTTAGGCCACTACCAAAGGCTTGGCCACAGTGTCCTTCAGAGCCCCAAGGGTTTAAAGGATACTGAATGGTTGATCAAGGCATTCCAGCTCTCAAAATGCCTCTTCACTACCACCTCAATTTTACTTTTCAAATATAGTAGAACAGCCTAAGACCAATCTATTTTGCAAAGAGACTACTCTCATCCAGAACTTGTCTTGAAAAATCTCAAAAGAAGGATGGGTCATGAGAATATTCAAATCCAATGTTAACAATAACAATGAGAAGGAGGAAGATGACATGCTTATGTTTCTTCAACAAACTCCTACAATGAGTCTTAATCACCACCACTACAGCAAAAGACGAGGTCAAGATGCATATGAGAAACAAGAGTACCACTTGTGTGTTTGACACTACTGGGGTGTCTCTGACATACTTTTTAGCAACATCTGTTGTACACCACAATCACTTGTCAGCCTAGATTCATCAACAAATACTTAAATAAAAGCTTCAACAAGGCAGCTTGAGACAAACACTGAAAGATGTCTATTCTTGAACTTGGCCAAAGAAAGTGTGCTGGCTTACAGCAGGTGAAGGGGGGGGGGTTCCCACCATTCATCCACCTACCACCATCTGACCATTTTGCACCTGCTTTCCAAGAGTGCTTCCTGCTCATACTATTAAATTAAAGTTGATGGTTAATATTTTATTTCTGTAGGAGCAAACTTCAATTACTGATGAAAAATCTGCAAATAATCAATCACGCTAAACTGAAAACTATGGAATTTGAAACATCTGTATTTTCTGACTTCTATCTTCCTTGAAGGTGTTTAGTTAAGCAATGGCTATTGTGCCTGCTGCATGATAAGTAGCAATGAACAAATCTGAACACTATATGATCAATGTGTTATGACCCTGTCATGGAATATATTACTTTAGATTTATTGAGATCAATATTAATAATATTTCACATATAAATTTCAACAGGTAAAAAAAAATTTTTTTTTTGTAAAAAAAAAATACAAGAAATTTACAAGTAGGTTAAACCTGAACCACAGTTTCCCATAAATACAAACTCTCTAAAAGCAAAGTAACAGTGATAAGCGAGCCTCCTTTATTCACTTTTCGAGTAAAATCTAAAATACAGTAAGTAATATGAATACAATATCCTCCTTACAAAGTTAAGGTACCTAAATAATGCATTAGTTAAGGTGAGGGGCTGGACTCTCCTGGGCCCACAGCCTGTGACCCAGCATCTTAGGATAGATTAGATAAGGATAAGGAAAGTTAAGTCAGAATGCAACAAAGCACCTCATCTACCCAGTAATTAACAGCATTCTATGGGGGGGGGAGGAAAGGTCCAGAAAAGGTGAAGGCGCCTAAGCCAGATAGGATCTGCTGCCCTAGGTGTGGTCAGGTGTGGTTAGGATGAACCCAATCAATTGCTTTTACCACATCTTCATGTGTTACAGCCATTAGTTTTATGTTGGCAACATGTTACACAGACCTAAACCTACCAATATATGACTATATGATGTAATTTTTTCCTATTTATTTTGTGGATTATTTTTAACCTTTCGAGTCCGTGCAATTTGGTTCCCTCATCCCAAAACCTCTAGCCTATTACTATTTGTTGTGGCTAAGGGAAATAACAAAATGGGGTGTTGGCATCAACAAAAATGGTAAAAAAAAAATGGTTAAACAGACGAAAATTACCTTAGTCGAAAATAAATGGCTCATGTATCTGGTGAGAAATTTAGGTCACCCTACACTGGCCACTGGAGCGACATATCCTGACAACGTCATCAACATATCTAGTTCCGGCCATAAAAATAAGAAAATTCCACTTACCTTCATCCCCAAAATATTCCTATAAAAATCAGCTGTCGCTTTCCTGTTGCCGATCTTAAACACGAAATGCAAAGCACGACGAGTAGCCATAACTCCTAATAATTCTTGGTCTAAGATGAAATGTCAGAAGGATCCTCTGTCACTGCTGTACGGTGAAGGATACGGTTGGATAAATCCTGTGACTTAACAACTGTCATACAGTTTTTTTTCTTTCTTTCTTTCTTATGAAACCAAAGTCCAAAGTTCTCGTTCCGATTGCAAGAAGAAAGCCTCAGTGGTAAATAAATGTCCGGTTTCTATGGAGACAAGTATCATTGTCAATAGAATTTGTAGTTTTGGTAATCAGTTAAACGTAATTTATAAACCATGTTATTTACAGACAAAATTTTAAATCAAAATGAACATATTTAGCTTAATATACGTAGTAATATTTCTATTATATCCTACGTAATCCGAGGCCACACAATCGAACACCGCATCAGCCCTTAAGTAAGGTTACCGGTATACTCTTAGACTTGAGCGTATTCTAGACTGTATTTTTTCTTATTGTAACCATTGTTTTGACATGGAAGCACGTGGGAATCAATCCGTATTCCGTACGTTCATTGTTTTAGTTATTTACATAGCAAAGAGTAGTCTTAAATCTTTGTACGCACATCATAAGAGAAACATGTGGTCTTGACGTGTAATCCCTCGTCAGTGTTAGGAAAAGATATATCGGCCTAATACGTTTGTAATATGTTTTATGCAATGTTACGCCAGGGACATCTATGTAAACAGGATTAAAAGTTGGGTCAACAAAATCTGTAAGTGTTTAGTTTAAATGTGGTGGAAGTGGGCTAAATGTCACATACTGAAATCCGCCAAACCAGGTTGGAGAATCCACTATCTTTGCCCAAACTTCGCTAGATTTGTCACTGATTGATAATTTGAAAGGTACTTAATATATGTTAAAATTGCCTTTATTGTTCATATTTTCCCTTTCATACTTTTAGGAATATCCTAAAAACGACTTTTTTTTTTTTTTACTCTTTTTAGGCCGTTTATGATTCTTGGAACAGCACCTACCGAGTTCAAGATTAGTCTTGCTTTTTACTTTCTCTTCGTTACATTTAGTTAATCGGGTAGTCTTTCAACAACAGAATTTGAATGAGGTAATAGAATTACGTCAGTTGCAATGTCATATTATTTCTTAGAGTGGATATTTGCCGGTATATCTCCGAACTTCCTAATCAATTATATTTTTACAAATTTAACACTCAACTGATGCACTTGTTAATTTGCAAATTAACAAGAGCTTACTGGAGAATTACAAGTATTTTGGACTTTCAGACGAAATCCACGTGATATGATTCCAAATCTACTAGACTACCTGTATCTACAGTGCTTTTTGAAATCCTCTTAGCAGTTTTTGCACTACGTATGCACCACAGTTTGGCGCATTAGTAACGGTCCGTCAGGTGCTGCTACCTGTCGAGTAATTGTATTGTAATATGATGGCTGTTTACTGTGTAGTAAAATGACTAATCGACAGGTGGCAGCACCGCAAAAACTATGAGAGAGAAAGCGGGGTGGGGGGCGGGAAGAGAAAAAGAGAGACAGACAGGGACAGGTGTAGCTAGAGAGTTACAAGGATTAGGATGTCTCAAAGACTTGTTAGTCCATCCGAGGAGACATCATGTGCTCATTTATCTCTAGGAGCAGGTTTTACTATTCATTCACAGTGTTCTAGTGATTTTGTGTAGCTTTCTTTTAAACTCTTCCACAGTGTTGCTGTTTGCAACTTCTGGTAGCAGTTTATTCCATGTGTCACATATTTTGTATGTAAAGAAGTTCCTACAATGAGATGTGTTGTATCTCTTCAGTTCTAGTTTCCATCCATTATTTTTTGTCTGGTTTTCATTTAATGTGAAGAGGTTACTGTCTACTTTTGTTATGCCTTTCAGTATTTTGAATGTTTCTATTATTTGTACTGGCATTTGTCGTGTTTCTAAGTCATACATGTTCAGGCTCTCTAGTCGTCTTTGGTAACCTATTTACCTGATGGTTGGAATTAACTCTGTGGCTCTTGCTTGTACCCCTTCTAATCTATTTATGTCCTTTCTTAGTGTTGGTGACCAAGACTGGACTGCATATTCAAGATGAGGTCTAACTATTGATGTGTAGAGCTGAAGCAGTTTCCTTGTTTCTGTATTTGAACTGCCTCTTTATGTATCCTACTAGTTTCTGTGCCTTCTTTTCAGCATTTATGCACTGTTTTGTGGATTTTAAGTCCTTGGTAATAATGACTCCAAAGTCGTCTTCTTGTTCTACACTATTTATGTCATTCCCAAGCAGCATGCGGTTGGCATGAAGGTTGTTTGTTCCTATTTGTAACATTTTACACTTATCCAAGTCAAAAGGCATTTGCCATCTTTTTTACCACAGTCCTGTTCTTCTTAGATCATTTCTTAAACTTTCCACTGTATCTGAGCTTGCTGCATTTACACCTAGTTTGGTGTCGTCTGCAAATTTGGCTATCCTACTAGTTAAGCCTACGTCACTGTCATTGATGTAAATAAAAAACTAGAGCTGGCCAGGGACAGAACCCTGAGGAACTCCAATTGTCACATCTGCCCATTCTGATTCTGTTAGTTAGCCAGTCTTCGATCTAGTGTGCTATTTCTCCTACAATTCCTAAAGCTCTAACTTTTGTTATTAGCTTTTTTGTGGGGAGCTTTGTCAAACGTAGTTTGGAAATCTATGTCGATTATATCTATGCTCTTCTATTGTCGTAAATACCAAGCATGTTATGAAAAAACTCAAGAGGCTTGATAAGGCTCTGTTTTGTCTGAAGCCATGTTGTTTTAACAGGGGTTGTTTTTCAGTGTGATCCACAATTTGATCTGTTTATGAAAATCTTACAAAGGACTGACGTAAGGCAGATTGGTCTATCTGGCTCTTCTTTGGGCCTTTTTTTGTAAACTGGGGCACAAGTTTCCAACTTTTTGGTGCCTTTCGTTGTTCTGCAGTTTTTCTGTGGAGTTTTTTTGAGGAACTATTTTTTTAACTCTCTAATTTGAACTTGTTTAGTTTTTCTATTTTGTTTTTAACGTCTTCTTCCGTAAATATTATTTTGCCAAGCGGTTCTGCCCCTTCATATTTAATATTAATAGCTGGTTCAGGGATTGAGGTAGTGTCTTTAATTGTGAAAAAACTAGTAAAAAACTAATTCAGTAACACTGCTTTTTCCAGGACAGTTCACTAGGTTTCTTCTATTGTATCTTAAGGGACCTATGCAATTTTTTATTGGCCTCCTACTATTAACATGCGCAAAGAATTCTTTTGGGTTTTCCTTACAAACAAATGCAACTCTCTTACCCTCGTTCATCTTTGCATTTCTTACTAATTTGTCTACCATTCTACAGAGACCTTTATGCCTGTTTTTCTTCTGGTGTTGGGTGTGGATTCATTGATTTGTGCAATCTGCCTCTTTCCCTTATTTTATTTTTAATTTCTCTGCTGTACCGTTAGGCTGACGGTTGCCGTTTAATAGTATTTGCTTGAATGGTATATGTCAGGAGCGTTTTTTCTTGCATTCTTCCAGAAAGGCTTCCCAGTAGTTATCTGTGTCTGTGATCTTGTCGTACTCTAGATTTTTAACATACTCCTTTAGGTTATTAGGTCTCCTCGACGTTAGTCTAATCTCTTTAGTATCTTATTCTCTTTTTTATGGTGAATATTAATATTAAAGGTAATAATTTTATGGTCGCTTTTGCCTAGATTTGCACCAACTGAGAGAGACAGAGAGTAAGAAAGAAGGAGAGTCACACAGAGAGAAGAGGAGAGAGAGAGAGAGAGAGAGAGTAGAGAGGGAGAGAGAGAATGAGAATCAGAGAGAGAGAGGGTGTGAGAGAGAGAGAGAGAGAGAGAGACAGAGTCACAAAAAAGAGGAGAGAGATATAAGAGTCAGAGAGAGAGAGAGGCATACACAGAAACGGGAAGAGAGAGAGAGGGTGTGATATAAGAGTCAGAGAGAGAGGTAGAGAGTGAGAAAGAGAGAGAGAGAGGCATACACCGAGACGGGAAGAGAGAAAGAGAGAGAGAGAGGTGGTAAGATTAATAGTTGGGTAATTTCGGCTAAGTAAAACAACATCTGAAGGGAAAGCCGATGAAGGAATTAAGTTGAAACAGAAAGTAGGTGGAAACAGAAGGAAAATTCGAGTGATAGACCTACGGAGATGATAGAGGAATGGATGGTAGAGGTTTAGTCTGGGTAGAAGATACTTGAAATATGGAATAATAGCAATAAAGGGAATTACGAAGAAACAATAAAAAATTGAAAATATAAAAGGCAGGAAAGGAGAAGGATTGAGAGGAAACTTGAATTTTCTGAGGCTAGGTTGAGAGAGAGAGAGAGAGAGAGAGAGAAGCCTAATGTGGACGACTGGACTTTGTACAACCAACCGAGATAAGTTCATTATAAAAATAAATAAAATTATATCAAAATTACTTACGGACTTCAACCAAAAGTTATTTTTCTACTTTGAATGATGACTCAGCCGACGACGGGTGGTAGCTAGACTCTCTCTCCCTCTTCAAGGGAAGGAGTTACTGTATGGTGTTTCTGTCCGTGGGGTCCTCCAAACTCCAAAAAAAAGTTTAAGTCTTAAAATAGGTTTATGTAATTAATCCTGATAGGCCTAAACAACAGCCTGGTTACTTTTCATGAATGCACGATTCTAGGGTGAAAGCTACTTTACGGAGGCGAACCTTTGGAGGCTAAATCACAAGAGTAGGCCTAGACAAGATTTATCAGTGCTACTACTCTAGGCGGTCTACCTGCACGGTTCTACATTGTTTCACCGTGTTTAGTACTAGCCCCTCGGGGATCAAATGTCCCTAAGTGCACTTGATCACATTTGATCGCTAGGGGCTAGTACTAAACACGGTGAAACTCATTTTGACCCCTAAGGCATCAGACCGTTTCTTCTCACAACTATGCATCAAATTTCGGCTCTTTTTCTCTCTCTCTCTCTCTCTCTCTCTCTCTCTCTCTCTCTCTCTCTCTCTCTCTCTCTCAGGATCGTTAATTAATTTTAAGGGGGTAATAAATGATATGTAGAAGACATGGTATAAGTGTTTAAAGTCTGGTGAAAATATTTTTTTTATTTTTAATTTTTCGTTATAGAAATCCCACGGTCATAAACACCATTGGGTAAATAATAATGATGATTATCTAAATATAGTTTTATCATTGATATTTTTTTAGCTTTATTTCGTAGATATTAAACATGTCATCACAAAGTGTTGAGTCCAGAATAGGCCTATATTTCAAGTTAGGATTCTCCCTTGTTGTAACTCGTGTTGGAGGAGAGCTGAATTTACTGTTAATTCACAAAGACCGCAATTGAAGTCCATGTTTTAGTTCATAGATTATTTTGTGTCTCTGAGTCTTTCTTAATAGGGGTTTATGCCATATATTTGTTACATTTCCCAATGAATATTCTCAAGCCCTCCCCGTGACCCTGCTGGGGTGATGAATCATATTCATCATTTCATTTTCGTAAATGAAGAGACCATCTTTCTTACTCTGTCAACCCTGCTCATGTCTTTTAAAGTGACCTGTCTACTTCTGGTACTTCTGCTCATATGCGTTGTTTGTCACTTTGCCGGGTATTGGGGGGCCCCGGGTGTTTGCACGTGTGCTGTTGTGTTGGCTTGTTCCCTTATCAAAGTCTCCTGAGTTTTAGTTGTTTATTTTTTACTAAAAGATGTCATAGCTACTAAAGTTATTTACTCCATAAATAAGATGTTGATAGAATAAATATTGTTTTTAAAGGCAGTTTTAGCTAGGGATTAAAGAATAAACCAAGATATGTCTGTAAAGAGCTTTGCAACGATTTAACGATCAGGGAATGTCACTGTCCTCCGTCTCTCTCTCTCTCTCTCTCTCTGTCTTCCTTCGTCTGTCCCATTCATATCAGACATTATAAATGTGGGTATAATATAGGCTTGGACGTGACCTCAATTTTGTGTCCATGATATCGTATTGTCATTTACGTCGATGTACAGTATATTGAGATGTCACGTATATATACGTCTTTAGGCCTATGTTTCAAATTTGCTTCCCTGGGGTTACGTATTTGTTATCTGGAGCCTTCCCTTCGCCCCCGACCCAGCCACACACACACACACACACACCAAAGCCACCCTCACTCTTACCCCGGCTCATCGCTTCCAGAGAGAGAGAGGTAACAAGTGGTTCATTCGTCCGATGAGGCGATGACTGCAAATGCCAGAGGTTACTATATCTTCCCGAATTACCCCTTTTCCTACCTTTATCAGAATTCTTTTCGTCCTTTTCTCAATTTCCGATGCTTCATCTCTCTCTCTCTCTCTCTATTCTCTCTCTCTCTCTCTTATTGGTTTGAAACAAGAAAAGTAAAGAAAAACGGTTAACAAACACCCGGTATCACCCACACGGGCTGTCCGGGAGGGAGGAAACGGTTAACGAATATCTCAAATTTTAAACGTTCGACTTTTAAACGTTTCAGTCCAAAAACGTTCGTCCGTCTAGCGCTCTTACGTTCACCGGAATGCTATTTATGTTATAAGGTTCCGTGAATCCACTGAATGTACAGTTTTTAAAATCGATAAAGTGAGTTTACATAATAACGCAAAAACATGGACGTTTAGAGCTTGCTGTGATTGAGAAGGCGTTCTCGACCTTATGGCCTTCGAGAATACGGGCGGAATTACTTGTTATCTAAAAGGGAGCTTTGTTTTTCAAATGAAAAGGTAGAGGCCATAATCCTTTGTATAGTAATCTAAGCCCCTCTCTCTCTCTCTCTCTCTCTCTCTCTCTCTCTCTCTCTCTCTCTCTCTCTCTCTCTCTCTCTCTCTCTTATAGCGATTCACATCCAATCTCTGACCCTACCCCAACCTCATCGCTTCCCCAAAGGGAAAAGAGAGAGAGAGGGGGGGAGGGGCTAAATTTATTACTAAACAAAGGATTATGGCATAAACTACTGCATTTTCATTTGAAAACCAAAATCCCTTTTCATCTTGCCTGTGTCAGGATAAAGGATGGATAATGTGATGGTAGGGGAAGAGGGAGGACTTAGGCTGTAAAAAGTGTTTTGTAAAGAAGGCAGAGGAAAATGTATATATAAAGATTGGAGCAGACCCAACTGTCCTGCCGTTTGATGTGACATAGTCTAATCGTCTTTTTGCGTGGGGTGAATTCTCCTTCATTTTTAAGTCTCATTATATACTATATATATATATATATATATATATATATATATATATATATATATATATATATATATATATATATATATATATAAAATATATATATATAATTTTTATTTCAATATACCATCGTGTAGTAACTGAGCAACTCTTTGAATCCTGGAGCAAGATAATGCTATATAGCTCAAGTCTGGGTAATCATTAATGGTCGAAATTCCCGGGAACTTCATAAGTAGAATGAGCGTCTTGGAATCATTGGGGAATAAGATACTGTGATTCAGGTGACAACCAAATGCACATTAGGTCGAAGATTTTATGGAAATCGTAAGATAAACGCCCATGATGTTAAGCTCACTTGTTTGTCGGGTTGAGACATTGTAGTTTTGCTCTCTCTCTCTCTCTCTCTCTCTCTCTCTCTCTCTCTCTCTCTCTCTCTCTCTCTCTCTCTCTCTCTGATTCATCTTGAATTTCGAAATTTCGAAATTTCACATTTTGCGATTTTCATAAAATTCAAACCATAATATTACGTTAATTTATAATATATGTCAAGTACCTTTGGATTTTGTCTTTAATTTTACGATTTGCGCAAGATTTCAACCATCATATTACGTTAATTTGTAATAAATGTCAATTACCTTTGCATTTTGTCTTTAATTTTATGATTCTTACAAAGTTTACAACATAATGTTACGTTAATTTATAATATATTTCAATTGCATTTACCTATCTTTATATATATTGTCATCTCAAGTAACACCTCTCTCTCTCTCTCTCTCTCTCTCTCTCTCTCTCTCTCTCTCTCTCTCTATACACCTTTTTCTCTCTCTCTCTCTCTAGTGAATTCACAATGACCGTGAATTCAATATGACATTGAATTCACAATGAATTTAAATTCACTCTGACATTGAATTCACTGATACTGAATTCACTTTCATTGTGAATTCACTGTGATTCTGAATTCACTGTGATACTGAATTCACTGTGGCATCGAATTCACAATGGCATTGAATTTACTGTGATACTGAAATCACTGTCTCAATGAATTCACTGTCATTGTGAATTCACTGTGACAGTGAATTCACTGTGACAGTGAATTCACTGTGATAATCATCAAATGAAAACCAGACAAGAAATAATGGATGGAAGCTAGAACTGAAGAGATACAACAATCTCATTGTGGGAACTTCTTTGCATACAAGATATGTAACACATGGAATAAACTGCCACCAGAAGTTGTAAACAGCAAAAGTGTGGAAGAGTTGAGAAGAAAGCTAGACAAAATCATTAGAACACTGTGAGTGAACAGTAAAACCTGCTTCTAGAGATAAGTGAGCACATGATGTCTCCTCGGATGGATAATAAGTCTTTGAGACATCCTAATCCTTGTAACTCTTTCTCTTCCCGTCTCTCTCTCTCTCTCTCTCTCTCTCTCTCTCTCTCTCTCTCTCTCTCTCTCTCTCTCTTCGATTTCACTTCATTTCAAGTTTTTCCTGTTCATTTCATTCCTCCCACTTCATTTCATGCCCCCTACTTCATTTCATTCCTTCCACTTCATTTTTCTTCTCTTCCACTTCACCATAAATCAGTTTTTAATAAAATTACAATTCGATCCCTCCAGAAATTCGTCTACTTTCATAGTTACCAAAGCAGTGAGATCAGGAAGCCTTGAAAAATTATTTATTTTACGGTAAAATATGTTTTTTTTTTATAATATTAGTATCTATACTTATACTTTCTATATAAAAATCTTATAAAAATAAAAATATACATTATTTAATGGTTTTTAAGCATAAAAGACAATAGTCCTTTTTTGATGGTTCCCACTTGACGTCACATAGCAGACAGATATTTTCAAGGTAAACGAACTTAAAATAAAAATGCGACAATGAGATGAAATTTCGAAAATCTGTAAAATATATATTTTATTTATATAAATACAGGAACTTTTGTTTATTTTAGATTTAATTTGGATTAGATTTAGGGATTTCATCTTTAGATTATTATATATTAAAAGCCTTTAAGTTACAGAAATTGTTAAGTTGCTAATAATGATTTTATTATAAATTTTATAAATATTTTCGTAATTTAAACTAATTAAACTTCATAGCTAATGAGACGTAGATGATTTTATAATTCATATTTCATATTAAACAGGTATATGTCTTATAAATAAAACTTTAAATCATGGATAATATTCTACAAATTTACAAAATACTGCCAGTTATTTTAAAAAGCATTGTTGAGGTAAATATTTAAAATGGGGCAGTTATGATTCACTTATATAACTAAAGATATGATTTAATACAGATTCAGTATCAGTTTAATGCCAAATTGAATACACATTTTCAACATGACGAATTCAATACTATTTTAGTCCAGTTTCCCATTCAATGGCGTCTTGGAAAAATTTTACAAGACAACTCGACAAAATCTCGCAAGAACATTTTAATTTCATGGTAAAATCTACATATTTAAGGCATACCCTTTATTAATACTTAATTTTACATGATTCAGAGTCCATAAATTGTGCATTTATTGATTTTTGAAATATGATTCAGTGTTTTACGTTAAATTCTCTGTCACTTTCAAAAACCAGCAGACTGTTTGTTTTACCAAACTGAAAAGGGAAAATATCTTTAAGATTTCTTGTTTTTATTAAAAGAACCTCCAAAAATGATAACTTCTGATATCATTAAATATAATAGTGTAGTAATATTTTTGCATAATATTAAATATTGTGAAATATATATTTTTGTTTTCAGTTATTTAAGCTTAGACAATAGTTATATACTGCAAATTCCGGCAGTTCAATAGTTGCTTCATAATGATTTTAAAACAGATTTAATTTACAGTTTTTAGCCAAAACGAAGAATAATATTTGAGACCAAAGAAAGTAAGAACTATTTTCCAATATATATCTCATATTAAATCGTTTAAATTCGTTGTTATTTACGTAAAATCGAAGGTTAAATGTTTATGTAAACAAATAAAGTTGTTAGCTAGTATTAATTGTTCATTTTTTTTGTTTAGTTACCAAAGCATTCAGATCAGAAAGCCTATAAAACAATTTATTTTACAATTAAAAATTGTTGGACTTGTTGTAAAATTAGTATTTTACTGATGTTTTAATATAAATTTCACTTAATAATAAAAACATAAAACATTATATGGTTTTAAAAGCATAAAAGACAATAGTCCTTTTTTGAAAATTAGCAGCAGACGACACGGAAAAGACGACGTTTTTTGAGGTAAACGAACCTATAATAAAAATAGGACAATGAGATGAAATTTTGAAATTATATAATATATATACTTTTTCATATAAATATAGGATCTCTTGCATATTCTAGATTTAATGGGGATTAGATTAAAAGATTTAAGCATTAATTTATTACGTATCAAAAGGGTTTGTCTTATGTGATTTGTAAAAATTGCCAGTAATTATGAATATATATAATTTAAGAAGAATTTTCGTAATTTCCACTAATCACCCTTGATAGCTAATGAGTCGTCATTAATTTTCTAATATATATTCGATGTTATACAGATATGTTTTACAAATAATACTTTAAATCATTGATAATATTCTATATAGTTACAATATACTGCCAGTGACTTTAAAAATCATCATTTAAAGTAACTATTTTAAATGGTGTAGTCCTGACTCATTTGCGTTCCTAAAGATTTGATTTGATACAGATTTAATGCCAATTCATTCCCAAATTGAATAAATTTTCTATGTGACGCATTCAATGCTATTTTAGTCCAGTTTCCCATTCAATGACGTCTTGGAATTATTTTACAAGACGACTCGACAAAATCTAGCAAAAATATCTTAATTTTTCAGTAAAATCTACATTTTTAATGTATAGATTTTATGAATACTTAATTTTATATGATTTATGTCTCATAAATTGTATATTTACTGACTTCTTAAATATGATTTAGTGTTTACTTTAAACTTTCTGTCAAGTTTCAAAGACTGCCTGACTGCTTGTTTTACCAAACTATGAAGGGAAAATACCTTTAGAATTACTTGTTTTTATTAAAAGATCTCCATTAATGATAGCTTTTGATATTATTAAATATAATATTTCCATATTAGTTCTAAATAGCATTAAATTTTATTAAATTAATATTTTTACATTAAGTTTATTTAAAGCTTAGACAATAGTTATATACTGCCAATCACCCGAAGTTCAATAGTTGCTTAATAATTATTTTAAAATCGATTTATTTTATAGTTTTTAGCCAAAACAAAGAATAATATTTAAGACCAAAGAAAATAATAATAATTATTCAATATATATATCATATTAAATAGTTAAAATATTTGTTGTTACTTACTTAAAATCGAAGGTTAAATGGTTATGTAAACAAATAAAGTTGTCAGTTAGTATTTAAGTTAGACTTTTTCTTTTTTTGTTAATTTAGTTATTTAATTTGCCAATAGGTGTCCATAGCGGCGCAGGTCCCATAAATTTCTTGAAAACACGAGCCTAAAGTTAATAACTAAGAGTCTTAATTTTAAAGATAAGATGCATATAATATTAAATGTAAATATTAAATATAATATTAAGTGCATTCAAAACTTTTGTGAAAATAATTCAAATACAAGCCTAAAGGGAATTACGAAGAATACGAATATTAAATTTAAAATAGATATGACATTGAATATGAATTTTGAATATGATAACAAAATTAATAATTATAATATTTAAGTGAAAATAATTCAATTATACTCCATATATTATATTGCAATTACATTTTAGGTTTTTGTTTTAGGCTCGTTATCGCTCACCCAGAATGTAAACATCTGTTAAGAAGCTTGTTGCCAAAATGTCTACAAAATACGACTTATTTTCGGTAAGTATTGATTTTTCTGCTTTTGTCATTCGAATTAACGGTTTCGATTCGTTTATATAACGAAATTTAGTTGTGTTGATTTACGTGATTTGAAATACTTTTCGTAAATTATTCATGTGAATCGGCCAACCTTCCCCCTCATGATAGCAGAGTTATTTATTTCGTTATATAATCGTAAGTGTTCCACGTTACGTTGTTATTTCATTGAAACTTATTTTAAAGCGCCATGTAAACGTAACTTGTGTTGAAAAATGTCATAAACACTTGTAAAATGTCAGGTACAATATCACCCTTAGGGTATTCACTCAGAGGTGTCTAGCCTAAAGGTATTTGATGGTGACCTGACCCATACATTTTCCTGGGATGGGTATTGTGGGCGCAGCCTTGCCATAAATATCAATCTGGGTAGTCAGCAGGCCTTTCCCATGTTCAGTTTTACTTCTGGGGGCTTATGGGATGGAGGCATAGCCCCCCCCTGGCCAGGTCAGGGAACAGCACCCTAAGTAAGGTTAGGAAGGTAAGGTCTGATTAGGTCAGGACACGGCATTCTAGGGAAGGTTAGGTTTGTTCTAGTTGGCAGAACCAGTGTCTGTCTTTCTCAACTGGCCCTTAGGCTAAAATATAGAAAAGGGTGTATAGAATTATTATTATTATTATTATTATTATTATTATTATTATTATTATTATTATTATTTAGATGATTCCAGGGTGAATGTCCAGAACAACTCTGCATGCATAAAGTACCAAAATTAAAAGTAAAATGCAATATTTTTCATATTTAAAGCGTTTTAGGCCACTTCTTATGATGAGGAAACCCACAATTTTGCCATATTAGCTATGGAGGGGTTGGGACAGGTATTGTCTATCCTTATAAGTCAAAAATCGAAAATCATTCGATGGGGAACTAGTTTTTCTGAGAAACATTATACTCTTTCTGAGAAACATTACAGTAAAAAACCTCATTTTCGAACTAACTCCAGTAAGATTTCGAGGATGCCGATTAGATAATCATTAATATCTCGAATATGGTGAATCTCCTCAAAAGTGTTCAGAGACAAAGTTTTATTATTTTATATTGTGAAAATTATAGTGTGACCTATTTTCTTATATCTCACCGCGGAGTTGTTCTGGACATTGACTGATTCCAGTTCATGTAGAACAAGCCCACAGGGCCCCTTGACTTGAAATTCAAGCTCTCAAAGAATGCAGTACAGGTGAGATCATTTTAAAATTGACCAAGGTGATTAGAAATTTGCCATTTTTGTTCATGTTTTTGCATTCATCCCCTAGGGCCTGGTGCTCAACATGGTAGAAGGTCCTTGGGACACCGTGTTTAGTACTAGCCCTCGCGGGTGATTGTAAAAATTTAGGCAAAATACAGCAAATTTCTCATAATCGCTGGCAATTTCTCAACTTATCTCACTTGTACTGCATTCTCTACACTTTATATTTTGTTTAGCCAAAAAATTGTATTAAGTGATATTTTCGTGTGACTGTCTCCATTATATTTGCCATGGTTATTTTTTATTTAGCCCATGAACCAGTGGTTTTCAAAAAAAGATTTTGGATTTTCCAACAAGTTTTGTCTGATTATACCAACTGTGATGCTACATCCATGTGTTGAAAACTGTTACCAGTCCTATATTAAACGCAGAATTTCAAGGTTTGTATGGCATATATATTCTGAAACTACAGGGCTGGCTTGTAGGGTTAGGTTAGTGCTAATATAAACTATTTAAATGGTGTTAGCAGTGGTGCAGTAGTGGAGTTATTTTGTCAACAATGAAAATTATTCTGTTAAAATTGAAGATACAGGTACTTGTTACGTGAATGATTAAGGGTTTTTAATTGCCTCCAGCAGTTACTTTGTAGTTGATTAACTTCGTATTAGAAACTGTATTTATAAAAGTTAAAGTATTTTTATCCTTTTGAAGTTTTAACAACTGTTTTGAGGGTGATATGATATCTGTATTATGTCTTGTGTAACAGGTTAGTTAAGGTTGTGTTTACCCTGTAGGGAAGTAGTGCTGTCAGTGCTCCTCACGCAATGCATTGTAGGCATTACTTTCAAGTTCTTAGCAGCATCCCTCTGGCCCCAAGATACAACCCCTTTCATTCCTTTTGCAATACCTCCACTCATATTCTCTGTCTTCCATCTTACTTTCCACCATCTCTTAACAATTGTTGGATAGTGCAACTGCTAGGTTTTCTTTTTGTTATACCTTTCCAACCTTTTTACTTTAAATTTTCCACTCAGACTTGAATGATTCATAGGTCTTAGCTCTTGGCCTTAAGCCTAAATTTTATATTCCATTTTTTTTTTACTGTGACTGGCACTTGGTATCAGATTCATTGCAAGATAAGGACTGGGTCTATCTGCTTCATCATTCCATTATTGTTAAACAGTGATGACAGCCACTGTCTCTCTAACTGACATGAAATGGAATTGTAACTATAAAAAAGTTAATAGTAACACCTCAACTTAATGGACCTCTTTAATGGACTCATGTACTTATGGCTACCACATTACAATTATTTTTTTATATGCTACCATTTCAGACTTATATTATCAGATATATCTTCTATTATCAGATATATCTCTTAAAGTGCATGTTAGGTGTAAAGGAGAGACTGGTTTAGGTTAGGAACTATGTGGAATTCCTGTTAGTTATAAGAGATCGAGAAAATTTTTGGCAGGGCATGGGATCTTTGCATGGACTTTTCAGGAAGGCCAAATCCCCAAAGTGTGTGTTAAATTGAGGTGCTACTTTATATCAAGAATAGACATGATAATAACAACGTGTTTGCATAATCAAAATCTAAGGTTGTCGAGGTTATGTCTCGTCAGATATAGGAATGAGATGAGGGTTGATCCTGACTTGTCTTCAGTTGCAGCAGACAGACCTAAAAATGCTCATGTCTTCAACTGGCTCTGATTCTGTTACTTGAGAACCAGATTACATTTTCCATTGATTTAGATTAAATTATCACCATCCTAGTAGTGAATAGCAATAGCCTAAGTAATGAACAAACAAGTTTCAGGAAATTTCAAGAACAGAGGGCCTGTGATTGTGAAAATCTTGAGCTCACAGCCTCTAAAATGGTTTTGAATATAAGGAAATGTATGGAATTTAATTATGAACTGCCTATTCCCACTGCCTTGGGGTTTTTTTCAAAATAGCGTTTTGGATTTTGTATTGAACGTGTCATTCTGAGATAGGTCTGTTAGATTCAAGTGTCCAACACTCATGTTGAGTGGCATATCAAATGCATAACTATAATCTATGTATACTAACCACACAGCTTGATGTCTGGATTATTATTATTATTATTATTATTATTATTATTATTATTATTATTATTATTTGTGTATCTCAGTCATCCTATTCGACTGGGTGGTTTTATAGTGTGGGGTTCCGGGTTGCATCCTGCCTCCTTAGGAGTCCATCACTTTTCTCGCTATGTGCACTGTTTCTAATAGCACGCCCTTCTTCACGAGTCCTGGAGCTGCTTCGGCATCTAGTTTTTCCAGGTTCCTTTTCAGGGATCATGGGATCGTGCCTAAGTTTTCCAGTGATTATGGGTACAATTTCCACTGGCATATCCCATATCCTTCTTGTTTTTATTTTTAGGTCTACTGACATATGGTATCACCCTATCTGTTCTGATACCATAGTCTCAGAGGATCTTTGCTTGATCGTTTTTTATCAGTCCGTCAGGTTGGTGTTTGTACCACTTATTACTGCAAGCTAGCTGGTTTTTCTTGCACAATCTCCAGTGGAGGGCTTTTGCAGCTGAATCATGCTTCTTTTTGTATGGGTTCTGTGCAAGTGCCGGACATTCGTTTGCAATGTAGTTTATGGTCCCGTCTTTCATGTTGCACTTCCTGCATATCCATCTGAGATGTTGGACATATGTGGTTCTTAGGGTCTGATCTTATGCTGCTGTTAGCAATCCTTCTGTTTCCTAATTGAGTTCTTCTCTCTGCAGCCATTGCCATGTTTCGTTGTTGGCCAGTCTGCCTTGTACTGTGTTGCGTTGGTTTGCTATGCCATTCCTCTGTTCTGTTTTTCATTCTCCTGTCTCTGTATGTTCCTCAGGTCTTCGTCTCACTTTTATCACTTCCTTTCCTATGTACTAGTCTGTCTTAACCATTTGTCACGTGTTTTCACTGGTTTTCAGGTATTGCCCCAGTGTTCTGCTTTCTTGATGTTGACACAGCTTTCCTCATGTGCTTAGTTTTGTTGACCTCAAGTCTCCATATATTTTTCCTTCATTTCACATTGTTTCCTTCTATTACATAGTCATCTGTATTTACTATTCTTGAGTGTATGTCACTTTGCCTTTTGTATGTAGTATTGACTCCATCCTGATATCCCCAGTTTCCTTCAGTCTGGATTATTGTTCCAGTTACAGCATTTTATTTTTATTCTGTTGCCTCCTTTTGATGGTGCATCCATCTTTGCAGTCTTTTGCAAGGGAATTATGGCTGATACATTTTCAGGCATTCTGTTTTCCACTTGTAAGTACTGCCTGCAGTATCATGTCGAAGGTTTTTCTTATATTTTCAGGCATTCACCACGTGTGCGGTATCATGTCGAAGAGCTTTCTTGTAGTCAGCTCCATGCCATGTTTAGATTGGTTCTCCTTCTCTTACTATTCTTCATGACCATTGTGTCTATCAGGAGCTGGTCTTTTGTTCCCCTACACTTCCTTTTTCAGCTTTTCTGTTGGTGGGGGATGGTGTTTGTATCCTGTAGGTAGTTGCATAGCCTTTCACTGATGATACCTGTTAGTAAACTTGCCACACTATTATTATTATTATTATTATTATTATTATTATTATTATTATTATTATTATTATTATTATTATTATTATTATTATTATTATTATTATTCAAAAGATAAAGTCCTGTTCATATGGAACAAGTCTGCAAGGGCCATTGACTTGAAATTCATTTTGAAAGAAGTTACAGAAAATAGGAAATACAGAAAGAAGAGATCTGGTATTAGAAAAAAAAAGATAAATGAATAGATAAAAAGATAAAAAATATAAATAGATTATTAAAATAACAAGGTTCTTCGCTTGAACTTTTGAGGCTCTAATTTCAAAGCATCATGGATCAGATGTGATGTTTTGGGTGGTTAGTATTGGTTTGAGGAAATGACAGGTTGCTGGTGTCATGAGTCAATAGATTGCGGTAGATTGTTACCAAAAGAAATTACTTTCATCAGATGACCGAGTTAATCTTAACTCTTACAGGGGTGGCCAGCCATGGTTGCAAAACTGGGTTACACTGTTTGTCAGAGGCCAGTTATGAACCGAATCTCTCCATGGGACAATCAACTATGGGCTGGTTCAGTATAGCCTACTTCGATGACAACTAGGTAATGTATACAATCACATTTTACAATCACACTTTCTTTTGCTAAAGCAAAAATACTTAATGGGTATCATTGATGGTTGCCCCTCTTGTGTAAGTTATGCACAGAATCTTGTTGTTTGTGATGCCATATCCAACTTAGACATGGTGTCGCTGTATGGGTAACTGGGCACTGAACCTTCTCAAGAATAACATGAATATTAAGAATGTATATGAAACAAATTAATGTATTGTGATTAACTGGTGTTGTATATGTACCACATTTTACTAAGTGGTTATTTTTCAGTACTGTACTGTGCAGATATTGCACAGTATCTGTTATCCACTCCTGTCAGTGTCACTGATTCTGATGCTTCATAGTTAGAGGGTTTGAAGTGCCTTAAAGTGCCAGACTCCTTTTTTGGAGTTATTTTGACATTTCTCTTATCTTCATCTTTTGTTTTCATCTGTTTGCACTGGACTTTTTATAACTTTATTCATGGCTTTATTGTTACTTTAAAACAGATGGCCATTTTAGTGCGTTGAAAGTTTGCTTGTCAAATTTGGCCACATCTTTTACTTATTTTAGGGTTATTTTGTGTACCAGTTATTGGTGACATGACAGCCAAAGGCAGTCAGCAGACAGTTGACAGCTATTTGGTTTGTAAGGACTGGGTTATGAGCGACATACTGGCTGGGTGTTAACTGGTTTATTGGTTGTTCCTTACTGACATAAATGTACAGAATCTTGGAAGATGTTATTGACGCGCGTGAAGCGGTAATGTAGCGTCTACACACAGACAGGTAAAACGGACATAAAGGTTCAGACATCTGTGTTTGTCGGCAGACAAACAGATGGCAATATCAAGAGACATGATTAACATACGGTGATGAAACATACATCAGTGGAAGGGTCAGGAAATTCTACATATGGCCAATTGCATGAGATTCAAGACACATTAATGGATACAATGCAATAGCATAATAAATGTGAAATGGAGAGACCTTTGGCGTCTTCACAAACAGAAACATACACACAGTTTGATACAGAAGATTCGTTGGAACATTATGAGTACATGATTAGAATGCTTGCATGGCAATGCAAGTAGTGGTGATTGTACATACGTTAAGACAACAATGCTTAGGAGAAACAGACGGAAATATTGTATGGTTGAAATCGCGTTTCTGTAGAGAAAGAAAACGAGACGCTCCTGTTTTGTCCTGTCGACTCCGATGATGACGATCGACGAACACACGAACACACACGTGTTTGGAAGAGACAGCGTCGGGGCTCTTACAGGTTTGTTGTCACAAGAGATGGGAATGATGATAATCTTGTCACCACCTGGAAATATGTGAATGCAGGTCACGTTGGAAGAGCTTAGTAGGGAGCTCCTTTGCAAGAAGTCATCATTATATTGGTTTACATATTTACAAAATCACGTTCCATCTTTCATGGGGTTAGGCATGAAATGAGGTTTCTGCTGATTTGTGCGTCATGTGCATTTGTCTGAATTCCTGTTTGGTCTGCCTTGTCATGTGTAATCTGATTTGCTGGGCCCTCCTACTAGTCTTTCTTATATAAGTAACTTACCAAATAATTACACAGCTATTAGTTTCTACTTTACGCGGCAGCTCAAAATTCAGAATTTGCAGTAGCGCTCTTTCGTTTTGGATGTAGGTAGACTGCCCTGCCCACTTTCAGGGAAGAATAGGTACAATAGAATTAAAGAGCTCAATTCTTTTCTGCCGGTCAGTGACTAAGCACAGGTTACTGAGCAGCTATTGGTTTGTTTTCACCGGATGGTTGGATATCTTCATTTGGTGTAGTACTCTGTTTTTAGTAGCATTCATCTGTTAATTAGCCTTGGCAATATTCAGTTTACTTTAATGATTGTGACTTTCCCAATTTAGGCTTTTTGACTAATTACATCAGACTCTAGTTTGTCTAGCGTCTGGTGCTGCAGCAAAGGCTGCACGACTGGACTTACTTCAGCTAAGTAAGACACTCATACTGGCCGTAGTTCTTGTAGGGAGCAAATTTGCTTGCTTGATGTTAATTGTGAGGAATGTAAGGACTGGGATAAGGGGACATGGAAGACTTTGCAGACCCACTTATTTAAATTGCAACGTGACTAACTGAGAAAAGCAACTGCTAGGGCTGAAGCTAAGACTTCCGCTAGTTCGGTTAATTCACCGAGAGATGATATTGCCTCTTTGCCTATCCCTTGAACACCTGTGACCGACTTTTCTCCTATTTCCAGTCCTCCAACTTTTCCTGTTACTCCGTTACCTTGCTCTAATTCTTCTGAACCCAATGCCATTGCCAGCTTAGAGGGACGTGTGGATCAAAAATTTAATTTGTTAATCAATACTGTTTCCCAGATTGGGAATTCTGTGAAAGTGCTAATGGACGAATTTAATAGTGTTAGTGCATTGTCGAGTGCAGTGCTAGTGCAGGGGGTGGCTACTCGTCCCACCAATGCCAAGGTTTCAAGGCCGTTGAAAATGCCGGGCTCTTCATTAGAAGTTAACTCTCCCCCCACTCTTAAGCGAGCTTTAGAGGGACCGCAGCCCGCTCCCTTCGTATAGTTTTTGGGTGTCTCCTGTTAAAGTTTATTGCTCCCATTCAGTGCCCAACGAGCACCCTGACTCCAAAAGAATGTATGGCAGTCCCGTGCATTGACGTAAAGTGTCCAAGTACCTGAGTCCAAAAGTGTAGTGTGGGCACCTAGTAGGGGACCATTCTGTGTCCGAGCACCCATTGTATGAGCTCCTTGTGTCCGAGCGCCCATTGTATGAGCGCCTTGTGTCTGAGCACCTGTTGTATGAGTGTTCATTGTCCACACTTCCAGTTCGTGGGCGCCCAGTGCCTGAACTTTCTGAGTTGGAAGGTTCAGTATATGATCATCCAGCGTATGGACGTCAGGTGTCCGAGCGCCCATTGTATGAGTACCCAGAAACCAAGCGCCCATCATGTGGGTGCCCAGTGTCCAAGCTTTGACCTCCCGGCTGTCTGGTGTCCTCTAAGAGTTTCGTGGCTTCTAAGTTGTTCTGTGTCCATTCCGTTAGTGAGTGGGCACCCAGTGTCCGAGCGTCCAGTGTCAGTGGGCACTTCCATTGGTGTTCATCTACCTGTCAGTAAGCGTGCGGTGTCACAGGTAGGACACCCAGTACCTGACATTTCAGGTGAGTTACCTTCTATTGTGGAAGACCTGTCGTTGGCGCCAATTCAACGCCGACTTGACAATATTCTGAGCTTGCTTCCAAAACCAGCCCGTGGTTCAAGAACCTATGAACCCTCCGATGTCGCCCGTTTCCTCTGACGAGGAACCAGTGGAAGAGGAACAGCCTACATCAAATTATTCGGCTCTGCTATGATCTTTCTTGGTATGCTATCCTTCGCTCTTCTCTCCAGGGCTCGGCCTTTTTGATGAGGCACCCTGCAGGAGCTGCTGGATTACCTCGTATGGTTCTGTCTTTTTCATCGAGGAAAGCCTTTGCCCATATCAACGACTGGTTGTTGGAAAAGAGGGATGTTGGGAAAGTGGTTTTCTGTACACCTCCCTCTTGATTGATACGGCAGAAGTATCTGTCATATGCAACTGGAGAAGAGCCTTCCCTGGGAGTTTCTGCCTCCTCTCAAGGGGACTTCTCCAGTCTCATAGAGGCTTCATGTCGCTCTGCTTTCTCCTCTGCAAGGATTCTTTTTACTGGGTCAGAGCTGGACCATCTTATTAAGGATATTTTTAAAGTCTTCGAGGTCCTCAGCTTTCTTGATTGGGCGGCTGGGGCTTTACAAAAAAGATAGAGGACTGCACCACGCTTCAGGAGAACTTCGCTGCGGATTGGTTGGGGGTTCTAGCTTGCACTAATAGGGCAGTGAGAGATGGCTCCTAATAGTTGGCGACCATCTTCACCACAGGAGTTCTGAAGAAATGAGAGTTGTGGTGCTCGTTTACAGCGAAGGGAGTTGCACCCTCTCAAAGTTCCTCTCTCCTGTTTGCTCCAGTTTATTCCTGCACGAGGCTGTGAAATGAGCAATGGCCGAACTCCAGAAAAAATCTACACAGGACCCTCTCGTGCAGTCCACCAAGAGGACTAGGATCCCTGCACGAGCTACTGCAACTGCCACAACTGCTAGGATGTCTTCTCCATTGTCGCAGCAACCCTTTCAAGGTGCTAGAGGTCAATTCCAGTCCCGTCCTAGAACCAATCTCTGGACGACACGACCTGTCAAGAAGCCTACCGACAAGTCTGCCCCTTGAAAGTGAGTTACCTGTCCTCCGTGTCCCAGTGGGAGCAAGACTCTTTCATTTTTAGAGCTGGTGGAAGACCAGGAATGCAGAACCGTGGGTACTAAAGGTCTTAAAAGAGGGCTACACGATCCCTTTCAGGGAGAAACCTCCCTTAGTAGCCTCTCCCATCAGCTTAACGGCCTACTCAGTAGGCTTGGAGAGATTTTTGGCCTTGTCTCGGAAGTTTCAGCTCTACTCGAGAAGCAAGCTGTGGAGGTGGTTGAGGATATAGGCACAGAGGGGTTCTACAACACCGCTTCGTAGTTCCCAGGTCATCTGGAGGATGGAGACCTGTCCTGGACATCAGTGTCCTGAACTTCTTTGTTCACAACGAAGTTCAGAATGGAAACGAACCAGTCGGTCTTGTCAGCCATCCATCAGAGAGACTGGGTGGTCACGATTGACATGCAGGATGCGTACTTCTCTCCTCCAGTTCACCCGGACTCCAGGAAGTATCTGAGGTTCGTGTTCCAGGACAGAGTCTTCCAGTTTCGGGCAATGCGCTTTGGCCTCCACGACCCCTCAAGTTTTACTCGGGTTCTCGCCCCTCTGGCGAAATGGTTGCATCTGATGGGGATAAACATATCTCTGTACCTCAACAACTGGCTCCTATGCTCCCCCTCGAGGTCTCAGTGCATGGAGGACCTTCAAAAGACATCTTAACTTGCTCAAGAACTAGGAATATTAATAAATTTCAAGAAATCATAACTAGTCCCAACTCAGTCAGTTCTATATTTGGAGATAGTTATAGATCCTCTGAATTTTCGGGCTTTTCCATCCCAACAAAGGATTCAGAATTGTCTCAGAAAAGTCTGGGAACTCTTTTCTTCCATCAGGAAGTTTGTTCCGTTGGGCAGGTTGCACACCAGAGTGTTGCAGTTTTACCTCAAGGCCAGCTGGTGCAGGAAGGTTATCCCGGACTCGTTCGTCTTCAACATCACCCCTAAAATCAAAGAGGACCTTCGGTTTCACTGAATAAAACAATATTCCACCAAAGTTACTATACAATACAAATATAAACAGGTGTGGAATAGGGGTGAATGGGAAAGAAAGACAGACCAATAATTATTTAATTATTTTTATTAAAATTGGCACTGCACTTTTTGTCAGCTCGACAAATGCGTTTCTGTCTCTTCCAAGGACCCACTTCACATTCAGCGAAAAAGTAACGTTACCCAAACAGAGGCTGACGAAGCACTTTACAAAAGTTAATCCATGAAACTGAAGAAGTTGATGGAGCACTATAACTTTGAGGCCTTGCCAGCTTCATCAGGGCGGGTAGTTAGCGGGATCTGGACTCATGCTCTATATCTCTGACGCAGTACCTCAAACAAATCATCCACAGTTAATTACATATGTTTAAAAGAGAGTTCATAAAGTTTGTTCACCACAGTCGTAGCGTGCACTATCTTGAAGCAGAAATGCTCCAGAGATGGGGGCAGGGAGCACAAAGCAGCTATATTTGCTGCTATCCAGTAAGTGATACCAACAACTGTTTGCCTTGTGCTTGTACTTGTACTTGTACTTGTACTGCCAGAGTAGGGTACTTCATATCTTGAAGTTACCTTTTAGCGTCCCCTGGCAAGGAATCTGGATGAAGGTTTTCTACAATCCAATATTTAACCTTCCTGCGTCCTTGTCAAGGAATCTGGATGAGCGCTTTCTTGTGAGAAGCTCAAAAGTTTCCAAGGGGAAAAGTTTAACTTTAAAAGAAAAATCTTTCCTTATTCAGGAAGATACTTAAAATTATTATTTTTGTACACTGTGTTCTGAGGTGAACAAATTAACATATTTGTGAAACAAACAAATATATACAAATAATGTTTGTATCCACTAGGACAGCGTCGAGCCTGCATCCCGTGAATACTCAATATATTACAATCATAAAAACAAAACTTACAACTGCCATTCAGATAGCAGTTTTAAACAAGCATGACAGGATGTACTGTCCTGCCCATTTAAATCTACCGGAGAAGCAACAACAGCTCTAGCCATACTCACCACATTCTCTTCAGCTTCAAGAAGCGCTTTATTACGCTCTTGGCATAACCGAGCCGCTTCCCTGTTTCCACTGGTCTTATGAACCTGTGGTTCAGTGGGAACTGATTCTTTGACTGGCTTTCAATTTCGGACCATCAATGGTCTCCGTTAAATAAATGAGGTTGTCGACATGACGTCTGACAACTTCCCCATTAGCTTTACGCACGTAAGCAGCGGTAACCTCATTTAGGTCATTAACCTCTACCTTTAATACAACTCCTAATGGGTAATCAAAGGGTTTGGAGAAATTACTCTTTATACATACCAAATCGCCAACCTTCAATAGAGTATGTCCTTTCTTGAATATCTACCTTTCCGATCAATGGACTGATGTAACAAATTGGCTACAAATTCCTCTCTATACAATTTCTCCAAATTATGTCTAACCTTCTTAAGCTTATTATACTTAGAAAGCAAAAAGCTTTTGATTATCTCCAAGTATTTCGTCAGTATAGTCCCACGACTCTTCAAAATCAGTAGAATTAAGTTGAGGAATAATACTAACACAAGGAACATCATAACCTTTTATAACCATCTCTGAGTCAGAGGTACAGGAACACAATGGTTCGTCTCTAGTTTAGTCAAAGCAGACTTAAAAGCAATAGGTCGCTTATTAATAAGCATTTTACTCTCACTAATTAAATATTCAAAATCAAAGTAGTCCACGATGTTATTTCTTATACTGGAGGTTATTATCCTCTTTACTTGTTTAACCATTGACTCGACAAAGTCCACCAAGTTTAGGAGAATAAGCAGGATATGGGTGAAACTTCATAGCCCGAATATTATATTTTTCAAAACTCTATACTTTCTGCGTCGCAATTTTTAAATACGATACAGTTTGCTCAACTCCAGCTACAATTGGACTACCATTGTCACTAACGATCAATGAAGGGATACCATACTCAAATATATGGAGCTGTATAGCTCTGAGAAAAAAGCCTTCTCCATTGACCTACATAACACCAAGTTAACAGCTCTGGACCATAAACATGAAATTACGAGTACATAAACCTTAGACTTTTGTTTTGCACTATCTGTGACCATAAAAGGTCCACAATGATCAACACAAATATTCCTAAATGGAATAGAATCAGGGTTTATCCTAAAATCTCTGTATGCATTTTGATTAATTTTTATATTACGGGAATTCAACCTCTTGCATACCAGACAATTATTCAATACTTTTTTAACAGTTACAAACCCATTAGTTATCCAAAATTGCTTCCTTAGCAGACTCAAAGTCTTATATATACCAGAATGACCAGTCCTAACATGCATGTCCCAAATAATGCTTTTTGCAACAGGGCAATCCTTTGCTAATAGGATAGACACTTCTCGCTATAAGAAGCTCTTAAGTTCTTCAGTTTACTTTGTACTCTTATTATATTGTCTTCGTCCAGAAAAAGGTTAAGCTGAACCACTAACTGGTCTGTACATTCTCTCTTTAACAATGATTCGTAAGAATTTCTAAATGTTGATAGCTGTGCCTGCGAAATTAAGTATTTAAAACTCGATAAATATTCATTTCCAGAATTTGGTAACGACTCTGGCTCACCACGTGTACATTTCCACTTTAACTTCAAATTATTCACGAACCTGAATACGTAACTCAGAACCTTCACCGCTTTAGAAAAGCTTGAAAACTTAGTTAACGGAAATAGTGGTTCGGCTTCAGACAAATTAACCTCAACTGGAAAACTACGCACAGGTTTCTGGTCTGGATAGGGAACACTAATTCTAAATTCGGAATCAATATTGTCAACAAATTTAGGCCCAGACAGAAAACATGTATTACGAAGAGTTTTTTCTGATACACACCTCGTCAGAACATCAGCAGGATTACGAATGCCGTCTATATGACAAAAAATTACCGAATGTTTCTCGCACAAGCCAGAAATATCGTTCAGTCTATTATTTATTAAAACATTCTTCTTCTCAATTTTGCCAAAATCTATCTCTTTTGACTTTATCCAATTCAAAGGTAATCATCGAGTCCGTGAATGCATATATCTGATCTATCTTAATTGGTCGAACAGCACAAGAAATATTGTCGTATAAATCCAGACTAGCTTTTACAGCAAGATGTAAAGCTATAAGTTCCAAAACGGAATGGACTTAGTTCTTAGGTTTTTAGAGATTACGGAATTCTTCGCTAAAACTAAATGCATATTAGAAGTGATTACTTCGTGAAGATAAATTGCACAACCTAAAAGTTCTTTACTAGCATCTGCATAGACAACCAAATTATACACACTCTCTCGGTCCCCTATTGAGCGGTTAACAACCATTCGTTGCTCTTATTTATTTGCTTAGAGATTTTTCCCCATTCTTTACGCTGCTCTGGAGTCAACTGATCATCCCAGCGTATTTTACTATCTATTTGAAGTTTATGCAAAAATAATCTTGCTCTATTCAAGATAGGAATGTTTATACCAAAGGGATCAAAATTAGATTGAAAAGTGCTTAGAACTTTCCTTTTAGTGTTGGCTGTGGATCCAAGTACAGTTTACGTGTTTTAATAGTATCATTCTTCGTATTCCAGTAAAGACCAAACAATTTCTCACAATCCTTTTCACTCTGTAGTTGATACTGCTTGCTTACGTTCGTGAATTTGTATTGAACTGTTGCAATTCGAACCCATATTTATTAAAAACTTCAGTAGCTAATTTCAAAGCCTTGATAAGATCATCCTCACTGTTAGAAGTATAGGACAAATTATCCATATATGATAAATCATATAATGACTTCCTAATCTCTGTTAACTCAGGATCTTCGTCACTTGCATTAAGAATCAAAATATAGTAAAGTCCAAGCATTAACAAGAACGGCGAAAATCGCATTCCAAATGGTACTCTACAAAATCTATACCCAATGATAGAAAAATCACCCTTGGACACATCTTTGAACCAAAGAAACAATAACTTATCGGTGTCTTCCCTTCTAAGTAATAGCTGTAAAAATGCTTTCTTCAAGTCAAAAGTTACTAAAAACTTATCAAAACGAAGAAGTAATGTCGCTACTTGAATTTTATGATTTAAGTTAGGTCCTACTTGTGAACATTGGTTATGAGACAGAGACCTAGCACCAGTATTTTCACCCAAATTGGATAAGAAGACTACTCTGCACTTAGTGGATTCAACGTTCTCCCGAAAAACTGCATTATGAGCCAAAAATGATGCGTCATTATCTCTAGAATAGGCGGCTATGTTATCAATACGTTCTATGATCCCATCCATTAATTGTTGATGGATAACCTCATCATACTCTTTCAATTTCTCGGGGGAAAGTTTCTTTCTCTGAGAATTTAAAATACTCTTAGCTAAATTGTAATTTGGAGATAAAAGAGGTGCAATTTCTTTTTTCCAAAGACAAGGCATAATTAACCGTCCAGACTCTTTATCAACTTCTATGCTTGACAAAACATTATTAACTAAATCAGTTTCTTCTTCTGTAACACTAGTATTTCTGGTATCATCATGAATATTAAGCAGAGAATTTAACATATCGTCCAAACAATCTTCTGTAGCCTGTTGAATCTTTGAGTAGTCAAAATCCTTTTCTCTTTAAGCAAAGAACTAATTGAACTGCATTCTAGTCATATGGGCTTATCGAGCTTAAATTTCAGCAAACTATTAATATTACTCAAATACTGAGAGACACTACCCGCCAACATAATTCCAGAGGGTGTATTAAAATAAGTCGAAGGCGGTTTACCCATTTCAGAGAAATTATGCTGAACGAGTGGAAAAATATGATTTGGTCACTGCCCAACAATATAGATATATTGTCTACTCTATCTTTAACCTTATCCAAATTGATATCTGCTAACCTGTAGCCTTTGCTGTTGAAATCATTTACGACGGACTTTAGTCCAGGAACGTCTATGGCCGTCCGAATGGTCTTTAGACAAACTGCTCTAATCACCTGTTCACCTTGACCCGGTATATCGACGGAAACTCAACTAAAAAAGGAATCATGCGTTTTCTCAGAGTTTATTCCCTTTACGTTCAGTTTGACTTTATCAATTACCTTGCAGTTAGGAATATTATCAGGTGAACCCTTCACAAAGGTAGTTTGCGATCCTAAATCTTTAAAGACTCTCCAAGGAGTTCTACATCCATCCTTGTTTGAACACTGTCCCCGTAGGGAAGTATTACGTCATTATGGATTTGTGAATTATAATTAGCAGTTAACATATTGTTAGAAGTATTCTTGCTACCTATAGCAACTTTCTTACCTTTGTTCGGAGAGCCTATCTGTAACTTAGGTTTTTCTTTACTTTTCACAGATTTAAGACTTGGATAGCATAAATAGGACATATGAAATTTATTGCACTTACGGCAAGGATTTAATTTAGTCCTACAATTCTTAATATTATGTTCTAAAGATCCACATTTAATGCAACAGTTTATGGCCTCAAGCCTATCGACTCTACTCTTCGGATCGGTATATTTCGGGCAGAAACTAAGTCTATGGTCCCCAGCATTCGGTTCCTTATCATAGAAACACAGATTACACTTATATCTTGAAGTATCAGGCTTGTCAGTTACATTTGTTGCCAAAGATAATACCTTCGGTTTTACTGTATTCACCTTCTTAGATTGAACTTGCACAAACCTATCATTAGCCTCAAAAACGCTATCCATTATCTCATCGAGACTAGGTTTTGATTTACCTGTAATAGCCGTGACCTCTTTCTTAAATGTATCACACAAGCTATTCCACAAAAAATATTGACAAATATACTTGCGTCTATTTTTAATGTGCTAACTTGATCTCTTATAACTCGCGCTTGACTTATCCACTTAAATGCATCTACAGCATCATTATTTAGAGTGAGTTTACTAAGAGATGAAATGACAGAATACTGTTGAGTAAGCGTGTCACTAAAGGCCTCGTTAAGTAATTGAACTGCGCTTCATAACTCAAGTCTTTAAGCGAAAGAGATTCAACTAGCGTTTTCGCTGGTCCGGTCAATTGTTTCGAGAGATATGAAAACTTTTCAAAACTAGATAAACTATACTTCGATATTAAGCTCTCAAACGAAACCAGAAATTTATGATAATTAGCAGGATCCCCATCAAATTTCGGTAGTTCAATATCAGGCAAGGAAATCCGATGTTTACTTTCACCTAAGCGTTTCCCTACATCTGAAGACAATTTCATTTTGTCTAGTTCTTCTTGCAATTCGTGAATTACTCTACAAACATTAAGACTATAATCGTTAGCCGCAACCATTTCCTTTGTCAATTCTTCCTCATCAGTAATTAGGTCATAAATCGATTCATTCAATTTGTCAATTTTATCTAAATTACTCTTTAAATTATCCCTCAGGGTAATTATTTCAAGCTTATCCTCTCTTGCTAAAACCTCTAAGTAAGTTCTTAACAACTTGGTAATAGATCCTTTATGACCTCCTCTCTTCCTAATTGCCGTATCCATTTTCGAAAGAATGGAAGTTACAATTATACGAAAAAACTTATACAGAAAATGTTGAGCTAACAAAGTCAAATATGCATATCAAAACAAAATTTTACCTACCCCGTCATCAGTGCCTTAAAGCTACAAAGAATTTTCCATCACGATTACGTTAAATTACAAAGCAAAACAAAATCCTTTAACTGTGCGGCAAGTACCTGCAAATCACGAGTCATAACCGCAAATACATCCCATTTTTCTTGGAACCGTTATTTTGATATAAACTACATTAAGGAAAATTCTGTGGCTAATAAATGGAACATGCGAACGAACTATAGAAACCATTAAATTAATACTAACGCCAAAGAACGGAACGATTTTGAGCTGTCAAAAGAGCCCCACGTTGGGCGCCATTCACTGAATAAAACAATATTCCACCAAAGTTACTATACAATACAAATATAAACAGGTGTGGAATAGGGGTGAATGGGAAAGAAAGACAGACCAATAATTATTTAATTATTTTTATTAAAATTGGCACTGCACTTTTTGTCAGCTCGACAAATGCGTTTCTGTCTCTTCCAAGGACCCACTTCACATTCAGCGAAAAAGTAACGTTACCCAAACAGAGGCTGACGAAGCACTTTACAAAAGTTAATCCATGAAACTGAAGAAGTTGATGGAGCACTATAACTTTGAGGCCTTGCCAGCTTCATCAGGGCGGGTAGTTAGCGGGATCTGGACTCACGCTCTATATCTCTGACGCAGTACCTCAAACAAATCATCCACAGTTAATTACATATGTTTAAAAGAGAGTTCATAAAGTTTGTTCACCACAGTCGGCGCGTGCACTATCTTGAAGCAGAAATGCTCCAGAGATGGGGGGCAGGGAGCACAAAGCAGCTATATTTGCTGCTATCCGGTAAGTGATACCAACAACTGTTTGCCTTGTGCTTGTACTTGTACTTGTACTTGTACTGCCAGAGTAGGGTACTTCATATCTTGAAGTTACCTTTTAGCGTCCCTGGCAAGGAATCTGGATGAAGGTTTTCTACAATCCAATATTTAACCTTCCTGCGTCCTTGTCAAGGAATCTGGATGAGCGCTTTCTTGTGAGAAGCTCAAAAGTTTCCAAGGGGAAAAAGTTTAACTTTAAAAGAAAAATCTTTCCTTATTTGGGAAGATACTTAAAATTATTATTTTTGTACATCGGTGGTGGCTGGTGAAGGACAGATTTGCAACACGGAAGTCCCTGTCTCCAATGAGCCCCGACCTAATGTTATACTCAGACACTTCAGATCTGGGCTGGGGGCCTCTTCTCAATGGCATGGAGGTTTCAGGAACTTGGTCTCCAACTGGGAGGAACCTTCACATCAGTGTGAAAGAGTTAAAGGCAATTCATCGAGCCCTTCAGTATTTTGCAGCGCAAACTTTCAACAGGACAGTGGCAATCCATTTGGACAGCATGACTGCCCTGGCCTACATCAGGAACCAAGGAGGGACTCATTCTCTTTCGCTATATGAAGCGACCAAGGACTTGCTTTTGTGGGCACAAAGCAACAAAACCTGCATTGTGACCTCCTTCATCCAGGGCAAGATGAATGTCCTTGTGGACGAATTGAGTCGTGGCAAACAGGTTCTGCTGAAGGAGTGGACACTCTTATCTACAGGTGTGCACTGACCTGTGGAGGCTGTGGGGAAAGCCATTGATAGACCTGTTTGTGACGTTGAAGAACCATTGTCTACCTCTGTAATGTTCTCCTGCTCCAGATCCTCAGGCATGGGTGATGGATGCCATGCTGCAGGATTGGTCAGATCTCAATGCATACAGTTCTCTCCCTTCAGCATGGTTTGGGAGGTATTGAAGAAGTTCAGCACTCACAGCAGCACGTCAATGGCCGTAGTTGCTCCCTTTTGGCTGCATGAGGAGTGGTTGCCGGATCTTCTAAGCTTGCTGACGGATTTCCCAAGACTACTTCCTTAGAAGGGAAATCTTCTTAAACAGCTGCATTTTCACAGATTCCATCTAGGGTTATCCACTCTCACTCTGACAGGCTTCAGACTGTCAGGGAGCTTGTCAGAGCGAAAGGATTTTCAGGCAAGGCTGCAGAAGCTATTGCTAAGTGTAGGTAACAATCTTCTGCTGCAGTCTACCAAGCCAAGTGGGCAGTCTTTAGGAGTTGGTGCTGAGAGCAGAATATCTTCTCTTCTCAGACGTCAGTAGCCCAGATCGCAGATTTTCTGTTACTTCTTAGAACCTCTTAGGGGTTAGCGACATCCACCATCAAGTGTTACAGGGCAATATTGAATTCCGTATTCAAACAGAGGGGTGGACCTGTCTTCCAATCCAGACATTAGGGACTTGATAAAGTCTGTTAATACTAGTAAACAAGAAAAACATTCTAAAGTTGCTTGGAACTTGGACATTGTCCTCAAATGGCTTTCAGGACCACCATTTGAACCTTTAGAATCATCCCCGCTTAGGAACCTGACAAAGAAGACTCTATTTTTGATGGCGTTAGCTACGGCTAAGAGAGCTAGTGAGCTACATTCTATTGATAAGAGGATAGGTTTTACTCAAGGTAGTGCTGTATGTTCTTTGACTGTGGGTTTCTTAGCAAAGAATGAGGAACCTGCTAACCCCTGGTCACGTTCTTTTTTGGTCAAGCACTTGTCTGAGATCCTGGGCTGACCGACAAGAGAGAGTCCTCTGTCCAGTAAGGGCTTTACGAGAATGCCTAGAGAGAGCCAAAAGTATTAAAGGTTCCTCCTCAAATCTGTGGTGTTCCATGAAAGACCCCAGTCGTCCATTATCCAAGAATGCATTGACATTCTTTTTAAGGTCTGTAATTTCGGAATCACATTCGAGGGTTCAGAACAATTTACTACCCTTATGTAAGGTCAAAGAGCACGAAATAAGAGCAGTGGCTACGTCTTTGGCCTTCAGACGTAACCTGTCTCTCTTCAATCTTGCAGTCAACATATTGGAGATGCAAGTCAGTTTTCATTATGCTCTATCTGCACGATATCGAAACGGTGTATGAAAAATGCAGTACTCTAGGCCAGTTCTCCGCAGCTGGCATGATATTGGGAATGAAGGATAGGAGGAATGCCTTCTTTTTCCTCTGTCCACTCTCCTTGAATAAGGATTGTTGCACTTCTTGGGAAGTCTGGTGAGCACTGTGTGTTGTGAGTGCCACCTGTCTTTGTTTTTTATGGTTTTGGTTGAAATTTTTGTGTGGTGCAGGTTAAAATTTTATATGGTAATTTTTTCGTTGTACTGCGCCCAGGGCAAGGGCACATACACAAATTTATTTATGCGTCTTCTTGGATTGTAAGCTTTGGCAACCTGCAATAGACTCTTATGTTGCCAAGCACCCACTTAAGTAGAGGCAACTCTTTCTACTGCCACACCGCTACAGGTTGAGAGGAGCTCCGATCAGAGGCAGTACCTGTCTGCTGTAGCTTCCTGACCAGGTAGGGTTACGACAAGCATCTCATGATGCCAGCTAATATTTCTATTCCAAATTCTTCTCCATATCTGAGTTTTTTTGGATAGTATATGTCCATTCATCCCACCACCTTTCAATGTGGGATTCAGCTGTGTAATTATTTGGCAAGTTTTTTATATACTTGTATAAAATTACATTTTTATAATAAAATAAAGTTTTACATATGCTTACGAAATAATTACATGATCAGAGCCCTCCTCCTCCCCTTTCATGGACATAGAGCATAAACAAATTGAGCTCTTTAGCTATGTTGTACCTATTCTTCCCTGAAAGTGGGCGGGGCAGTCTACCTATACCCAAAACAAAAGAGCACTACTGCGAATTTTGAAATTTTAGCTGCCGCATAAAATAGAAACTAATAGCTATGTAATTATTTAGTAAGTATATATAAAGTTTTATTTTATTATAAAAATGTCATTTTCCTGCTGTTTTCATTTCTGCCTCTTTTTCCAGCCATCAGTCTTTGAGATCCCCATAGGAAATGTGGTACAGTATTGGATTATTTTCTGTATTATGTAGATATATGGAACAGATTTCCCTTCTTGATGGTGATACATGGACTTATACTGTACGTCCAGCCATCCAAGAATTTTGCATCACAGCATAGCAAAATTCAGCAACCCCAGAAAGGTGTGATCAGTAGAAGGTATTCCTCTTTGGGAGGAATCATGCACTTAGGACTGAAATAAGTACTTCTGTGCCCATACTGTCTACTTTCTTGCGTCCATGCAATATACTGTGCATATTTTAATTCTGTAGTGCCTAAATGCATTGGGTTGACCATTTTTGTCATTTCATCTGACTAAAAAATGAAAGCCAGTCTCTTGTGTTTGTACCATATCACAAACATCTTACTAAACTTTGTTAAGCTCCAAGCAGGTTATGAATGTTAGCTGAGGTCTTTCCAATTTTTCCGCCTTCACTGTTGACCGAATGAAGTCAGCATATGTTGTCATTTCTGTATTGTCATATTGTCGTGATATGTGATGTGGTAGTCCCCAGTCTCATACATTTTAAATTGGAGAATAAAGATTGAGAAAGGTATGGTGTTCCTACCAAGATAATCATTGCCATGCTTAAGTCTCTATTCAGTCATGTTTACGTATATAGATAATTGCATTGTCGATGTTGATGTCATTTGAGGCTTAAGTTTTTTCTATTTTATGTGGGTGGCTCTCCAAAACTTAGACAGTAGCTAACTATAGTTAGAGCTAAGGAGACCAAGGTTTCATTACCTGTCAACAGTACACCAGCATTTTGACAGTTGGTTGCCAATGCATGAAAATTAAATTTCTAGACCAGTTGGCTTCAAATATAGTGCCAGGTTTAGGTGTCATACCCTGCAATTTTGCCCTCACACGCTAGATGTTTTGCTAGAACATTTCATTCAGGTGTGATTTGGATGACAAAAGTCTTTTAAACCCATCTGGTAAAATCTCGATCTGGGTAAAAGATGAAGACAACATTTTTCCAAGGGAACAAAAAAAGAGGCAAGAGTTGCTTGCAGTTGACACATAGGTGACACACTGCATCCAGTGGATGATGAACTCAGCATGGATGCCAGCTGTAGTTATAAGAGAAGCCAAGGAGATAATTAGTCAGTCATTTCTTGCTAATAAATTCCTGAATATTTGAGTCCTAACTGATGGACTCAGATATACAGAATGGAACACAGTAAAATCTTGGACTGCCTGGAATTCCAGTAAGTTTGGCAAGACTTACTGACTGATTAAGAAGTATATGTTATTAAGGTAGTCAAGATTGTGTGATGTAACCTTCACTGAATTGTGAAATCAAGACTTATAAAACAATTGGGATTTTAACTATGAAATTTGAAATTAATTTAAATAATTTTAGTGGGTTCTCAGTTCTGTTTACTATAAATTTCCATGGGGCCAACATCTTGTAGAATGGGGTTTAAGAAAATAGTTTTTTGATTTTGTACTTATATAAACCCTAGATGGTTTTATATTGTTTGTAATGCACAATATAAAACCACATAGTAAACTATGTCTTCAGAAATATGTGTCCCTGCAGTATGCCTTCATAAATCTGTACTTATATTTCAGGATGGTCTGTTTAATTTACACACAAACTTGCAACTTGCTTTTGACAGTGGCACTGAAGATAAAATTTTACCAGTCAGGAGTAGAGGTCCTAATTATGCTCTGTTGTCAAAGTGAAGGCTTCAAGAAGAAGCCTCACTCCTCAGAAAAGCCCCAATGCAGAGTAAGTGAACTTTTAAATTCCTTTCATTGTATGCAGAAGGATCTTGTACAACACAGTGTGGGTTTTGTACTTGCCACATTGTTCTCAAACATTTTTGTTTATTGTGTTTTTATTATTTTTTAGTAGCTGAGTTATGAATGCTAATGAGTGTATTTGAGATACAAGATCATTACTTTTACCAACAAGATTAGTACTGTACTGTACTTGCTTTCTGTATAAGAAATTCATTGATTTGTTCTTATTTAGGATAGAATTTCCTAATTACCCAGAAGGTTCAGAACTCAAGCTCAGTTTCAGGAACTGGAAACTTACAGTTGTTTTGTCAGTGGAATATTTCCAGTCTTTCATATAATTAATTATTTTGTTACATGTTAAGAATTATATGTTTTATATAAGTAACTTACCAAGTACTGTAATTACTTAGCTAATGATTATGCTCGCACGGCGTCCTAAATTCAAAATTCTCAGTAACGCGTCAGTTGCAAAGAAGGGGTGGTTGACAGGTCCTGCCCGCTGCAACGGGAGTGTAGGAATGACTTACCACCAGTGGCATCATTCTCTTTTATGCCGTGCTGCAGACAGCATGTCACGCTCTGCAATCCTGCCTAATTCACCGGTTCTTGCTTGCTTGCCAAATTTGGGAAGTATTCACTTTCGTTTGTCAAACTGTTGCATTTTTTTATTTCTCTTCTTGCATTAGATTCTTTCTTCTGGAATTATGTCAGATTCTAGCGCTTCCAGTCATCGTTACTGTAGCGAGGACTGTAAGACTAAGCTTACTAAGAATTGTTATGATGCACATTCCATGTGCACTAAGTGCAGGGGACAGGAGTGTTCGAGAGAGAATACATGTTCAGAGTGCAAGGACTGGGATGACTGTAAATGGAAGGTGCTCGAATCCCATCTAAATAGACTAGAGAAAAATAGGATTAGAAAGGCGGCTGCTTGAGCTGAAAGTAGGGCCTCTGTAAGTAGGGATTCTTCCCCTAAACCTGAGACTGATTCTAGCCTAGCTCTTCCTTCTGCTCCTGGATATACTCTCTTTCCTGCTCTCAGTCTTCCCTTTATTCCTCCACATACTCCCATTCTTCTGACCCCGATGCCATAGCCAGTCTGGAGTCCAGAATTGAGTCCAAATTTGACAAAAAGATTAGTGTTGGAGACAGGGGCGTCCCTACGTGTGCTTATGGAAAAAGTTTTCTGTGACAAAGTTAGTGGTAAAATGTTAAGTGAAGTGTCTGTGGAGGAGGTGGCTCCCCATCCCGTTGGTGCTCCTAGACAAAGGTCACTGTCCTGCTCCCCTGTACCTGGGAGAAGACGTACAGGAGGTCCAAGGGAGGCTGGTGGGGTTTGCCCACGGGGTGCTGCCCCCTCAGTCGAGCCTGTTGCTAGATCCCAGGCTTCGACCAACTGCCACTGGAAAAGCATGTCAGTGGACATGCACCGCTTGTCTTGTAGCTTGGACTTAAATTCCAACTGCGGGCATTGTAGATGCTTCCTGGATTCATCCCCACCATTGAAAAGGCACTTGGACAACTCAACTCTTGCTTCCCCATTGCTGATAAAGTGTCTCGGGGACATCCTGGACAACTCGCTTCCATCTTGCAGCTACGATGTGGATCCTTCAGTTTTCACCTCAGTTCAACTTCCTGCACACCCATGGGATTCTCCTATTTCGATCTCTCCAAAAGATGCCAAACACTTGAAACATCGATCTAAGTGTTTGTCGCCCGAGGTCCTGTCTCATCTCAAAGCGCCTGTGCCCGAGATCCCTGTTCTGGCTCCCATGCTCCCAGCCTTTGCTCCCGTGCACCCAGCAGTTGCTCCTGTGCGCCCAGCACCTGCTCCTGTGCGACCATCCAGACACCCAGTTCCTTCTCATCAATCATCTTCTCACGACTACCAAGTTTCCGTCTCAGAACCAGACGACCCTTCATTGGCACCCATCAAGGAACAACTTTTGGAGATCTTGAGCTTCATCAGGAAAGCTCCCTCTTCTAAATCACCTCAAGATTTGTCCCTATCTCCAGTCTCTTTGGAAGACAAAGAGGAGATTGAACAAGATGCGTCTCCTCCCTCAGCTTATGCGTCTCTTCTGTAATTCCTGCTGGCAAGTTTTCCTTCCTTCTTCGCCCCGGCTGCTCCATCATCTCCTGTTTCTACTTTCCTTATGAGAAGCCTTCCCGAAGAACACTCGGCTTTCCAAGATGGTGCTTTTTTCCTCCTCTAAGAAAGCTGTGAAGGATATTGAAAACTGGCTCTCAATGAAGAGAGAGCAGGACAAAGCGACTTTTGCCCAACCTCCCTTTCATCTGATCAAGAGGAAATATCACCGGTATGTTACTGGGGAAGCTTCCTCTCTGGGAGTCGCTGCCTCCTCCCAAGGGGACTTCTCCAGCTTCACTTTGGCTAAAGTCTTCTTCTCTTCTTCAGAATTAGACCATCTTGTTAAGAACCTCTTCAAGTTTTTCAAAGTTCTTATTTTTTGGATTGGACGATGGTAACCCTTGCTAAGAAGATAGAGGACTTTAAGGGCTTTGACGAACTCTTCGCTGTAGATCTTTTTAGTGTTCTTTTGTGTGCTGACAAAGCTATCAGGGATGACTCTTCAGAACTCGTGACTCTTTACGCCTTCGGAGTTCTTAAGAAGAGAGAACTTTGGTACTCCTTCACCACCAGGGGAGTCACATCTTCACAGAGATCTGCCTTGTTGTTCTCTCCGTTGGATTCTTCCCACCTCTTCCCCCAGTCAATCATGGAAGAGGTAGCTTCTCACCGTCAGAAGAAATCCACCTAAGATCTACTTGCACAATCGTCTAAACGCCCCAAGAGCTCCTCCTCTTCGCCGTTCATCCCCAAGATGATCTCTCCGCTACAACAGCATCCCTTTTGTGGGAATAAGCCCAAATCACAAGTTAGACCTCTCTCCAATCTCCGTTTCCACCCAAGACCTTTTAAAAAAGAACTCCTCCAAGCTGCTGTCCAAGAAGTGAACCCAAAGTCCTTCGTTCCCCAGTAGGAGCCAGACTTTTCTTTTTGTGGGAGAAGTGGGAGCACAGGGGACCAGAGCAGTGGATCGTCAAGGTGTTAAAGGAGGGCTACTGCATCCCATTCTCAGAGAAATCTCCTTTAGTGTCATCTCCCATCACCTTGATGACCTACTCAAGAGACTCGGAGAAACATTTACCCCTTACGAAGGAGGCATCCTCTCTCCTTTTAAAGAGAGCTATAGAAGAAGTCAAGGTTGCTCACTCCCAGAGCTTCTACAATCATCTGTGCAGTTCCCAAGGTGTCAGGGGGTTGGAGATCGGTCCTGGGCGTAAGTGCCCTCAATCTCTTTGTCAGGAAGACGAAGTTCAAGATGGAGGCGAACTAGTTAGGCATGGTTTCCATTCACCCTGGTGATTGGATGATCACTCTGGATTCAAGATGCATACTTTCATATCCCTGGCCATCCAATTTCCAGGAAGTAACTCAGGTTCATCTTCCAGGGAAAAGTCTTCCAGTTCGGTCCCTCTGCTTTAGCCTCTCCACAGCCCCTCAAGTTTTCTCCCGAGTTCTCTTCCCTCTTGCCAAATGGCTTCATCTAGTTGGCATAAACATCAGCCCTTACCTGGACGACTGGAAGGAGAAGTGCACGAAGGACCTTCAGACAACTCTACAACTTTCTCAAGCTCTAGGAATTCTTTTAAATCTCCAGAAATCCCAGTTAGCCCCCACATAGGAGATTTTTATTTGGGGATGTTTCTCAACTCTCAGACTTTTCAGGGTTTTCCATCCCCAAAGAGAGTCACAAACTGCCTGAAGACCATTCACAGTTTCCTCACCCTGTCGTCATGCTCGGCTTGTCAGTGGTTGAGCCTTCTAGGGACTCTGTCTTCTATCGAGACCTTCGTCAACTTGGGCAGATTGCACACAATAGTTCTCCAATTCTACCTCAAAGCTAACTGGGACAGGAAAACTCAACCAGACTCTGTTGTCTTTCCCATCATTCAGGAGATAAAATGGGATCTCTATCCAAAGGAAGACTCTCATAGGGGAAATCTTTCCACCCTCCGAGCTCTGACCTAGACTTCTACTCAGATGCATCGGATCGAGGGAGTCGAGAAGTTTCTGGGACGTGGTCCCCAGAAGAAATCAATCTTCATATTAATGTAAAAGAACTGAAGGCCGTTCATCTATTTCTCCATCATTTTGCAACTTCAGTTTGCAACAAGACAGTGGTTGTTCATGATGACAATGCCTCCGCTGTCATACATCAAGAAACAAGGAGGCACTCATTCTTTTTCCCTCTGTCAGATTGCAAAGGACCTTCTATTGTGGGTGCACCAGAATCAAGTGATGCTATTCACTCGTTTCATTCAAGGAAAATTAAACGCCCAGGTGGACGAGTTGAACTGACGGAAGCAGGTCCTCCCTACCGGGTGGACCCTGGATCACAGGATCAATGTCGACCATTGGAGATTTTGGGGCAAACCGTCCACAGACCTGTTTGCTACCTCAAGAAACAATCGCCTTCCTCTCTTCTGCCCTCCAGCCCCGGATCCCCTGGCATGGGCAATGGACACCATGCTCATAGACTGGTCGGGTCTGGATCTTTGTGTCTTCCCACCCTTCAGCTTGGTGAGGGAAGTCCTCAACAAGTTCATGTCGCAGCGCAACCCTTCTATAACTCTCGTAGCGCCGTTCTGGCCCATGAAGGAGTGGTTCCCAGACCTTTTACGTCTTCTGGGAGACTTCCCAAGGCTGCTTCCCCAAAGACCTTGGCTACTCAAACAACCTCACTTCAAGAGATACCACCAAGGGTTGTCCACTCTCGCTGTGACAGGCTTCAGACTGTCAGGAAACTCGTCAGAGTGAGAGGTTATTCAAGAGCAGCTGCGGAAGCTATTGCAAAGTGCAGACAACAGTCTACTTGCAATGTCTACCAGTCAGAGTGGGTAGTGTTTTGTCAGTACTGCAACAGACATCACATTTCATCTTCTGAGACATCTTCAACCCAAATTGCGGACTTTCTCTTTTTCATGAGGACCTCTAAAGTCTTTCCTCGTCCACCATCAAAGGATACCGAGCAATGCTTACCTCGGTGTTTAAACACAGAGGTATGGATCTTTCTTCTAACTAAGATCTTAATGACCTCATTAAGTATTTTGACACTTCCAAGCAGAAGAAGTCTGATTTAGTGTCTTGGAACTTAGATGTTGTCCTTAAGTAGCATACAAGCCCCCCTTTCGAGCCACTCAGTTCTGCTTCCCTCAAGAATCTTACATGGATGACCCTCTTTTTAGTAGCCAATGTGCCAGTGAGCTGCGCATGATTGACAAGAGGGTAGGCTTCTCCCAAGGAGATGCAGTGTGCTCTTTCACCTTAGGCTTCTTAGCCAAGAATGAGGATCCTTCTAAGCCTTGGCCTCACTCCTTCCATATCAAGAATTTAATGGATATCCTTGGCCCAGATGAAGAAGAGAGGGTTCTTTGCCCAGTCAGAACCCTGAGGTACTATGTGCATAGGACCGAGAAGATCAGAGGACCTGCTAGCAACCTCTGGTGTTCTGTCAAGAATCCTTGTTGTCCCCTTTCAAAGAATGTCCTTTTGTTCTTTATTAGTGACCTTATCTCCGAAGCGTATTCCCAGATTCAGGAAGACTCTTTTCCCTCGATTAAAGTTGAAGCTCATGAAATTAGAGAAGTTGCTACCTTTCGCTTTCAAGCACAATTTATCCCTCTCGTCTATTCTTCAATCGACCTTTTTGGAGGTGCAAGTTGATCTTTGCATCTCATTATTTGAAAGAAGTGGAAACAGTTTTTGAAAATTGCAATACCCTTGGACCCTTAGCAGTGGCTGGCATGGTGTTGGGGGAAGAAGCATAGGAGAGATCCTATCTCTTTTCTGTCTCTTCACCTTGATGTAGGGCGTCGAGTTTTTTGGGGAGCTTGGGGGTACTTTATACCTGGAGTACCCACCAGTTCTTTGGATGGATAGTGGTTTGTTGTGTCAGGGTGGGTGACAGTGAATTCTGGTTGTTGGTTTGTGGTACTGCACCCAGGGCAACCATTTTCCTACATACGTCTTGTCAGTGATCAGGCATATCCTCTGTTGCAAGACTTCCACTTATGTTGTGCCACTACAGGTTAAGATGAGCACCAGCCAGAGGCAGTATTCTCCTGCTGTAGCTCTCTTACCAGGTAAGGAAGCGACAAGCATTATTTCAATGCTAGCCGTTCTTTTCTGGTTCAAGTCATTACTTCTTTAATATTTTTTTAATAGATCAGTCCATTCATCCCACCCCTCTTGCAATGTGGGATTCAGCTAAGTAATTACTTGGTAAGTTACTTATATAAAAATTGACTTTTTTTTATAATAAATTTAATTTATATATATACTTACCAAGTAATTACTGAATCAGAGCCTGTGAGAGAGGTGCGAAATAATGAGCAGGAAGACAAGTACTGCTACTTTATTGATGAAGCGAGCTGCTTATAAAGCAGGATGTGGACGTTTGCGTATTTCGCAGAGACTGTGGGTGCAAAGATTTACAGGTGACCTGAGGTCAAACTAATTCTCTATAAAACAGGACAGGTCCATACAGAAAGCATAGTGATCAATAATGTCTGATACATAATGTAAATACTTAGTTACATGTACATAAAGCATGATCATTTGAAAAGACAATAAAATATACAATTTATAATTATGATAATAATATGTGTTCTGTCGACCCTAGGTCGAATGTGAAGGCACCGCAGAAAACGGGATGTTCACTACAGAGAATGCGTTGAGCGGGGACTTTACAAGCCCTCCCTCCCCCTTTTTTCATGGACTGTGCAGCAGTAAAATAGAATGACGCCGCTGGCGGTAAGTCGCTCCTACGCTCCCGTTGCAGTGGGCGGGACCTGTCACCCCCTCCCCTTACAGCTGAAGCGTTACTGCAAATTTTGAATTTAGGATGCCATCCAAGCATAATTGTTTGCTAAGTAATTATTTGGTAAGTATATATATAAAACTTAATTTTATTATAAAAATGTCATTTTAAATTTGTTGTGTTTTTCTTGGGATAATGTAATGGCTCAGAATTATGTAAAAGACAAGATTTGCTACCTTAAATTGACTAATATACCTGCTTTATGTAAAAGAAACTCCTTGTTTTGTTCATATAGAGACTACAATCTTCTAATTATTGAGAGAGTTAAGAGCTATTTAGCCCTCTATTTTTTTCTTAATATGACTACAAGTTTACTTCAGTTATAAGTCTCATTCTAATTTCAGAAACACTGTTGTTCACAAAACAGTTCTTGTAGCTTTGGCCTTCAGTTATTTTTTCTCTTGTTTCAGACCATGAAAGATGGACCAATAAGGAGAAACATTACTTCAGACTTAATTTCTTCGAAGGATTACATTTCTGGGCTTATGAACTAAGCTGTCATTCTCAGTCAGTTTACACCAAACTTTCAAAGGCTTACATTTAAACTGAATCATCTTTCACAATTTTGTGACTGGAACCTTGAGCAATTTACACCTAACTTTCAAAGGCTTACATTTGAGCTGTATAACCTTTTACAATTCTGTGACTGGAACCCAATTTACACCTGACTTTGGTAAGTGAGGATCTGCAAGAAATTGGTGACGTTGTCCTCTTTAATGGTAACGGTTAATTATTGTTTTGAGGTCACCTGTCTACAAAGATGCCCAAAAGGTTTTTTTTTTTGACCGTGTAACACCTACCTTTAGTAGTTCGTTCGTCATGAATTATCTTGTTCCCTGAAGATTGGATGTCCCATGATTATAGTACCTGTGAGCCTGAGGTGATTTAGGAATAGTTATTTATCATGGAGAAGGTCAGAGTATTCCTGTGGAGCAACAAAGAGAGATGCGTCACATTCAGAACTAAGTGAAGGAAGGAATTTTGAGTTGTTAGACTGTATTGAAAGGTTGTATATTCAGCAATGCTATTCTGCTGTTTAGCTCATTTTTTGGCAGATATCTTTGATGCTGGGAGCAAATGCTGAACAGAATTTGCTATGATATGATGGGACTACATACAAGTAGTAACTGATAGACATGCCTGCTGAGCTACTAGTTGTGAAACTTTGGGAGCACTGAATAAGTATGAGTAACTGGAGATATTTGAACTTCAACAGACAAGTACAGCTTTTAATATTTTTGGCTGCAAATAAGGAATTCTGTGATCCTGCCCCCTACTCTTTGATCCTGCTACATTAAGAGCAAGTCGTCATCTAAAACCTGAAGGATAATCAAGTGCATTTAACGCTAATATGGTACATGAGAGAGAGACACAGAGAGAGAGTGTGTCTGATGTCTACTTGCACATTGCTACAAATTTTGCACAACCTACATTACGAGACTGCAAATAACATTCTCAGGCTGTCTGATGTATGCTGTTGCTCTTAGTAAGTTTAAAAGATGCTCTAATGCTGATTGGTAATTCAATGGCATCTTGTTATCTTTGGAAATTTGGTTTGACTCCTAATGAACAACATATTCTTTGGAAGCTTGAACTGCAAGTCACTGGCCCCTGTGGGCTTGTTCCGCATGAAAAGGGTTCATCTTCTGAATAATAATAATAATAATAATAATAATAATAATAATAATAATAATAATAATAATAATAAGTGGGTGCTGTGGCAGAGTGGTTTTGAGAGACGTTATTGCAGAGTCTCACTTGGGAATTCAGGAGAATAATTTACTGTTGTTAGGGGTAAAAGCACATGAGGTGCAGGCAGTAGCCACTTCGTTGGCTTTTAAACATAACCTCTCTCTAGCTACCGTAATCCAGTCGACTTATTGGATGTGTTGCTCGGTCTTCACCAACTATTATTTACGGGACGTCGAAACTGTGTTTGAGGACCACAGTAGGCTGGGTCCGCTCTCCACGGCTGGCATGGCACTAGGGAATGAGAGGTAGGAGTGATCCTCCTATTTCTCTGTCTCTCTAGCCTTGATTAAGGTTGCTGAGTTTTTGGAAAGCCAGGGGTACTTAGCACCTGGGTACCCTCCAGTCTTCTTTTTTAATGGATGGTTAATACTCCATATATTTTTTAATAGTGTACAGGTAATATAATTTTATGGTTGTGTGTTAGTCGATGTCTATGTGTCACCCAGGGCAAGGGCAATTACTAATCATTAAAAAGATTAGTAATTACCAGAAATTGGAAGTATGTACTGTATTAAGTAATTTGACATAAATAGAAAGTTTCTTAAAAGTGTTTGTATAATGCTTATACAATGAAGATTGTGCTGAATATGTTGTATACTTTTATGAAACATTGTCTAGTTGATTTGAATGGAAGAAACAGTGTAATTATATTTTTTTAAAGAACTTGATAATTTTTACACTGATGAATTTAAGTTTTTAAAAGAATTTTATAATTGTTGTGCTTTGTAATGAAGTTATTTGTTGATTAATTGTGATAATTTTAAACTCATTTTATACTTGTTACACTTGATGGATAATTATTTGTTAAATAATTTTAGTGATTTTAAGTTATACAGATGCCAGCAAGCTTAATTGTACAATAGAGCACAAAGAGTACAGTATAATAATTTATGCATAATTTTTGTGTGTAAGAATTACAGGTATTTCCGTAGGCTGTATAACGTACACTTTTATAAATAGGATATCTCGCAGTACAAAAGTAATAGAATTATCCCACTTAACTTAGGCACATATGAGTAGTATATGTGGTTCACCTCTAGTTCTCTCATGTGTTACACTGTAAGCATTACAGTAGGCTGTTTGAGGCATCCCTTAGGTGCCTAGCTGCACCCAATTCTTTTTAAAGTATTGTACTCCCTCCCTTTTTTCCAATTTGTTATCCAACCACTCCAGCTCCAACTCAAGTCAATTTCTTAAGCACTTATTGGCAGAAATTGCCACAGTGCTTGGCCTTGTGGTCTAAATTTTCAGAAGTTGTTTACTTTTAGTTCACCCCAAGATTTTGGTGTTGTATTAACATAGGTCATGGTTTGTTAAATGTTTTTTTGATATCCATGTAACATAGATTATTATGTTTAGCACATATTAAGCTAAATTCTAATCGTGTTTCTATAAGAGTGTTCTCACAGATCAGCCGGGAAGATTAGTTTTACATAAGACAGTCAGTTACTCTTGTAAGACTTGATTGCCATAAGTCAGACTCATTTATTGACAGACTACCATCTCTGTGTTTTTCAAATTTAAAGTACATTTGGTTTTTTCAGTGTTAATCAGATTTCAAATTTTGTAACCACAATTTAGATTTAGTTTCAGTGAGAAAGCTTTGATGTGTTTCATATTATGATATTATATTTCATTGTTAAAAATGGAGAATGTATGTCATACATTATGCAGTGAATTTCAGGGTTGCTTAGGCTTATAGCATTTTCTATAAGGCAATCTCTCATTTATTTTCCAGTTTAGTGTTACAGTGTTAGCCAATTTAATGGTGTAATGTTAGACATCAGAGAGAGGTGTAAAATTGTAATTAGGTCTGTTGAATACAAAGAATCTGAAATTACTCATTCTTAAATTTTGTTATAGACAGTAATTTTTTTTTGCCCACATAAGCTCACTGGCATTCTGTGCACAAGTCCATTTTATATTAAATATACTATTTCTATTAAATTTTAACAGGCAGAATATATATTAACTGTTTAAAGATTGTTTTTTGTTAAATGAAGCAGCGGTACCAATTTTTATCTTTATTTTAAAAGACTTTTATTTATATTTTTGAAAATGCTAAGTGAGAATCCTCTAAGCCAGCAAGATGCATTTATAGAACAATGTCAGTTTTAAATTTCATTGTTGTATGTTTTATATTTTATTATTATTATTATTATATATATTTTTTTGCCTATCTCAGTCATCCTATTTGACTAGGTGGTATTTATAGTGTGAGGTTCTGGGTTGCATCCTGCCTCCTTAGGAGTCCATCACTTTTCTCAGTATGTGCACTGTTTCTAATAGCACACTCTTCTGCAATGAGTTTTGGAGCTATTTTGGCATTTAGTTTTTCCAAGTTCCTCTTCAGGGATTTAGGGATCGTGCCTAGTATTCCTATGATTATGGGTACAATTTCCACAGGCATATCCCATATCCTTCTTATTTTGATTTTCAGGTCTTGATACTTATCAGTTTTCTCTTTCTTTCTCATCTACTCTGGTGTCCCATGGTACTGCAATCAATGATTGATACTTCTTGATTTTGTCAAAGTTAAGTCTGGTCTGTTGGCACATATCACCCTATCTCTTATGATACCTTAGTCCCAGAGGATCTTTGCCTGATCATTTTCTATCACTCCCTCAGGTTGGTGTTTGTACCATTTATTACTGCAAGCCAGCTGGTGTTTCTTGCACAGGCTCCATTGGAGTGCTTTTGTAGTTGAATCATGCCTCTTTTTGTACAAGTTCTGTGCAAGCATCAGACATTCGCTAACTATATGGTTTATGTCTTGTCTTTCATATTGCACTTCCTGCATATGAGTGAGATGTTATTTCCATCTATTGTTCTTTGGAAATATCTGGTTCTCATGGCCTGATCTTGTGCCACTGTTAGCATTCCTTCTGTTTCCTTCAAGAGTTCTCCCCTCTGCATACATTGGTTTGCTGTGTCATTCCTCTGTTCTTTTTTTCAGTCTCCTCTCTCTCTGTATTTGTGGGTCTTTATCTACTTTTATCAGTCCTATTTCCCATCCACTCCATAGCCACTCACCTTCACTGGTTTTCAGATATTGCCCCAGTGCTCTGCTATTGATGTTGACGCAGTCCTCTGTGCTTAGTAGACCTCTCCCTCCTTCCTTTTGTGTTATGTATAGTCTGTATGTATTTGCTCTTAGGTATAGTGTTTTGTGTGTTGCCATGTGTTTCCTAGTTTTTGGGTCTATGCTGCGGAGTTCAGCCTTCGTTCACTCCACTACTCCCGCCCTGTATCTGATCACTGGTACTGCCCATGTGTTTATGGGTTTCATCATGCTTCCAGCGTTGAGTTTTGACTTGAGTATCACCTTAAGTATCTGCATATATTTTTTCCTGATTGTATCCTTCATCTCTTGGGGTTTTATATCCTCTCCTATTATTCTCAGGTATTTGTATCCTGTCTCATCTATGTGTAACAAGTCTGGAACTACTGAACAGTAGACCTCTAACATTCTGGTGAACCAAGCAAAAACTTCTTTCAGTTTACTTCTGAAGATGGAAAGAGAAACCCACAAGATTCCTGTGTATAACTTGTTTACTTGTAAATATTTACATATTACTTTAATCTCGAGTACTTTCAGGTCCTAACTGTGACCCTTTTTCAAGAGATGTGAAGGTAGTCAGGCTGGTTCAAGGCCCAGCAAACTTCTAGAACTTCTCCCTGTGCTGTCATTTATATGATGGCTGTCCTGGTTTCCATTCTCTTGAGAGTTGTTAATCTCCTCCTGTCAGTCTGATATCCTGAACTGATGGTCAGTGGGATTAACCCTTGTGGTGAACCTTGTACCAAAGAGGTCTATCATTGGCCTCCCACCACAAGTGAAATAGTCTGTCTGCAATCTCCTAATGCAGAGACCACTGTGTTCCCAGAATCTGTCTCTGCCGACCTAGTTTCTCGGCCACTACATTCCTTTTGCCTAGAATGTACCTGGCCACAAGCTCCACTGGATTGTCTATGGCCCGCTGGTGTAACTGGACTGTTATTTGGTGAAGTTGGTGAGATACCGGCTCTCCCCCCCCCAAACCCCGTTTGTTCACATAAGCTACCACTGTAGTGTTGTACGACATCAAAACAACAGTGTCTCATCACCCTCTTTTGAAGCTGCTAAAGTTCAAGGAAGGCTGCTTACAGCTCCAGCACATTGATATGAAGTTGGCTGTCTTGAGGACTCCACAGTCCGGAAGTTAGGAGGTGTTCTAGATGAGCCCCCCAACCTTTGGGAGATGCTTCCAAGAACAGTAGCAGTTCCGGAGGGGGTGAATGAAGAGGAACTCCCGTTGCTAGATTCTTGTCATCTAGCCATCACAGTAGGTCTTTTCTCACTTCTGTCAAAAGGGGGACCTGCATGTGAGGGGAATATCTTGCTAGAGACCAGCATTCCTTTAGTCTCCACTTTATGGACGGAAGATGTAGACGACCATGTGGAACCAGCTTCTCCAAAGAAGAACCTAGAATAACCTGCCACTGACAAGCTGGTTGTGTCCTTTCGGACAGAAAGGAATGAGCTATTGCTCTGAACTTCTTGGTATGCTGTTCCAATGGAAAGACTCTAGATGCTGCTGTCTATGACCATTCTCAGGCATAGAATTCTTTGATTGGGAATGAGATTTGACTTTTCCAAATTTACCACAGTGTCTAAGCTGTGACAAAATTAGAGAAGCAGTTTCCTGTCCTAAATCAAGTTTTCCTGGGAACTTGCTAAGACCAGCCAGTTGTCGAGGTATCTTAGAAGTTTGATCCCCTGAGCATGAGCCCATGTCGATACCAGTGTGAACACTTTTGTGAACACCTGAGGAGCTGTCGTCAGCCCGAAGCACAGCACCTTGAACTGGAACACCAGCTCTCCAAGACTGAAATGAAGAAACTTCCATGAGGAAGGATGAATAGGAATCTGGAAGTATGCATCCTTCAAGTCTATGATCAGCATGTAGTTGTTGTCCCTGACGGCTGCCAAGACTGTCCATGGAGCTTCTATTCTGAACCTCGTCTTCCTGAAGAAAATGTTCAATGTTGAAAGATCTATGACTGTCCTCCAATCACCATTGGCCTTGGGGACCAGGATGATTTGGCTGTAGAACCCAATGGTAGACAGAAGCAGTAGACTCCAATGCAGCAGCTTCATGAAATGTAAGGGAGGGGTGCTCCATCCTCACCTGATCCACAGTCAATTCCAGCTTCAACCTGACAACATCCGAGTTAACCTGTCTACCCAGTAGAGGTACCACTGGAGTGGTATAATATCTTCTATGATGAGGAAGAGGAGCTTGGAGAAATTTGAACATTTGGTTCAACTGCAGAGAGTTATCTCGACCCAAAATCAGCTAGTTCACATGATGAAGGACTGAGTCTGCATGGTCGGAGCAAGGCAACTCAAAGGAAGTTTTTGAGTCCTTTTTCAGACCCAAAAGGGCTCCTATCCCTGTAGGAGCGATCGCAGAAGGTGTTTCAGTCCTCTTATAAAGATTATTGAACTGATGAATAAGATAAATAACCTCAGCATAAAAAGAAAGAAATTCTTGGTTCCGTAAATTTTCCACCTCCTGTGTGGTATGAGCACCTGAAGTGGAAAGTAGAGAAGGATCTCGAACACTCACTCTAGAAACAGAAGAAAACCTTTCTCACACAATGGATGTGAATCATCCCACAGCCCTGACGTGTCAAACCCATGGCCTTGGGACAGTATACAACAGCCTTGGTCTCTGCTACCGGATCTTGAATGAGAATGGATGCTGAAGAATCATGGTCATGCCTATCTAGACGTCTTTGGTTGTGAAATCTGGTGAGTAATCACAAGCGCCTCTGGGCGACCGAGACCTGGAGCAAGAGCATGACGGCTGATCACGGTCCCTAACGCTGACAGGAACTCTACCTGAGCGGACGTTAGTTGGAGGGTCTAGTACACGAGACTTCTTGATTGGAGCCTTTCATCCTTCCTCCGGACCTTCACAGGAAGAATTGGGGACAGGGGCACTTCACAAAGCTTCCTTTTTAAGAGGAGTCCTTGCAGGTTAACAGCCAATGTGCAAGAGGTATTGTCTATTGACGTCCACATGTCCCCCAACGATACCCCTACGTAGCCCGTCGCAGAAGAATCATGACCGTGGTCAGTGGCCGTAAGATTGTGGCCCTTCCCTCTACCCAACTTCCTACGATGCTGAACATTCGTGGGAGAGCGACAGCCGTTTGAGGATGTCGACTCGGGGACTACAGTGGTGGAGACACACTCATCCATAATAGTTGTAGCCCTACGACAATGAGCATCCATGGTAGAGCAACGACCGTGGTCCAGTGCTGGGATGTGACTGTCTTGACTCAAAGAAGAAGAAGGAATGATCTTCTTTTCTTGGCTTTAGAATCAGAAACTTCCCTAATCTTCCAATGCTTGACGGGTGAGCATGCAGGAGAAGTAGACAATGATGATGGTGAAGAAGAAGAGGAGCCACGTCTTCTTACGAGCGCAACTGCACTTCTCTTCAGTGACAGAGTCAAGTCTCTCCATCACCATTTGAATGAGAGAATCCACAGTCGGAACAGCCTATGACGTCATAGGGGGCCCTTGTTGTGACGTCACTATAGCAGATGGAGCGTATGGTGATGTCATAGAGGGTCCCTGTTGTGACGTCACTAGGGCAGACGAATCATGTGAGGAGGCTATTGGTAACCCTGTATGAAGGACAAGAGTTGACCCACAATGATGCGAGGTTGGTACCATAGGCGTTCCACTAGATGTTGTAGAACGTGACCCCATATAGTGGAGACCTGGGGGTGTCGGAACAGGTATCTGGGTCAGAACTGGGATGCAGGAAGACATGAAGTAGGACAAAAGACCATCTAAGGTTGGTATGCCTGAGAGGCTTAATGATGCCCAAACACTTGACATCTGCACTTCTGAAACTGGAACAAAGGATGAAGATGGTGATTGCGCCCCCCCCCCACAAAGGGTGAGGCGAGGCAACATTAGATATACAGTCTTCCGAACCTGCTTCCAAAACTTCCAAAGACAAGTCAATAGGAGAAAAGGAAGGAGATCAACCGTCAATTGAAGATGAAGCAATTGGAAGAGATCCAGCCAACGAAGAGGCAGAATCAAGAGGAGTTTGGCCTGTCAGTGAGGCAGAAGGGGTACTATCCAAAGATGACTCCTTCGATTTCCTCTTAGGCTGCCCTTCTCGGCAAACCTTTTCCATTGTTCAGGAGACCAAGAATTACATTGTGAACAAGGATTAACTTCACTACATACATTTGCTCTGCACCTAATGCAAGTTGAATGAGAATCAGTACTCATGGAGGCTAAGAAACACGAACACGGATAACCTCCTACACTAGGACATTTCCTCTTGAGTCTTGTGGGAGCCAGAACTGGAGCTTGCAGAAGGGTTCTGGGATTCCATTATACCCACAACACACTCACAAACACGCAAACCTGTACAATAAAACACAGAAGAGAAAAACACGAGCAAAGAAAAGACCGGCTTTAGGGAGGAGAGAGAACAAGACGTCCTCACTCAAAGGCAGTAGAAGAATAATTGAGGCGTCACGAGATCGAGCCTGGGTTGGTGGTGTCACCTACCTCGTTCATGACAGATGCCAGAAGCCACTAATTCTTTGCATATACAATTATACTGTTTTTTTTTTTACTGGTTTCCAGCTGGCACCAGAAGATTTATCGTAATGTTAAGAATGCAGGTTTGTTAGTTATGAAAAATACAAATTAATAAAAAATTTATCATTTTTCAGTAAGGGTATTTTGATTAGCTACTTGAACTTCATGTTATTTGTTAGTTATTTTGGTTTAACTTGAGCCTTTTCAAGCCTGGAAAAAACAATCTTTGGTCATGAAAGTTTTATTATCTATTTTTTTAAATAATAAGAAAAATATCTATTATTTGTTAATATTATCAATATGCATTCTGCCTGTTAGTACTGTAGTTGAGTTCAGTGTGGTACCATATTGTAGCAATGGCCAAATCTTTGAATTAAGAAAAAAGTACATTTAATAGATGTGTTCATGTGTAGGTGGATATGGGTTGGCTTTTTCAGTAAATCTTAGGTGGTTGTTTTAATATGAATCAAGAAATTAATTTTCCACTCTTGTACTTCAAAAGGTGTATTACTTAGGCCTTCATACAAATTTAGGTCAAGTTACCAAGTAGAAAGCTGACTGGCTGCTCAAGGCTCGTGTGGCAAAGCCCCTGTTGGTATCAGTTGCAAGAATCTCACAAGAAGTTCAGTTGAGCTTAGAAATCATAACGTAAGGCCAAGTCTGCATTACATTTTACTGCAGAAACCAAGCAGGAAGTTCAAAATCAAATAAAAGGCCACAGACATCGAAAGAGCCCACCAAATGATTTAGCCTTGTCATAGGAATTGGGATGAGTCCATTGAAAGTTTAAAATGCTGGAATGTAAATCACAAAAATTTCTTAGTCTTTTAGAGTTTATATGTAAAATGAACTTAATGGTTAGTATCTTTGTAGGATTGACTCCTGAGCGATTCACCTGCCATATCAGTCTAATCTGGGACAGTTAAATTTGTGAGTGTTACTTAGGAAGGTTACCTGAAGGATTATACAAGCCTTTGAGAAGGACAGCACTGAATGATCTTGTACCCAAAGCTGCGCTTTTATTGTTAACCACCTTCTGTAAATTTAATATTTTTTTACACTTATGAAATTGGCCCTTGGTTTTCTTTAGGCCTAGACTTAGTTTGTGGCTGTGATACACAAAAGGTGGTATAAACATTATTTAATGTTCTAAGATATGTTGCGCCTTTGGCCTACAACTTCAAAATGATTTGGTTTCTTGTTTCCATTTTTCAAAAAAATAACTGTATTTTGAGTAAAGAATTAATATTGCTTTAAAATATGTTGTTCCTCAGGCCTATAGGTTCAAAATTGTTTGTTTTTCAGTTTTCATTTTTCACAGACAGCCATATCTTTTGTCGTAGGATTCTTTATAATTAGATTGGTAGGGGCTGTTAATGTCTGTGGCCTCTATCAAGGTTTGCTTTTAAACTTAATTGTCTGTTTCTTACACTTAAATATACAGTAATGTGGGCTTGGTCGTGACTTATAATACCAGTTAAAAGTTTTTAGACATTAACTCATTAGTTTCAGCTTATGAATTCAGTTTACAAAGCCTCTGGCTTACAATTACTTCACTTCTGTTTTATTTATTATGTAGTAGAGCAACATTTTATGTTGAAAACACTTAGATGTATGAGGTCCTGATTTTATGAAATAATAGAAATTGTAAAAGCCTTTAACAGTCAATGAATTTGGCCATTACTGCTCTATGGTACATCTCTAAAGTGATTTATATACAGTTGTTGTACATTTGAAAAAGGTTTCCCGTATGTAATTTGATTATGTATTGTTAAAGAGAACTTTTTATAAGTCTTCAGTCAGCTGTATTTGTCATCAGAAATTTCTTTTGACATAAACATGGACTTCCATATTTAACTCTTGAGCAAGAATTCTTATTTTATATTTGCAATTTAGCAAGGAAGGCTTAACATATTACTTTGTACTGGTACAGTACAGTAATACAGTGAGTTAAGTTATGTAATGGGTATATATATTATTAATTTTATATATTTTAATTTAGAATATACAAAATACAACACAAACTGTGTTGATAAATTAGGTTAGGATTATGAAGGTATTTTTTTTTAGACATTTTATATATTTTTTACTTGTTTTTTATAGAAGTTTTGTGTTAAAATATACAAAATGGAACTGTATTATGCTTTAGGTAAATATTATGAAGGTAGGTCTAAAGTATAGTGTGTGTATTCCAGTTTCAGAGTAATTTTTTTTAAGTATCTCAAGTAGACAATTTTAATAGGTGCAGTAGGTAGAGTACAGATAAATGAACTACTTTTAATCAAAATATAGAAAAGCATTTAATTCTTAATTTAAATCCTGGAGTTCAATCTAAGTGATACAGTATAGCTGAAGGAGCAATTTTTCAAAAGCATTATTATATAACTTTCAGTAAAGAATATTTGAAGGCGTAGGAAATGTTTATCATATGAAGACCTACGCCACATTGTCAGAAAGATGAATGCATAAAAAGATCATTTAAGATAATTCGAAAGAATCTTGTTACAGGATTAAATGTGGTCCCATGCTTATGCCAAAAGGAAATCCACATTGTAAAATTGACAGAGCTGTTAATAATTTATTAATGATTGTAAAGTTCACGTTCTCTTCCAGACGTAGTATAGATTAACTGGAAATGTTTATAAATAAATAAAGGCCTGTGTGCCAACACCCAAAGGGGCTGATCTTGTAAGACTGCCCTGGTGCTGATTGAGTCTCTTAACCATTGCTCTGTTACCAGAGGCCTTAGGCCTATAGGAGCCAATAAGCCCAGAATGATCATTGTGGTTTATTGTTAGTTTTCTCTAAATGGAAATGATAATTGTATATGACAACTTTTTGGTTACTGGAAGCATTTTGACACCTGGAACAATCTTCCAGTTGGGCAGTATTGACAGGAATAGGTCTGTAAAATCAGTTTCAAAAGACTGCAGAGATGACTAGCTTAAGATTGTGTTATTGACATTTGTGTGTCTTGCTTGTAAAGTGTTTTGTTACTTAGATTGGTTTGTAATTCTCAGAGGTGTTTTTTCAAGGAACCAAAGATAATTTAGACACAGGAGAACTTAAGATAAATCTTGAGTCACAGTTGTAACTTGCCCACCTGTCAGTTTTCAAGTTTTGTTTAGCTAACTTAGAACAAAGTTGCCTTTTTAAGTGAAGACTGATTAAGGAGCAAATGGATTAAGGTTTTTAAAACTCTTCAGTAATCTAAGACCATTTTTAGTACTGATGTTTCTCAGTCTCTTTGAAGAAGTTCTGCCACAAAAGTTGGTTCCATACTGACAGCCCTGTAAAAGTTCTGCATATGAAAAGTATTCTTTTAAAACATGAGTATTTAATAGAACTTAAGTAACTTTATCATGCAAAGTGAAAGCTTCTTTCTATATCAGATGTATTCAGAAGTCATTAGTTGTTGATGTGTTACCGGATTTCTATAGTGAATGCATAAACAAAATGGTTAGTCTAGTTTTTATGAAGATGGAATATTCAGATGTATTAAATAATCAGCCATAGATCTTCCACATAGCTTTGAGAATGAATGTATTTAGGTAAACTTGATACATTCTGCTCTTAAGATGCATAACTCGCCAAAATATGAACTATATTTCAAACATGACCTTGTTGGTAATCATTCCTGTATTTATAACTGAACAAACTGATTACCAGGAGATATTTCTGTGTTTTTTGTAATCTATCTTTATTAATTTGATCTGAAGTTGAAAAATTTTAATGTGTGCTCGGACTTGAAGAATTGTAATATTTTATTGACTTGTGATGAGAATGGAGTATTAACTTTTAGAATCTACTTATACCATTACATCTGTGGAAACTTTGAAAAGCACAAAGAGTGTGAATGTAAATGTCATTAATTTTAAGGACTTTTTCAGTTTATAATTGTACCATTGTCCCATTAAGGAAAGGACGAGTTTTGGAACAATTTGGTATACTCAGGCTATCAAAAATTTTCTAGAAGGGGACACAGTATCACCTTATACATGTCCAAGTTTTTTGCACGTTTTGTTTCTTGTTGCGCAGTTGGCCGATGAAGAGTGCAACATGCAAATGGTTGTGCCATTTCACCAAGAAATGGTGCAGCAACCTTTTCGTTTTATTAAAATTGCCTGTGCTTATATTGTTACCTCCTGCTAATCTGTGTCAAAAGGGTTAAACAAAATGGCCATTATCTGAAAGATTCGTGTGGTCCCTGTACTAAAATTAAGTTACCATTGACTGTTTTGAATAGAGGGAAATATTTTTATAAAGAAATTATTGTCCTGAATCTATATAAACATCACAGAAAGCTTTATATTATATACCATTGTCACTGGTGCATATTGAGATGTTTCTGAAGATAGGAGATAAGATTTGTCAGGTGGACTTTTCAAAAGCTGAGTTGTTATTCTTTACAAAAAATGTTCGTGGGACTTTTTGGAAGTTGTGGTTTTAGCCAAATGTTGTGGTCTCATATGCCTAAGTCTCAATCATTTGTTTTCAATATTCCATTGTCTTATACAGACACTCACTTTGATGGCTCATCTTAGAGAATTGTTGTGTGTTTGGTAAACCAGATTTTCTTTGGAGTGAGGACTCTTGTTTCTCTTTATAGAAGTTTAGACATTTGTCTCTCCTTTTCTGCAGACTTTGTTACTCCCAGTTTAAGCCTGACAGACTGACATACTTTAAAGTCAAAGCCTGGTGCTCTTGGAAACTTGTTACTCATAGTTTAAGCCTCACAGACTTTTAAGTGAAATCTTGGTCCTCTTGGAAGCTTGTTACTCCTGACAGACTAACAGACTCTTGAATGAAAGCCTGAAGTTCTTGGAAACCTGAGTTGTTGCATAGTTAGGTCAAAAGATTTTTAAAAAAGCGAGCTACGGAAGCCTGTGAGCTAGGCTGTGCTTCAAGCTAAAATGATAAAATGACAGTTTTCATGCCTTTGTAAGAGGAGTCAGGTAGTCTTATTTAGTCTCATTTGCTGTTATAATTTAGACTTTTTAAGACTGTGAATTTCAGCTATTTTTGGATTTTCTTTATGAATTTCAGCTGTTTTTAGACTGAATTTCGCTGTTTTTAGACTGAATTTCAGCTGTTTTTTAAGCATTCTTTACGAATTTCAGCTATTTTTAGACTTTATGAATTTCAGCTATTTTGAGACTTTATGAATTTCAGCTGGTTTAAATCATAGGACGTTGGTAATGAAAATAATTTCATGACAGTTAAGTCCAACATTACCTTTAGGTTATTAGAGCTACACAGATTTTGTGAATCAGGATATTAAACAAAAAAGATCTTTATCTTCTCTTTAACTTAGGCTGAATTGGGATTGATATGATAACAATCAATTCTAGTCAGATTGTCATCAAGGTAAGACTGCCAAATTATAATCAGTACCACAGATTTCATGTTATATTATTATTATAATTAAAAAGTAATTAAAAATGACACTTTGTCATATTGCTAGACTCATAAGCCCAACTAAAGGATATGTTCATAAAAAGGAATCTAAAAATAAAACAAAGATAAAATTAGAGAGGTTTAGACTGCTAAGTGGCTAGGAACCAGAGCCAGAAAAGTGTTAGAAAAGTTAGTAGGCCTTAGAAAGTCATTAAAAAAGATGGAAACTTGGTCTAAAACTCTACGGGACAGACAAGATTGAAAGAAATTATTCCATGTCTAACTTCACAGAGGAAAAACTAACGTGGATCAATGGTGGCAGCTGTTAGCATGACTGGAATCTATTAGGATTTAAAGAGTTGGCTGCAAGTCTTCGTCAGAGAGTTTTCAGGGAATAAGTATTCCATCTACTTTAGAGAAGTCATAAGTGTTAGTCACTTAACACATACTTGAATATTTTTATGGTGATAGGTTGCTGTAGTCAGTCATCCAGCTGTACCTTTCAAGAACCTGTCAGAACTTGAGACATTTTTTCAGTCTAACAGAACTTAAGACATTTTCCAAGAATTTATCAGCACTTAATACATTCTTCATCAGAACTTGGGATATTTTTCGAGAACTTTTCAGAACTTAAGATATTTTTCATCAGATCTTGAGACATTTTCCAAGAATTTGTCAGTACTTATGACATTTTTCATCAGAACTTGAGACATTTTTCAAGACCCTAATAGAACTTGAGACATTTTCTAAGACCTATCAGAACTTGAGACATTTTTCAAGAACCTATCGGAACTTAAGACACTTTCTAAAACCCTATCAGAATTTGAGATATTTTTCAAGAACCTATCAGAACTTAAGACATTTTCTAGGACTGTATCAGAACTTGAGACATTTTTCAAGAACCTATCAGAACTTAAGACACTTTCTAAAACCCTATCAGAACTTGAGATATTTTTCAAGAACCTATCAGAACTTAAGACATTTTCTAAGACTGTATCAGAACTTGAGACATTTTTCAAGAACCCATCAGAACTCAAGACATTTTGTAAGACCCTAATACAGTAAACCCCCCGTATTCGCGTTCTCATGATTCGCGGACTCACACATTCACGGGTTTCTCTGTGGAACATATCTAGCCATTATTCGCGGAAAATTCGCCCATTCGCGGTATTTTTCACTGAGAAATATTCACTAATTACTGTGTTTTCATATAATGTTTATGAATAAATGCACTTTTTGTGATAAAACAATTAAAATACTCGGGTATATGCATTTTTACAGGGTTTTTCTATGTTTAAACTATCAAAATGGGCAGTTCTAAGTGTTTTTAGAGGGATTTTAAGTATTCACGGATTTTAGCTATTTGCGGGGGTGTGTGGGACGCATCCCCCGCGAATATGGGGGGTTCACGGTAAACTTGAGGCATTTTCTAAGACCCTATTAGAACTTGGGATATTTTTCAAGAACCTATCAGAACTTTAGACATTTTCTAAGAACCTGTCAAAACTTAAGACATTTTTCAAGACCCTTTCAGAACTTAAGACATTGTTCAAGACCTTATTAGAACTTGAAACATTTTCCAAGGGTCTGACAAAACTTAAGACATTTCTCAAGGAGAAGATAAAGGAATTGTCACAGTTCCACCCATTACCAATGTCTTATGAGGGATTGGTTCTAACCTATTGCTACATGATAAAAAAAACACTCTATATCATTATTTTGGTTTAAAATCAGGGACACATTAAGACAATCAATAATTGTGTCATGGGTTGAAATCGGGGACATTTTGAGACTATACGGTTATTGAGACATTTAATCAGTAATTGTGTCATTATCAGAATACCTTACCAGTTAGGGGAAGTTTTATATGGAATAGCTCAGCGTAATCTCTCTCATTCTCTTTGTGTTGTATTGGTAGTCTTTTGTGGTCTTTAGAAAAGGAACCGAGGTCAGAGTAGTTTTTTAAGATTATAGTGGGCGAATGTTTACTAAAATTATCTTCTGAAGCTGCAATTTTTTCCTAAAAGTTCTTGTACGGCAATTTTGCTGTTCATTTTTGCTGCTGTCAGTACAACTTTTTAAAGGTTAAATTGTATAGAATATGTACTCAAATTATCCTCTGACACTGCAGGTTTTCCTAGAAGTTCTTGTGCAGGTTTTGCTGTTCATTTCTGCTACTGTCAGTAACTTTTTCTCTCTCTCCTCTTAGAATCTAAAGCTTATAGACCAGTGTACAGTATTTTGTTCCTATCAAGGAATAACAATTTCACAACTTTTCACAACTTACACAATCATTGCAGAGTACACTTTCACCTCTTATGAAGGCTGTAAGGATGTCTTGCCTCTTTACAATGGAATCCTATTCCCACTCGCTGTTTTGAAGGATTGTGTCCATTCCTGAATTCACATGAAATTTGTTTCTCTTTGAAGCGGTCTTCAATGTGTCTTCAAAACGATTTAAATTTTGTAAGATTTATGAGTTTTTACTCAATGTATCTTAAGTCAATTCTGAAGGATTTATCCAGTACTGTTCACGTATATTTTTGCCCTGGATTGACTAAAATCTGAGGGATTTATTCATGCTGTAGTTTGTAATTCTGTTTCAAATGTCTTTCTCTCTCATCTAAAGGATTTATCCTGTTTTTATGTTCGTAAATCCTGCCTAGATTTACCTTCCCTGGAATGAGAGATGTATATTGCATTCTGGGTACATTTCTCTCTGTTCTGAAAGATTTATGTTGTGTTTATGATACTAAATGCTCTCTAGGTTTACCTTCTCTAGGAGGAGAGATTTACATTACATTCTGTGTACATTTCCTCTTTATTTGTGAAGGATTTATCTTGTGTGTTTATCTTTGTAAATCCTGTCTAGATTTACCTTCCCTGTGATGAGATTTATATTGCATTTTGGGTACCTTTCTCTCTCTTCTGAACTATATATATTTGATACTTAATCCTCTGTAAAACATTATGAAAGTTCCTACATATGAAATCCACTTCAATAGTCGTCAAAGTGTGCCTGGAATAAGTGTTATCTTCTTTTAAATCCTTTGTAAATCCACCACTTATTTTATTTGTCTTATGTAAACTGTCTGGGAGTTCCTTACTTTGTTAAATTCAGTTTGAAAGAGGCCAAAATCTAGCTGAAATAAGCGTCCATTATTATTTTTCTATGGGCATTCCTCCCAACTCTACTGGGACATACCCCACTTTATGTCAAAATCCCCAATATCATGGGATCCTCTCAGTAAACCTCTTTATCCTTATTGATTTCAGTATCCTTTTTTTATTAAGTGGGAGGTCAGATATCAGTGGTTCCTGCCATTTCTGCAGTGTTTCTTATGGGTGTTGCTATCATCAGCTGTTTATTAGACTTTATAGGCCTAGATGCTGAGTGCAAGTTGTGATTCAGGTACCAGCTGAGAAAATAGGTCTGTTGTTATAGCCTCTGTTACTGGGAAGTTCTGTTTCCTGTTCGTTTTTTTACAGATGTAAGTTTTCCGTGTTTGAAGAGGTGGTTTTGTCCCACCTCTTAGTAAATAAGGATGAACTTGCTTTAATGAACTTGCTTCTAATGCAAGTTAATAAGGTGTTACTCTAGTTCACAAGTCAGTACAGTTGCCAAGAGTGTGTTTATTCAGTTTTGATTAAGTACTGAATCATTTTGGTTTCTCTCTCTCTCTCTCTCTCTCTCTCTCTCTCTCTCTCTCTCTCTCTCTCTCTCTCTCTCTCTCTCTCTCTCTCTCTCTCTCTCTCTCTCTCTCGTGTAGTGCGTTTCCTCTTTGCAATAACGTCTTGCTCTTAATACAGTTATATGTAACTGTAGCTCTATAATTTCCCATATACGATCTGTCTCTCTCCTTACTTTAAGTTATATAGCATACATCCTATCTAGTAAGGCTTTATCTTGCTTATCATAGGCCTACATGTCAATTGGTGTTTTAATCTGTCAGTTTTCCTCGTGTTTTTCCTCTTCTTAATCAAGTTTGAAATCAAAGTTGTTTGTGCTTGTTTTGGGTAAGTTGCATTGGAGTTTGATGCTCCATTTGGTGATAAACGTCCTATCTTTGAAAGATTGTACTTTGGTTAGTACTAGTGGCTGACTTAGTCTTGTCATCAGAATAAGCACTGACTCTTGTCTTAAACAGTATATATTTTCTGGCCTTTTCAGTCGTTTTCAGCGTCCAAATTGTTGAACGTTCCTTGAACATTATGTATTTTCTGACCCTTTTCAATCCTTTTCGGTGTCCAAATTGTTGATAGAATAGAAAAAGGGATGTTTGGTGAGATTACCAAATTGTTTCATGCATTTTGGTAACAATCTGATGCCCATTTTGTTAGTGAGAAAGTTTATGAAGTTCCAACCAAAATTGCATGTGTTAGGAATAGGATCAAAATTTATTTGCGTATTTAGACAATGATGTATATGACAGAAATTTCTATTTATATATATAAAAGAAGCAGGCAGGAAAGGAGAATGATTATAGTCAGAAAAAAATTCTTTACAATCATGTGTCAATTTCAGTCTTGGATTGTCATTAAAGTGACTAAAATACTGGTTTATAGTTCTGGGATGCTATAATTCTCCTATTTCCATCTTTCAAAAGCAAGCACTTTGGTTGGTTTTTTTATTTAAATTCTGTGGAGCTCATTCATAAGTCTGCAGGGTCAAGGGGAACATTCTTATCAGTGGGTTGTATATGAAGATTTTATGCCTATTTACTGCGATAATATGGCTTCTGCTTTCTTGTAAGTGATGAAGCAGAGTTCCTTATTCAGTGTGCAATAGTAACAGTGTACTTGCACCAATAGAATCCATATATGTTGCTGAATGCAGTCTTAAACTATGTAGGCCTAATCATTTTTCGGATACTGTATACTCGTGTATCAGAGTCAGTTAGGACAGAAAAGTATGTCTTTGAAGGTTTAAAATTATATAATAAGGACAACCAGAGACTGAAAATGGCCATTTGCACAAAAAAAAAAAATAAATAAAATGCAAAATTTTTTTATATTTTTAACCCTTTTTGTTCACAGAACATGCAGGAAATAACTTTATAATGCACAGACGTTTTAATTCAACGTGAAGGTCAGGTTGGTATCCTCCAAGGAGAGGTATTTGAATGGTACTTTTGGTATTTAAGGTGACCTTAATACCATTTGTATATCCTACAGAAACCTCTACCTTGAGAGGCCTACTTCCTGTGCTAACTCGTCAGTGCTAGGGGAATGTGACAACAGTCCGATCTGACACCTGTTGGCTGGGGTGAGGCTTTAGGGTGTCAGGGTAGTACCCTAACATTGGTGGCATCCCCTTTTCTAAAGTCTTTTGCTCAATATAAGAAGCATGGCGTGAATTTTTAAACTTTCAGACATGTATTTGGTCTTAACTGCTTTCTAGAGAGCTTTTGGTAACCTGCTATAATAAAATGTGCTTGAAATGAGGACTCCTGCCTACAATGGTGACTTGGGACGTTTAAATAAACTGAAAACTGTCTGAATGTTAATGATATTTTCTTCACATTTAAAGTACTTTTTAAAACTCATTTCCTGTGTCATTCTGTACTTTTCCCTTAAATAAATGACGACATTCACAAGCTTCTGCTTTAAATGTCGGTTGTAACTAGGCCTAGAGATATTTCACAGCTTGGATAATGTAAGATAGGCCTATGCTGATTTTAATTAACTTGCATTTAATAGGTGAAGGTATTCTAAAAAATAACCTAGATATAGGCCTCGTATTGTAATAATTGGCTTTAAAATGTTTCTGCTGATGCAATGATATTAAATATTTCTAAGGTTTAGTACTGTGTAAATCACACAAATTTAATACACTATTACTTAATTCATATCTCTGATTGAGCACACACTTAAAAGTAGTTCATATTCAGGTCAAAATAAAGGGATACACATACTTTAAAAGCACTGAAATATTCTCGTTTTAATCAAAGTGTTTAATTATAAACGCAGGTAAACGTTTACTGGATACTGAAGGTTGTATTTGAAATAGGCGTACATTCTTTGGTGAATTTTGTATTACTGTAGTTCGAATGTTACGCTGTTTATCCAAATCGTTGCTCTCAAAGAAGAATGTGAGACCTATATCTACTTTTGTAGGCTTCTGGTCATTCTATCTTCATAAACTGGACTTTGAGTCTAGGTCTATGCATAACATTATGAAAACTGGGTTATATAACAAAACTAAATTGACCTTTGACGTTCTGTAAAAACATCTTATAAAGAGGAAACTTTACCGTTTATGATATTGTTTCTTAAGAACTATTATAGTCTTGTTTTAAACATACTTTTTATGTACAGTAGACCTATTCTTACAAGTCATAATGTTAAGTAGGAAGCATTTTGACTGTTCTTTAAAGGGATTACAAAACAGCTTTGCAAGAAGTGGTCTTAGATCACTGAAATGATTTTAAAAAATCAAAGTCTTTATTCCATTTGTTCCTTATGGCAGTCTCTTATGAGGCAGATTTGATCTTAAGTTAGTTAAGTAGAACTTGGGAAATACGACTTTTGATTAAGTTAAAAGTTGTGACACAAATTTTTTTAGTCCTTTTGTGTCCAAGATTATTTTTTGTTCTGTTGTTTAAACATCATTGTGAATTTTAGCCAAGTAATACCTTTGCAAGTAAGGAAGCAAAATGAAAGTAACATTGTCTCAAGTAATAAATCTCGACTTTCAAAGATAAATGACTTTTTATAGACCTATTTTTGTCTGAGTTAAGCCAGCTGGGAAGTGTTCAAGTGGCAAAGCTTCCAGTGACTAAACACTTATCAAGTACTAATTAAAAATTTCCACTTAAGAGAAAACTGAAAACTAAACACTTAGGTCCACCTTAAAGAGTTACTCTGGGACTTTTTGGGACTTCTATAGAAGGTCCTCTGGTCTACAGGGCTGAATGAAGGGCTCCTTAGTGCCAGCATAATCAGTTTTATGAGGTCAGCCCCTATTTTGGGGGGGGACACTGAAATTATTGGTGAAAAAAAGTTTGAAAAATAATTTTCTTATTTCTGTAATATTTCATGTATGTATGTTTTTGGCTTCATGGAAAGTAAAAGAATGTTTTGAAGTTCGAGTTTTTTATTGGTCTTGCTTTTATATACATTTTCTTCACAGAGCACAACAATGGAAATCTCATATAATACTTGATTACAGTATGTAATGTAATATATAATTACAGCATAGTAAATACAGCCTACATAACAGTTACATGCTGAAAAATGTTCTTACATAAAGTCTTCTACCATACTACAAAATATGATGCTGTAAGCTTATTATTAAATTGTAATTTAGCCATTTAAAACCAAATTTGTGGATTACAGTACTAACCCACAGTTCCAAGATGACATCTCTCTTCTGAGTGAATAATTTATCCACACAGAGAACGGAAGTCTTGAAACTGTAAATTATACTATAACCCTGAAACTTTCAAGTTCTAGTTACAAATTTTATTACAGTTACAAAGTATTTGACTGTAAAAACACCCAGTTTTGAAGTACATAACTTTTTTTTATTTTACATGTTAAATATCTGAAGTATGTTTTTTTATATAAAAATTGCAAAATTACTTGAAACTGAACATGGAATACAAAATTAACCTCAGAAAACCTTTTTATAGCAAAATTAAACTTACCTTTAAAAAATTAAATATCTTAGAAAAATTGTTCATCTACATAGAAACATTTACCAAATTTGTCTAAGTAACAACATTTTAGTCTAAATTTTTGGTCAAAAACTAAACCTTTCTGGTCTCTTATACAGAAATTTCACATTGCCTTAGTCTTTACTAAAATTTTGAGTGATTTGAGAAGAAATTGCTCATTTGAACTACAAAATGGTGCCTGTTTACAAAGGTTTTAAACCAACATCGTCTATACCAGCTTCTTCACAAGGCTCAACAAGGAAATAGTTCTCTATAGGCACTCAAGTGCTTCAATTTTCATGTCTACTACTAATTATAAAAGCAATTTTCCATGGTTTTCTTTAATGATTCTACTAAAGTTATGAGCTGAACACTTTATACACATATACTGAAATCATTATGAATCTGAATTCTAACAATTGAATAACTGAATGTGTCGAGATTCTATAAAGTTGGAAGAAATAAATTTTAAAACCTGTCAACAAAAATGAGCAACATTTTGACAAAAAGTGAACTGTCAAGTTTATATGACTTTCCAAACTTGAATCGAGTTAAGTTTTGACGAGGCAAGTGGGGGGGAATTTGGAATGCAATACTTAAACTATCAATGGACAATGTTGGTAGTCATTTTCAAAAGCTTTTTCTTTGTACATTTCTGCCTGACTGACAGAATTTTCATTTAGACTGAATTTACCACCAACTTGAAGGTTAAACAGATAGAATATTTCAAGACAATTTTTCTAAACTTTAGGCTCAAAGATGTTACTTACACATTTTGGTGTGTGTGTGTGTGTGTGTGTGTGTGTGTGTGTGTGTGTGTGTGTGTGTGTGTGTGTGTGAGAGAGAGAGAGAGAGAGAGAGAGAGAGAGAGAAGAGGAGAGAGATTTCGGACAATTTTTCTAAATACCTTAGGCTCAAAGACCTATTTACACTGGTTGGAGAGAGAGAGAGAGAGAGCACACTGCAGTTAGCATACACACTGACCTTAAATGTGGCTTTCATGTATACAACACTTTTCAATAAATATTCTTAAAAATGAGATTCTTCATAAAAATGGTACTATTTCAAAAGTTTTGAGCAATTTCTCCTCAACGTTTACAGAACACATCAAGGGTATTTGTGCATATTTTGACTTTTCACAGATTCTTCACAAAACATGGAAGCTATCAAGCAGAGTCTATCCTTTATCAAACTTTTTTTAAATTACATAAATCCTGATTATAAAACATCAGTTCTTGAGGATTCAAAAACATATCTTTTGCAACTTTCTGCCACAAGGTCAGTTTGAAGTTTTAGATGTTTCTGTGGGTTTAAAAATGCATTGACACATGGCACCCAATGGTCTGAACTAGCCAAAACGAAGGGGAATTTGAAAACAAAAGGCGCAACAAAACACCAAGAGAATATAACATGCCCGTTGATCAGTGTTGTCCGAAAAATTTACACTTCTGGACACTCAGATTAACCCAAGAGTTTTATTAGTCAATGAAGTAAAACTCCAAGTTTTGTTCTTGTCTGAAGACTATATTTGTAGATTTTACTTCTTCAGTGAAGTGATAATTCAAATGTTTTGTCCAACAAGTAAAAATAAAAGCTTTACTGTACTTTTGAATGAAGTAATAAGGATAAAAGTTTTACTCTTCAATGAAGCAAAAAAGAGGAAGTCTTACTCTTAAATGAAATAACAAGAGAGTATCTTACTCTTCAATGAAGGAAAAGATAAGTTTTACTCTTCAATGAAGTACAAAAAGTGTCTTACTCTTCAATGAAGCACAGTCTTACTCTTCAGTGAAGTGAAAAAGATAAAATCAGGTCTTGTTCTTCAACAACCTGAAAATTTGAGACAAAGCAGAGTAGAAGAAACTAAGATACCCAGTTACTAAGAGAAAAAACAGGCTGGCTGTAGAGCAAAAATCTGAAAGCAACACACCTTAGAGCCCAGGGGCCTGCTGCAAAGAAGTAATTCAGTCGTCTAAGGTCTGTGTAAAGCATACTGCAAAATGTAATCACTAAATAGCACCCATTTTTTGGCGGATATAAAGACTTCTAACAAGGGTAAAGTATATGATAAGAAATCCAGAGCCTTATGAAAGAGGGAAAAAAAGTGTTAACGAACCAAAATTGTTGGCCATCAACTTCTTGTTCACATTACAACTGTGACAACTTAACCCCATGTGATAAGTCTTCATGTTGAAACATCAAGGAAAAAATGTTTAAACTACCTTACATATACACATGGCACCTAAGGACAAAAGATATAAAAAAAAAATAAGAGCTTAAAACACACACACTGACTTAATGCCAGTTAACACGTATTTAACTTAAAACAGCAAAACAACAGACTGATATTTCAACACAATATCACAGGTAAAACCCACAAGAAACATGAGCCATTTGTGGACAGACGGACGATTAGTATCAAGTACAGCACATGCAAGCTGCATGTGTGTCTAAATAAAAGAAAATAAAGTTTTACAACAAATAGTGACTGTAAAGAATAAACAGACTTCAACATGGATCTGAAAAACACAACCAGAGAAAATATTGTGAATTATTTTTGATCTTAGTTTAACCATACCACTGAGTTAACAAGAGAGAAAGTAGAACGAAAAATAGTGAAAAGCAGTTTAAAATCAATTAATCCAAAGGCACGAACGATAGACAAATTAGTGAAAGAGTTTGTACTAAATGACCGATGGACAACTGGAAATTAAAATGGAACGACAAAATAAAAAGATACATCCAAAGGTTATTCAAACAAAATGTAAAGGAAAAAAAGTGAACCCAAGTTGTATATGAAACAACACAAGTGGTTCCATGTAGCAATTACATTTGATCTACAATCATCAGTGACACAGTTTTACATTTTCTGCCACCTTTTAGTATCTTCTTTCCACTAGTTGAATGGCATAGCCAACTATTTCTATCTTGCAATTAAAAATATTTGAAACAGTTTCCTCACTCCCATGTAAACCTCATTACAGGTAGCTCCTACGCACATTCCCTCATTTAATAACATTAACTACATCGAAAAGCAGAAATAGCAACTAACTGGAGAAGGTAGGGAGATGGCATGCATCCCTAAACTGTAAATTAGACCTCATACAAATATTGACTTGCAACTGCTGTGCTGCAACAAATAACTCAAGACATCAGCTTCCAAAGTTTGTTGCCTTGAATCCTTCTCTCTCTAAACATACAGGAATGCCATTACATCTACATTCTCAATATCTGATTAATGCCATAGTCTCATGTCTCCTTGACTTAACAAAAGTCAGCAGTATGTTTGGTTGAAGGACAAAAGGCTTTGCTATCACACTGAAACGATCTCTGGATAGCACAACACATTTAATGAATAAGTCTTTCTACTGGTACCAAGATAGCAAAGTGAAGACTGCTGTTTCTTCTTCCATAGATGAGTTTTTCCCAAGTGGTGGTAAGACAATCAGTTAACCTTCTATAATTCTTGCAAGAATTGAACAATGACATACTGGATACTGTGTTCAAGCAAAAATTGTCCTTGAACAGACTAAACTACCATTATAAATTAGCTCTTTAGTAGCCATGAAAACCTAATACCCAATATCACACTGTTATGAAATTTAGGTTAAATACCTGGATATAATGTTAACCTGAAACACTGAACTAACTGATAACTGATATTGAGCTGATGAGAATTATAGGTAAACTGTATTCTGAAACATATCTGTACGAAACCTTAAAGTTTAACTAGTGACAGGAGATAAGATTACAATCTCTATGTGCCAAAGTACGTCTCTCTCCAGCATTACTGTTAACGGGACCATTTTTTTTTACTTCATCTCTATCACTGACAACCTTTAATGTTTGTGAATAACCTGTGAAATATAATACATTCTGGCACTTTATATAAATACACTCTATAAAAACGTAGTCATCTCTCTTCTTTCTTGTCAATTCAAAGTATGTGAATGGTGCCTGACTTGCTGGGTTCATGCTCGCAGGCTGGAAAGATAATAAAGAAGTTAATGGCCTCAGGTGCCAGTGAGTTCTTTAGGGCTACAAAGTATTAAGATCAAAGACAGTTGCAAACAGGCCTCAAGCAACCTATACCTGAGTCCTGTTACTGACAGGGTCGCAGACTGAACTATGTCTGTAATCTTTTGTTTAGGGTATCTGGATAAAATTCTATTCAGTCACAGCTACAGTATATGTTAAAAGTAATTTGTAATATATATATGGAATATAGAATTTTGGCCAAGAGGCCAAGTGCTGGGGTGGCCGGTAATAAAGTCACAGGAAAAAAAAGTCACAACTTTGGCTAAGAAAAAAGTTACATTAATTTATGGAAGACAGAGAATAGGAACAGAGGTACAGTAAAAGGAATGAAAGGGGTTGCAGCTAGGGGCTGAAGGGATGCTGCAAAGACCCTTAAGTAATGCCAACAGTGCACCACCTGAGGTGCACTGATGGCACTAAATTAGATTATACTGTAATGCAAATATCACATCAAAAAATATGTGGCAATATTTCAACAAGCAAAATACAATAAATGGTTCTGTATCTTTATTATTATCATTATTATTACTGCCACTTGGACCTGGTTGTAAAATTTATATGAGCATTTCAACTTTTTCACATAATCTGGTAAAATTCCCTACCACCAACACTGTCCTAACCATCTCTATTCATCTTCAATACACTCAAAGTACTTCCCTAGTAGGCTCAATTTTTCTCAGAAAAAGAGCCATTTACTGTTCTTAAGTGAATTTGTTATGGTACTTGTCAAAAACCAAACCATTTAATAAAATACATTAGAACTGAGCCATAATTACTGGAAAATGCGAGAAAATTTAACTGGTTTTACAGTACTTCAAAAATTTCATAATACCAAGATCTTTCCCATAAAAGTTATGAATAATATCAAGAGTTGCTTCCCTAGCTTATTTTACTATTGTAAATAAAGTTATTCTATCAAAACTAATTAACTTTTTAAGAATATTCTACATGCTTTTGGCATTGATATTATTATTCAGAAGATAGACCTCTATTCATAGGGAACAAGCCAACAGGGCCCACTGACTTCAAATTCAAGCTTTGAAAGAATAGTGTTCATTTAAAACAAGTTACAGAAGATAATAGGAAATATAAGTTTCAAATTTCACTGTTAATATCACTATCTTCATTCTGTCCTAGGCCCAGGTCCAAAACTTTAAATTGCATCAATTATAAGTTCTGTCATACAAACCTCTAAATCTCTTATTGTGTCTTGAACTGAGTAGCCATTCTATTCTGCCCAAATCGGACATTTCACTTCTGCAAGCAGGCACATTCTATGTTCATGAAACACCTACATTTGTGAAAGCCGCAAAACTTTTTTGGATCCGTTTCTTCTAAAGTTGTCAGTCATTTCAATCCAGCGGTTGCATGTTGTGGACGCCCTAAAATGACGAGAAGAAAGGTTAATTAAATTATGGAAAATCAAGGTCTTTTGATTACACGGTGACAAAGTATGAATACAATCAGCTTCAACCTAGCCTAAAGGATCCTAAACAGAGGTCTCTGTTACAAATAGGGACACAGATGTAGGCATTTATGAAGGGTACCTTTCTATAATTCCTTTCAATCTCTACAATAGTAACTGTTTGGTCTTCACTGTAAATTTCACTAAAAATAAAAGCTTTTGTAATGCAAAATAAATTATCATTATTACCATTATTATTATTACCCCATCAAGACTTGCTATGAACAGAAAAAGGTACCATTATTTGAAGCCAACCTCTTTCAAAGAAAGAGGAATAACATTAAAAAAGAAGTACCTGGGACTGGCTAGAACCTTGTTATGACTTTACATAATATCCCAAAATCTGAGAACACTTAAATCTGAGAGAACTTCTGGATTTAAGAATAAAAATTAATAATTTATTACTCTATAAATGTGAAAAAGAAAAATTTCTCTTTGCAGTCATTTTCTAACATAATGACTGGCTACTATAGCAAACTGGCCAAAATCAAAATATATTAACTTCACATAGGCTTCATTTAGAACACTAAAGTATATCTAAGCTTGCTACCAAACTTCAAGGACATTAAAATGACTGACTTGCATATACTGTACACTATGAAGGGTATATCAGATATAATTCAGGAAATACAAAGTGACTCGGGAATGGAATATCAAATTTAGCCCAAAAGCCCAGCGCTGGGGTCTATGACATCATTCAGTACTGAAAAGCAAATTCAGAGTAAGGAGGTCTGAAAGGTGTAACAGAGGGAAAACCCCACAGTTGCACTATGAGACTGTTAGGATGGGGGAGGATACTACGATGGAAGGAGGAGACTGTGAATGGAGGTACAATAAAAGGAACAAAAGGGGTCTCAGGTAGGGGCCGAAGGGACGCTGCAAAGAACCTCAAGTTATGCCTACAGTGAACCAAGTGAGGTGCACTGATGGCACTATACCCCCTTACCACACAGACATTTTTCACTTACTTCATTTGTGATTACAAGGACAAAGTTCCAAGTCACCATCCTTCAATTGGCCTTCTTGAATATTTACCTTTTCCTTTGTCATAAACAAGGCTTCCCTGGCATATCTTCATGCTTTCGTTACTTCTCCAGCAGTGGTAATTTTGGTGAATTTCTCCTCCAAATACTTTTCCCATACTTGAAGTATCTGTTTTTGTTAAGTTCCACGAGTAATAAATAGTATTCTGCCTGCTTTGCTAGCCACCAGAATACCTCAGATTGGTAGTTCTCTTGTTTCACTCAAAATGTTCTGTAGCAGAAACCTGGAAAGGTAAAATCTCAATGAAGAAAGCAAAACTTACTCAAATCTGAAATGACATAGCTTAAACCTTCCATTAATGAATCAAGATACAGTTTTCCTACAAACCTCCTGACCTCTTGCAGTGCAGTATGAAATACAGTATACGACACACCAATATCACAATTTTTGAAAGTAAATTGTATTTTTCCTAACTATACAAAACTGAGGTCCTTTACATTAGGAATTACTTTCAGCGTAGGCTGGAAACGGCTGTTAACCTCTTGAGCAAGGTGGTTAGGCAGTAACTACCGCCAGGTAGGAAGGAAAACCCGCCTGCCTGGATGTAAACATTCCAGTTTGCCTTTCGGTCCAGGTTCAGATTGAGGGGTGGCTTAAGGCAGGCATAATATGTAATGTAAAGGACCTCAGGTTTGTATAGTTAGGAAAAATACAATTTACTTTCAAAAACTGTGATTTGTTCCGACACGATATACAAACTGTCAGTCCTTTATATTAAGACTCACTGGTTGGAGGGAGGAATCTGATTGAGTTTCCTGAATTGACTGGAGTTCTGCACACCTGGCCTACTCCTCCTGGTTGAAAGAGCGAGGAGTACCGTGCCTCTGACATATGATCAGAGTGTAGGAACTGCAAGATCAAATGTCAGATACTGGACCTTTTCACATGAGTGAAGAAACGTAACTCCTACGAAATAGGCTGGAAGGATCTAGAGTTGGAGGCAGTAAGGAAAAGCCGAGATAGGGTTCCCTTATTGCCAGTCTCTCCTTCCTCCCCTTGCTGGAGGAAGGAGTGGAACTGCTTCTATGATTCTACAAGAAAAATAGAATGGGTGCTCAATGTGTAGTCTTACCGCATCAGCACCAGATCCAGCAGCTATTGGTTCGAGTCCTATTCTCATCCCGAAGGAGAAGAAGTTGGAGGGTGGAGAAGGAGGAGAAGAGAGGCCAGTCACTCTCGGAATCCTTCTCACTTCCAGAACCAACACCTTAGGCGAGATGCTATTCGTCCTCTTGAAGGAGCCGGGTAAGACAACACAACTTGTTGAGCAGCCACCACAGGGCCAAGGAAAAAAGGTTCCAGGGCCTGTGGGCAAGACCACAGGAAGACAAGAGTGTGGTCTGTGAGACCACGTCTTGCTTCCAGACCGACAGAAACTTCCAGAATGCGAGGGATGGACCAAGCCATCGACTTCGTGAGCTCTCAGGTGAAAGGTACAGGTATTGTCGCAGTCAGCTGCTGAGTACCTCCTTTGATCGCTTCATGAAGTCAGGAGGAAGATGTGTCCTTAGACACTTCTTCCTTGGGAGAGAGAGTACTAGCGAAAACGTTGACAACATCCAGGTTAGGAATGTCAAGCCTTTCGGAAAGTACCACAGCTCCCTAACAGGACAAAGTAACAAATGATCTGGATCATCGACACAAAGTCCAAGGAGGAGGGGAACAAGGAGGACTTGAACCCAACAGTGGATGCCAATGGATTCGGAGTCCACCTACAACATCTGAGGAGTCAAGGTACAATCCCCATCCCTGTTCTTCCATCTTCTACGCCAAGGCAGGAGTAAGATGAGAGATGGTCCTAAGAGCGCACATCTCTATCCAATGACTCTCGTAAGGGCGCGTGCAGAGCACGGACAGGAACCTTAAACGAGAGTCACATGCCACCCAGGGAACAGTTCCCTGGGACAGCACGACCGAAGAAGCTTCTCATCTGTAGCTAACTCTCGACTGAGGAGATGAAGGCTACTTCAGATAGAAGACTAGGTCGCAAGGGCCTATGTTCTTCACAAATGAAAGGGAGAGAAGCAACCTCGGCTAAGAAGACGAGGAAGTCCAGACTTGAAGAGCGACTCTGACCTGAGAAGAAGTTCTGTCAACGACACCCACCAGCGAAGAAGGATCCAGTCCCTGGGACAGTGTTGCAGAGGACTTCAAGGGATATCCAGCTATATTCGTTGCCGGTGGCGAGAAAGCCTGTGCTTGCAAGGAAAGCTGGAAGGTTCCCCAGCCCTGAACACACAGGGATGTACTGCCTCAAGAACCGCTTCTTGTGTAGCTGCTACAGGAGGTTGGGTCAAGCAGAACTCTTCTCGATGCCTCGGCTACCAGGTTGGATGAAGGCGAAGTCTTCAAGTATTTGTTTGTAACTCGGGGTGAGCAATGCTTGTGAACCCCTACCGAAACAGACAAATACGGAGGGAAAAAACATAGATATTGAATTTTTCCCCAAAAAGACAGCATGCCTCACCGTAGCGGCCCCTGGTCTGGTATGAAGGAGCGAGAAAAACTACCGACTTGTTGTGCAAGGAGGCAACAGAAGGACGGTAGGGATTTCTCAGCCGAGCAGTCTCGGCATGAATCTTCGTGAAGAAAAGAGTGAACAGCATGTTCCGTCCCGATCACTCAAACCCGTGGCCAGGCTCACCTACCAACACATCCCCACTGGGAATGCATCTGGTTAATTGAGCTGTCAAGTGTGCAACAGAACACTCGAGTACCTGTAAATGTCGACAGAAGAAACAGGAGGAAAAAACGATTACCTCTTGTTTGTCGACAAATGCCATTACTGTGGCTTTGTTGTTCAACGAAACCAGTGAGTGTCACAAAACTCATCCTGAATTCTCGGACGGCCAAAAGGTTGCCCTGAGCCTTGGACGGTGATGAGAAGGTACTAATCATCTCGGTCACACACCTTCAAGACAAGGTCTCACCAGTGTGCGCCTATTCCTCAATCAGTGAATCCATAAGTAGACACAAGATGTGAGGGGAATATACAAGCATATTTGAAGGTTCCTTCAATCAAGCATTAGCCTAACTCTTTCCTCATACTCGAAGAGGAAAGAAGGATGGAGGAATGGAAGCAGACTTCCATTCTCCACCATGGGGAAGCTTCTGCAAGATGACAGGGTACCGAGACAATTAGCTCTAGCCGGGCTGGCATTTCCCGAACTGGGAGCATGGGAGAGGATGCGGGATGGAAGTTCAATGAAAAGAATTGCCGAGACCTAAGGGAAATGGATACATCTCCTGAAGGAATCCATTCCCAGGTCTCGTCAATGTCGCTGCCAGCTCCAGAGACTCGATAAGTATCATTTCATCCAGGCATCAGCAGTAGAAGAACTTCTTTCTGGTCAATACTTCTTTTTGTTCTTCCCTTCTTCCCTCCTCCCATACGAGAAAGAGGGTGGAAAGAGACACAGTTATGTGCTCTTTCCTAGAACGGAAGAGGAGGACTGTGTGTTCTGCAATCTTCTTCCGAAGCCTGGGACTTCTTAGCTAAGGAGTTAAGGGGGGGAGCTGGCTTGAACTCAAGGTCGAGTTGAGATGACTAAGACCCCAAGGTCTTGGCCGTTGTCCAAAGGACAAGGCAGAACCAAGTAAAGGGGATCTTCGTGCTGATTCGCCGGTGCAAAGTTCTCTGAAAACGCGAGGGTGATCGCAACTTGAAGAGGAAGGCCCTTGCTGTTTCCGAAACGTGAAACTCCTGTACCTCTCCCCTTGGAAGGAGACCTTGACAGATCCCATGAAACCCTCCTCGGCTACCTGGTTATACTACGAAAGAATCGGGGGACCAGCACCCAAAGCACGCCAGGCAGCCAAACTCCAAAGATAAGTTCATCGGAGCTCTCTCTGTCCGTCTCGCACCACCTGGAACAACCAAGAGAAGAGAACAGGTGAGGAGAAAGAGTACCCCTACCCATCCTGCCAGTAAGATAAGCAGGAGAGGTGGACCGTGAGCGATAATCAATCGAAGGAGATTACTGCCACACGGGGGAAGAAGAGCGCTTGTGCCATGGTAAAGCACTTTCCTGGGAAGAGCAAAAAGTTCACTCGAACATAGCCGAGAACCCGAATCGGAAAAAACCAAGTAGGGCCGAGCCGAGCCGCACCAAACCGAGCCGATCACGTGAACGCAATCCAGCTGTTTGGTATGCGGTGGGCTGGGCAGCAGGCGGGGCGAGCCGAGCCAAGCCAAGCCAGTCTCAGAAGCGCGACCAAGGGCTGGACGGGGCGAGCAAGCCAAGCGAGCCAGTCTCGAAAGTGTGACCAGGGCCTGAACCAAGCGGATCGCGCAAACACAATCGGATCTGGACTGGGCAGAACTCATCTGCTGTGAACTATTGCTAGTTTCCCGAGCTCTAAACTCCTTCGGGGCCGAGGCCCCTCGAGAAGAAAGTTCAAAGGGGAATTCTGTGTCTGCTACCCTGCATGCTTGAACCCTTAGGTTCAAGACACAAGTATGAAACCCGGCCAAGCAAACAAAGCAGCTGGCAGGAAGTATCGAGACACCTGGCATCTTGGCACCCAGACTCCTGGCGTCTCGGCACCCAGACACCTGGGTGTCTCGGCACTTTCTCTCGTCAGGAGAGTGCTCGTGATTCATAGAATTCGAGCTACCCACAAGACTCCCAAAAATCGGGAGCGGCTGCTTTCAGTGTCCTAAGAGATCGAAAGAGCCAGGCACAGAACCAGTCTTAGACGCAGATTTCCAAGACTGGCAATGAGGGCGTGGCCTTGAGAGGCTGTGCTCTCGCGGCCCCCAAAATGCCAGACCCCACAGAAGAATGTGAATCAGTTCCCGTTTGAGGGCGGGAAGAGCCAACAAGAGAAACTTGTCTCCCGGAAGAGAGTCAGTCCCTTAGAAGTCCCGCAGGACTCCCGAAGGGTATCTCTTCCCTGCTTCTTCTGGTGTTTGAACCAATAGGATCGAGACACCAGGCTGGGAACCCGACCGAGCACTGGCAAGCACTCAGGGAGCGCTTGTGGTGCTGGCAGGAAGAGCTGAGACACCTGGGTGCCCCGGCCCTTTCTCTTGCACTGCCCCCGAACTGGGCCGAGGAAATACTCTCTAGACCAGTTCGGGATACTCGATATTCCATAGAATCTTGAGCACTCGGAGCAGCTTGCGAACGAGCGTTAGAGGAAGAACCTCTAGGACTGGGAACGGGATCACAAACTGAGGTCTGCGCACCCACAGCTCCCAAAACACAAAACCCAGGGGTATGCGAATCGGTTTCCTAACCCAAAGGTCGGGAAGAGCCAACGAAAGACCCACTGCCTCCTCGGAAGGAGGCAGTCTCTAGACGTCCAAGGGCATCAAGGGGAAGAAGCAGCCTTCCTCTCCTTTGGCTGACGGAGGACTGTCCGATTCCCGGGACCCCCTTGGACCTCGGGAGAGGAAGGGAAGAGGCAGCAGAAGACGAAATCGAAGATATGATGAAGAAGATGGCAGCTACTTCCACAAGGCGGCGCTAGGTCAATTCGTCCCGGGTGGAACGCCGGTCAATTCGTCCCTGCCAATTCGTCGCCAATTCAATTTGTCGTTGAACAATTTGTCCCCAAGTTAACTCGTCGTTGGGCATTTTGTCTCCAATGAAGACACTAGGTTGTTTGTTTTTTCTTATTATTTTCCTGTTTTGGACAGTTGAAAACAAAAGGTTTTTTACTTAGATCGGGTTATTTCTAAAGAATACACCCATCCAACAACATGGCTACCTGCAAGATTTTAACGTCTGAGAAAGGAAAAAACAAAGTGGTGGATCAAGAGAATTATATATATACTAAGAATAAGGAAAGTGCTGATAGACTGAAGATCTACTGGAGGTGTGAAAATCGTGCATGCAAGGCGAGACTTCATACTGATGAAAACTATACAGAGATTAAGAAGATTGGTATCCACAATCACGCTTCAACTGCCGCAGAGGTAAATCGAGGACTGCGGTCTCAAATATTAAAGAAAAATCAATTTCATCTCGTGACGCACCTCGCTCAATAATTGCTGGTGAAGTTGAAAAGTTAAACAGAATGTGCTTTATCACAAATTCCTCGGTTGGAACAACTCGGTAAGTATATCAGACGTTGGAGGCAAGCAGATGTTAATTATCCCGCAACCCCACAAACAAATGTTGGGTTCTCCATTCCAAGTGAATATTCTCGCTTTAGACACTAATGAAATTTTTTACAGTATGATAGTGGAATCGAAGATTCAAGCAGAATTCTGATATTTGCAAGTGATGAAGCGCTGAGACATTTAAAAGTGTACAAGAATTGGTGCAGATGGAACATTTAAATGCTGTTCTAGTATATTTTTCAATTATATATAGTGCACGTACAGATCGATATTTTTAAGTGTACCACACGATTGTTCATGACTGCTATCAAACAAAAGCCAAAACACATATAATAGACTTTATGCCAAAATAAGTGAATTGCTGCAGGAAGGCCCAGATTGCATGACTATGGATTCAAAAAAGCAGCCCATAATGGATTTCTTGAATCGTTTCCTGCGTCAAATTTATCATGCTGCTTGTTTCATTTAGGCAAAATGTGTACAAGCATATCGTTCAAGAAGGAATGAAAAGCAGATATCACCAAGATGACAGTTTTAGTCTTAAAATCCACTGTTTTGTTGCCCTTGCCTTCTTGCCGGTAGATGATGTTGTCGATGGCTACGAGGAACTTGTAGATGATGATGATATTCCACAATCGGTAGTTTCCTATTTTGAGAATAATTACATAGGACCCCTTAGAGGAGGAGGAGAAAGGAGGCGACGTCTTGAACCACCATATCCATTAACTATTTGGAATGTTTGGGATAGATGCATGTCGGGGATTGCTAGGACTACAAATAGTTTAGAAGCTTACCACAGTGCACTAAAAGACAGTGAATATGAGTCATCCAAATATTTGGAAGCTCATCGATGTTTTGAAAAGTGAGGAAAGGTTTGCTAGTGCCAAACTGCAGAAATTTATTCAAGGAGATGATCCAAGGCAAAAGAAAAAATACAGAGACATGAACTTGCGTATAAAAAATGTCATGGAGAAATATGATCCCAACCAAAAAATTACCTTTTTGAAAGCAATCGCACATAATCTTAAATTTTAGAAATTAAATGCTTAACCAATCTTTTTTTAGAATTTTATTGTAACTTTACTTTTTTCATTTTATAGTATCTTGTACGTTAACTATAAATTTAACTGAAAATAAACATTATTTCCACATTTTTTTATTGTATTTATATTGTAACTACCTCCCTTTCCTAAAAAGATACAATACTCGAGCAAAGTTTCTAAAAATTAGTTTTGAACCAAAATTGCCGTTAGACAATTTTAGTAGCTAATGAAGGTCAGAATGAGAATGCGAAAATAAATCATTGAACTTGACTATTTGGCCAATTACAAACGCATTGACTTGGGGACTAATTGGTCAACGGGCGAATTGAATTGGCGACGGAGTTGGCTGGACGGCGAATTGGCGTCGGCGAATTGACTGACGGCCATGAACAGTCGGCGAATTGACCGGATGCCCACAAGGCAACTTCCTTCACTTCCACTCCGACATCTTCTACAGGATGGTGGACACGAAACATCGTAACCTCCAGGCAGTTAGGCAGGAACACAAAGGAAGTGGCCCAGGACACCACTTCCAGGAGAAGTAGCAGGCATGATTAGGACAGCTGATGCAGGAGCTACGGCAGCGGTTCGGAAGGCAGGAGCTACTGCAATGGCCAGGAACGTCACTTTCCACAAGGTGACTTCCTTCACCTTCACGACGACATCTTCTACAGGATGGCGGACATCATAACCTCCGGGGCAGCTGGCAGGAACACAATGGAAGCGGCCCCGGGCACGACCGCCAGAAGCAGCAGGCATGATCAGGACAGCTGATGCAGGAGCTGCGGCAGCGGTTCGGAAGGCAGGAGCTACTGCAACGGCCAGGAACATCACTTCCTCAAGGGGACTTCCTTCACCTTCATGCTGACATCATCTACAGAATGGCGGACATCGTAATCTCCAGGGCAGCTGACAGGAACACAAAGGAAGTGGCCCCGGGCACAACCACCAGGAGAAGCAGCAGGCATGATCAGGACAGCAGATGCAGGAGCTATGGAAGTGATTCGGAAGGCAGGAGCTACTGCAACGACCAGGAACGTCACATGAAAGTCACCAGCAGCGACAGGAACGATCAGGATGGCTGCAGCAGGAGACCAGGAAGAGCTGCCCAGAGACTGTCCTCGAGTTAACAGGAGCATAACACAGAGAACAGCAGGAGTAGATGGACCACAGATATACCAGAGCATTGCCACAGCATACATGAAGACCAGCAATGACAGCGATCTATCCACATCAGCAGGAACAGAGTCGGAACTATCCTGACGTGGAACTGTGTCATCCAGCCAGGTATTGTGGTCGATCCCAAAGCAACACTAAATGAATGTCAGGACTCCTTCATGCGAGATATCCCCTGAGATATCCAGCCAACTACTGCTGTGTCTGCGATGCTCACTGTCAACCTGAAAGAAAAAGCAAAGATGATTAGAGAGGGAAACTCCTCTCGCTACGAGGGGAACTGCCTTATGCAGTGAAAGGAGGTACCCTAGAAGAGGTGGCCCGACCGCTCCCCCCCCTTGCAGTCTTTGCCCGACGAGCGAGCAAAGAGGGCGAAGGAGAGATAAGGAAGAACCTACAAGGATAGAAAAGGACAGAGGGGAGGCTCCCAAGGGCACCATGGAAGGGTAACTTACAGATGACGCCCGCAACCTCCCACCTGCCCTGCAGCCCTCTAAGCACAGGCGGTGAAAACAACACATCAACACAAGTAGGAAGGAAGTAGTCATGCCCTTGTACACAGAGGGCAGGAGCCCAAGAAGGGAAGCGAACTCTTACATCCCGATCAGTGTAGGGGAGCGAAGATATTATGTCCCAATCTAATATTTCTGATTGTACAGGGGAATGCCTTCAGTACTTAAATAAAGGGCTACTGGAAGAGAAGCAATACCACTCAGTTATGCTCCTTAAATACGTCCTTGACCGTCAAACCCAAGGCACAGCACAGGGAATGACGGCTATGCAAGGTTATCACAAGTCATGGGTTTGTATTAATAAACATCAAACACAAGTAATATATACACAAAAATGCTGAAAGATCCCACTGGGAAAAGAGAGCTTAACGACAGTCAGGTGGAGAGATCCAAAACCACGTCTGCAATGCATGACGGCTGAAAGCAAACTGGAATGTTTACATCTGGGCAGGCAGGTATTCCCACCTACCTGGCGGTAGTTACTATACTGCCTAACCACCTTGCTCAAGAGTTTAACAGCTGTTTCCAACCTACGCTGAAAGTAATTCCTAATGTAAAGGACCGACAGTTTGTATATCGTGTCGGAACAATTAACTTTTTTAAAACAGCATAATAATAATAATAATTATCATTATTATTTTAAATAATGGTATGAAAACATAACATTAATAAAGCAGAATGATAATAATAATAATACCTTCATAATGATGATGATCCTCTTGCATGTTTGATGAAGAAGTAACTGATGGTTGCACGACTAATGATGGTAGTAGAAGAGTCTTAATGAATGAAGTGGTGGTGGTGATGATTAATGATGATGATGATGGATGACTTGGGGGGATTATTGGGATGAAGTAGAGGGCCTTGGCTCTGCCCCCACTCCGCCACGATCGTGATCGAGGAGGTCGTTTTCATGCATATCATCGTAACCCCCCCCCGCCCCCACAGACCTCCAACCTTCAACTCATCGCAGGTGTTGCGAGTATCCGTTGAGGGTGGCCTGAACCCCAGATTCATCCAACAAAAATGCATCCTATAAAAAGACATTGTTACCTTCTTTTTGCCGGGGTAATTATCAATCATCCAAAATAGGTACATTCAATAGTTTCTTAATGTTAAGATTACCAAGAAGGTACCTCATGTGTGGGGATTTAGCCCTGGTATAATGACTGGTTACCGTGGGAAATGAATGAATGTGTTCAAGCATTTTGTTAACATCATCATCTGGGATTCTTTTGGGGCAGGGATGGTGGCCATGCAGGGCGCCCCTAAGCATCCCCGCAGCCGATATTGCCTGTAATGCATTATAGACATGTGTCTCAGAAACATCCAAAATGCTCAAAAATCCCTTGAAACACACAACAAACTGTTGATCACCGTAAGATAGCCTGTATTCGTTCATTGTTTTTCTATGCTTTCGCTGTGCGTCAGGGTTTTGTGGAGCACAACGATGCTTCACTGGTTTTTCACTTCCACACTTTTGCAGATGGGCATTCTGCAAGGTGAAGTCACTTAGTTTCCAAAATTCACTATGAAAAATATTCACAATAGGAAGAGTAATCTTGGTAAAACAACCATCGCCACATGGCTGTTCAACACAGCGAGCACGTACAGGTTTCTTTGTGGTCCTAGAAACATACGCTTGGCCACTATTTTGCTTCCTTTTGTGAGCATTAGGAATCCAATCCTTCACATTTCTCACATGTCTACGGCCCCTTGAAGGTCCTGGGCTATCCACAGATTGTTGGTTATCCATAATAATCACAAAATTACAGAGGAATTCCTGAAAAACATGAAGAAGGCACTTTACACAACTGTGTTAAGTTTAGAGGGACAGAATGCAGGGAAGGCTCTGCAGTGACCCGCATGGGACGCTAAAGCGCCGCTGATTGGCCAAGAGAACAGCGAAACAGTAAGGGCGTGCTCCCATTGGCTACTCGCTTCCAACCTGTGAACACTGAGCGAGGTGGTATGGGTGGCGAATACCTCTCACTCATGCTAGATGTGAATAGATAACTTTACTCAAAGTGATTTTCGACTGTTTAGCCGATGTCAGGGAAGGGTTTGCGATGCGTTTTCAAATACTAGAAGGATTGGACAATACAATGCTATGTAAAACTCAAAACTGAGAAAAGTGGTGAATACCCTCCCCTAACCGCCTCGGATGCCCGTCCGTTCGGGGTTAATATGTAGTTTAAAATCTTCATTGTAAAATTTGTCTCAGTTATTTCTGCTTTATCATTTTGATTTCTGAAGTCAAAAGGAAAATGCAAAATTAGTTTCCAAAACACAAACACTAAACTTCTCACATAAAATGATGAATTTTTCTCAGGTATTAACCCAAACTCATCATCTGTGTCCTGTTCTTCATCAAAAGATTCATCAGTCAATACAATCTTGTTCAAATGATACTATTCCTGTATTTTGTGTGCAAAGCTGGCTGCTTCAAGCTCTTGCATAAAAGATGGCAAGATCAAAACCTCCTACAAACACAAGAAATCATATGCATGGGCTGACCGGCGTCAGGGAAGATATCTGCCTCTTAGGCCGGTGTCACACTATGTGGCGTCGCCGCTACGGCGAAACTGTATGCGGTGTCGCATATGGTGATGTCACACACAAACCAATGAGAGATGTCACACTAGTGGGGCGCTGCCATTTCTGCCACACTGCGCCACAACGCCAAATCTGTCCTGTTGCCAGTTCTATGCACGTGGTCACACCAGATGGCTACGCCGCTCCTGGCGCTCCACTGAACCACTTGTTTTTACAAAGATGACTGACGTTGATTTATTCATCCAATGCATTCATGCAAGGTCATCACTTTGGGAAAAGGGTGATAAAGGACATTGTGATAAGAACTCTAGAGAGAAAGCATGGATTGAAATAGGCGAAATAATGTACGAGAAGTGGCCATGTATAGAATCGGCAGAAAGAAACAAGAAAGTTTAAGATAAAATATGTTTATTTCCTATTAAAGGTAATAAAATTCATTATTAACTTTTCATCTTTAATACTGAAATGCTAATATCTAAGCAATCACAATCCAAAACACACAATATAGCCTTAGTAAAAACACACTGTAACCTAATACATGTGATTGTTCTGGAAAGTTACTGCCCCAGGACCCATGAAGTAAGCAGCAAAGTTGTCTCTTATCTCTAACCCTCGCCCACGTGGGAATGGTCCAAAGTCGTCTACATCCTCACAGGGATATGTTTCACTATCTTCAAAGTTTATTCCATCTCTCTTCAGAACAAAATTATGCAGAATGCAGCAAGCTTTCACTATTTCATCAATGAAATCTGGTTGCACTAGAATAGGGGTGTGAAAAATCCTCCACTTGTTCGCCAGAACCGCAAAAGCACACTCCACGCTACGTCTGCATCGTGAAAGTCTATAATTGAAAACTCTTTTTGTTGTATTTAGTTCACGCGATGGATATGGTCGCAAGAGATTAGTAGAAAGTTTAAATGCCTCATCTCCAACCATGACAAATGGTTGGGGATTTGCATTGGTGTTTGGCAAACAACGAGGAGGTGGTAAATTTAAAGTGTTAGAGTACAATTTCTTACCAAGGGGGCTGTCCCGAAACACTGTAGAATCTCCTTCCTTTCCATAAGCACCTACATTAATGGCAACAAAGCGCAGGTTTGCATCTGCAATTGCCATGAGCACCACGGAAAAAAATTTCTTGTAATTAAAGAAATTTGATCTTGCTGCTCGGGGATTAATGCATCTTATATGCTTGCCATCTACCGAACCTACACAGTTAGGAAAGTTGGTTTTCATATAAAATTGATCGGCAATGTCCAGCCACATTTCCTCAGTTGGTTGTGGCATTTCCATATCTTTCAAGTGAGTCCAAATAGCTTGACAGGTTCCCTTGACTATTGCTCCAATAGTAGATCTTCCAATATAGAATTCATGCTTAAGACTTGAGAAACTATTTCCAGTCGACAAATACCTGTAAAAATAATTACAACTGTAAAAACACCAAATATAGGTCTAGGTTTACAGTATCTCCAAAATAAAACACACGCACACACACACACACACACACATATATATATATATATATATAAATATAAACAGTAGATATATACATATTATATATATATATCATATATATTCATATTTATTTATTTATTCTTGCACTATTAAATAATTAATTTTACTGTGTTATTCTTCGCGGTGAAAGAGATGAAGGGGACGTGGCGAAACCTCAGGGACAGGTTTGTGAAACATAAACCAAGGCAAAAGTGGTGATTCTGCAGCCAAAAGGAAGAAATATGTCTTTGCAGACACCCTCAGTTTCCTGCTGCAAACTATGGAAAAATTATATTTTAATAATAAAATAAAGTTTGTTCATACTTACCTGGCAGATATATATATAGCTGTATTCTCCGAAGTCCGACAGAATTTCAAAAAACTCACGGCACACGCAGTGGGGCCAGGTGGTTAGTACCCATTCCCGCCGCTGGGAGGCAGGTATCAGGAACCATTCCCGTTTTCTATTCAGATTTTCTAGTGCCACTGTCTCCTGAGGGGAGGAGGGTGGGCACTATGATTATATATATATCTGCCAGGTAAGTATGAAAAAACTTTATTTTATTATTAAAATATCATTTTGTTCATGAGACTTACCTGTCAGATATATATATAGCTGAATCCCACCATTGGAGGTGGGAAGAGACAGAATAGGATTTAGGAAACAAATATATGTAGGCGATTGACGCCTTGGTTCCTTACCTGTTAGCATAGCTGACTTCGTGATACTGTCACCCAAGCCTGCTTCTGCTTTACTAGAGTCTCCAGCAAGGTAGTGACCTATATAGCTGGTGAGTTCTAGATGATCTGTCCACGGGGGCGTGACCACAATGGGACTAGATCATAAGACCATACTGTGAGGGCAAAAGGAGCAACGACCAACCACCTGACCGAGCCTATCTAAGTAATAAAACTTAGTATAAGCTAAAGACTGGGACGTCCACCTCCGGTGGCTAACCCAACAACCATAAAAACACAAAATCAAGACCTAACAAAAAAATACTTCCTAACCTCTAAAGGATAGGAAGAGTGTCATCTCTGCCCCCAAGCATGCGGAAACGTATGGTCCTAGTGAGTAGCAGTTTTCGTATGTCGCCTTCACGTCCCGCAAGAAATGTGAAGTTTAACACTGAATCGCTTCGCCAGAAGGTGGTACCCAGAAGATCGCTAAGGGACATGTTCTTCTGAAAGCCACCGAGGTCGCGATAGCTCTCACTAAGTGAGCCTTGACTTTCAGGAGTCTCATGTCGCTGTCTTGGCAGGTAGAATGAGCCTCCTGAACGCATTTCTTAAAAAGAATGTCAGAGCATTCTTGGACATCGGAAAGTCCGGCCTTTGACAGAACACCACAAATTGTCCGACGGGCCTCTGCCTCCTTTCGTCCCTATCTAAGAAGAAATTGAGAGCCCTGACAGGGCACAGGACTCTCTTATTCTTGCCCAAGAATTTCTGCTATATCCTTGATCTCAAAACTCTTGGGCCAAGGGGTAGAGGGTTCTCGTTCTTGGCGAGAAACATAGGGCTGGGGAGCATAAGGCCTTATGCCCTCTAAAGTCTATGTGCTTGTTGATGGCTTGAACTTCACTAACTCTCTTCGTTGTCGCCAGAGCAGTTAGGGAAAAAGCCTTCCTTGTCACATTCCTGGGCGATGCCGAATGAAGAGGCTCGAATGTAACCGACTTCAAAAATTCTAGGATGATATCCAGGTTCTAGGAAGGCGTCCACGGATGAGGTACCTTAGAAGTCTCAAAAGACCTCAAGAGATCGTGAAGATCCTTATTGTCGGTTAAGTCTAAAACTCTACGTCTGAAGACTGCCGAGAGCACATTTCAACATCCTTTAATTGTCGAGACTGCCAGCTTTTCCTTCTCCCCAAGATGAAGGAAGTAAGTCTGCTATCTGCGGCACAGAGATCGAGGTTGAGGAAAATCCCCTTGCTTCTGCACCCTTTCCTGAAATTGGCCCACTAAGATTGGTACACCAAATTGGAGGAGGGTCTCCTGGCGCCGGCGATAGCCCTTGCCACTGCTCATGAAAAACCCTCGCTCTCGCCAATTGGTGATAGTCTGAACGCAGTCAGACTCAGAGCGGGAGGTTTTGTGGTACCTTTCAAGTGGGGCTGTCTGAGCAGATCGGTTCTAAGGGAAGCGCCCTGGGAAGTCCACCAGGAAGGTCATGACCTCTGTGAACCATCCTGCCGCTGGCCAAAGGGGGCGATCAACATCATTGGCGTCCCTTCCGGCGCTAGAACTTCCTGATGACCTCCCCCAGAATCTTGAAGGGAGGAAAGGCGTAAAGATCCAATCCCTTCCAATCCCAGACGAGGGCATCTACCGCTACTGCTCCTGGATCTAGTACGGGAGAGCAGTATAGAGGAAGCCTCCTTGTCCTGGATGTCATGAAGAGATCCACCAAGGACTTCCTCATAATCTCCACAGCTCCTGACACACTTCCTCATGAAGGGTCCACTCGGTCGGGCGGAAGATGAAGCTGCCGACTGAGAAGGTCCTCGTGGACATTCTCCACTCCTGCCACGAACCTCGTAAGGATCGTGATACCCTGAGCATGCGCCCAAAGCAGGAAATCCTACGCCAGGGCAAACAAGGACCGGGAGTGAGTTCCTCCCTGTTTCTTGAGGTATGCCAGGGCTGTGGTGTTGTCCGAGTTTACCTGTATCACTCAGCCTGAAGCTTGGCTCTCGAAGAAAAAGCAGGGCCAGCAGAATCGCCCTAAACTCTTTGAGATTGATGTGCCAGGACACCTGTTCCCCTCTCCAGGTGCCTGACACTTCCTTCCCCCCTAGTGTTGCTCCTCATCCCTCCCTGGACGCGTCGGAAAACCACATTAGATCGGGGCTCTGAAGGTGTAGAGAAAACCTCTTCTGCCAACTTTGAGGGGACGAGCCACCACCTCAGGAGATCCTTGACTACGGGAGAGATCCTCAGGGACTCCTTTAGATCCTCCTAGTTTATCTAGTTTTCCGCCAGGAAAAAACTGGAGGGGTCTGAGATGCAGTCTTCCCAGGGAAACCAACTTCTCCATCAAGGAAATGGTCCCCAGCAAACTCAACCATTCCCTCACCGGGCATGTTTCCTTCCCCAGGTAGGATGGGACTTTTCCAAAGCATTGCTGCCGTTCCTGGGACGGAAAAGCTTGAAAAGCCACTGAATCCATCTGAATCCCCAGAACACTATGGACTGCGTCGGGATCAGATGGGACTTGTTTACGTTTACTAAAAGTCCTAGGGACTTCGTCAACTTCAAAGTCGATTTCAGGTCCTCCAGACAATTTGACTGTGAAGAGGCTCGAAAGAGCCAATCGTTCAGGTAAAGCGAGATTCGTATGCCCGCTAAGTGAAGCCGTCTCGCCACATTCTTCATGATGATCGTGAAGATTATAGGGGCTGTGCTTATCCCAAAGCAAAGAGCTCTGAATTGGAACACTCGTCCACGATACAAACCTCAGGAACTTCCTCGACTGGGGATGTATGGGGACGTTAAAGAAGGTGTCCCGAAGGTCCAGCGAGACAACCAATCTCCTGGTCTAAATGCTCCTAGAACAGACTAGGACGTCTCCATCGTGAACTTCCCTTCGCCATGAAGCGGTTCAGTCCGCTGACATCTAGGACTGATCTCCATCCTTCCGACTGCTTCGGAACTAGGAACAGTCGGCAGAAGAATCCTGGGAGTCCAGCTCCAGGACTAGCTCCACAGCTTTTTCTCGAGCATTTGCACTAATAACTCGAAAAGGGGCTGTTGCTTCTCTTGATGGTAGAAGGGCGACAAATCCCTGGGGCGTGCACAGATGTGGCGTGTCGAGAAAGGGATCTTGCATCCTCTCTCGAAAATTAGGAGGGACCAGGAGTCCGCCCCTCTTGCTCTCCAGGCTCCCGCAAACGAAAGCCGCCTGGCTCCTACAGGCGTCTGGAGGCGCTGCAGGTCACTTCTTGCCCCTAGGTTTAGGCGGGGCTCCGCCTCTGGAAAGACCTCTTCCTCGGGGAGAGGATCTATAGGAAGAAGCTCCTCTATGAAAGGGCTTCTGTTTCCTGGAGGTCTGACCCGACGACGACGACAAAGGGACTGCCGGGCGTTTGACGAGTGGGCCAAGAGATCTGGAGTGGCCTTCTCCTTCAAGCTGGCGGCGAGATCCTTGATCAAAGACAGGGGGGAGAGATGGCTCGACAACGGGGCGAACAGCAATTCTAACCTCTGCGACGGAGAAACTGACTTAGTGTAAAGTTACAGTACAAGGCCCTCTTCTTCAAGAGGCCCGTACAAAAGAGGGAAGCCAGTTCCTCCGAGCCATCCCTGACGGCCTTGTCCAAGCAGATCAAGACGCTGGACAGCTCCCTCAGGCTGATAGAGAAGGAACTTCTAACCTTAACGTCTAGAGTCCCCAAACACCAGTCCAGGAAATAAAAGACTTCCATGGGACGAAAAAGTCCCTTCAAATGGAGATCTGTCTCCGACAAAGTCCACGACAATTTGGTTGCAGATAGGAAGGACCTTCTAGGCGCGTCGACCAAGGTAGCGAAGACTCCTGGGACGATGAAGGAACACTTGGGCCGACGTCCTCTCCGGTCTAGTACCACAAACCTGCCTTGTCGCAAAGCTTGGATGGAGGCAGGGTAAAAGAAGTCTTGCCTTGGGTCTTTCTTTCCTCAATCCAGGTGTTAACCTTCTTGAAGGCCTTCTTCGTCGCCAGAGACGAAGTCATTTTAACAAACCCCGACGCTCTCATCGTCTTGGACGAAGTTAACTGCGAAGGAGGAGAGAGAGGAGCGAGGGTTTGAACTTGTCGCCAAACAAGTCCTTGAGAAGACCGGCTAACACCTGGTAGACCGTGAGACGAGGAAGTAGGAGGCTGCTCAAGGTCTGCAGGCTCAGACTCACAAGAGACTCTCTCTTCAATGGGAGAAACCAGAGAGTCTCCCAAGTCCTTGGGAGAACGAAGACCTTGCGGTGCAACACGCAGAAGGGAGCCGATTCCCGCAGTCTTTGATTGCTCTGAAGCGCCACGTTGAACAACCAAAGAGGCATCCTGATGAGCGCCCTGACGAGGCGCCCAGCCGAAAGGCGCCCTGCACGGCAGCAAGAGGAGCGCCCTGACGAGCAGCTACAGAAGCGCCCAGGATAGCTGCTTGCGGAGCGCCAGACTGCAGCCGATCGCCACGATCGCGATCCAGCGAGCGGTCTTTGATTGCTCTGAAGAGTCACGACGAGCAACCAAAGAGACGTCCTGATGAGCGCCCATCCGGCGCCGCACGGCAGCAGCGAGGGGCGCCCTGACGGCAGCTACAGAAGCGCCCAGGATAGCTGCTTGCGGAGCGTCACGCTGCAGCCGATGGAAAAGCGCCGAAACACTCAAAGAAGACGAAAATACGCCTTGAGAAAGAGGACGTGAAGCGTCCTCTTCTCTGAAGCTTCCCTAAAGCGGGCGAGAGTCCTTCCGAGAGTTCCACCCCTTGCACAGGGAGGACGCCTTGGAGGACAAGAAGCAAACCTTCAGGATACGTGCACGAGCACGATCCTTGGCAGCCTGAGAAACGTCAACAGATCCTGCCGAAGGGACCCAGATTGGTGGGAAGCCTCCGTAACCCTCTTGCGGCTTTCGACATGTCCATTCCCTGAGTCCTGAGAGTCCGACAGAGGTCCAGGCCTAGAAGCGTTATGGGCCCGATCTGAGAGGACGAGAAGCAGTCCTTCAGGATACGTGCACGCGCACGATCCTTGGCAGCCTGGGAAGCGTCAACAGGTCCTGCCGAAGGGACGCCAGATCGGTGGGGGTCCGTAACCCTCTTGAGGCTTTCGACTTGCCCACTCCCAAAGTCCTGGGAGTCCGACAGAGGTCCAGGCCTAGAGGCATTATATGGCCGATCTGACGCCCCCTCCACTGCACTAGGGGGATCACAACACTTACTGCACTTTAAAGAGAAATCACTTTCGATTCCAGAGCACGGATGGTGTTTATAATTTGTAACGTTCCAATTTTAGTATAAGTACTGCCGAAGCAAGTACTTGACAAAAATAAATTAGGCGAAAGTATCACCTTCCGCTCCAAATTGTTGTCTTAAATTTGGATCTAATTGCTTTCCCTCCGAGAAGCTCGGGTTTACAGGAGAGGAATAAATATCCTTACTCTACTAGCAATCCTGGAGGAAGACCTCCAGATCCTATCATACTCCAACTTGCGGATATAGGCAACAAACACCTTCCAGCTTGCATCCGGCAAGTCTCACACTCCTTGCAGCGATCATTTAATATTCACCTCATGCATACAGTGTGAGGATCTACCAAGTCTTGGTAGCCTCACCTTACACTCATTCACACAACATACTCTGAAGCTAGCAGAACTAGATCCAGACACCATTCAAAGAGCAATCAAAATCAAATCCAAAAAACAGTCCACAAAAGCGCATGCCAATTCACAATCCAATCACGATGCAGCCGTGATAAAAACCAAAAGTCAAATCGAATACTTAAGTGAAAAATAACGAGTTTTATTTAAATCCAAAGACGGAGGTACTGAAAACAGATGTTGACAGTACCGGCGACAGAGAAAAATCTGAATAGAAAACGGGAATGGTTCCTGATACCCGCCTCCCAGCGGCGGGAATGGGTACTAACTACCTGGCCCCACTGCGTGTGCCGTGAGTTTTTTGAAATTCTGTCGGACTTCGGAGAATACAGCTATATATATATCTGACAGGTAAGTCTCATGAACAAAATGGAATACTTCGGGAAACATTGCAGAAGATACAGATGAAGAGGAACACCAGGAGAGGGCGAGAAGTGAGGGTGATGACAGTGACGAAGGTCTTGCTACAAGTGTCTGTGAAAAAAAAAAAAAAAAAAAAAAACAACGAACTGAGTACCGTCATCATGCCAAAGCTAATCTCACACCTTTCCAGAATGTACTGCTGAAGAAAATGGATGAAAGCTCCAAACAGAAAGAAGATCCAGACAAATCATTTTTAATATCCATTCTTCCTGTGGTAGAACTATAGGGTAGCTCCGCGTTGCCGACGGCACTATAACTTGACTTTTTCTACATTTTTTTGGTTGATAATTATGAATTTACCTTTCATTTTGGCACTCGAGTCTAATTAACCTGTAATTAACCCCCGCAGTCCATCCAACAAGGGGTTTCCATGCACGACCTTCACAAGACAGAGCATGGGTACGTCTGTTTCCAACAGTTCATATCCCGTCTGGCAAGTGCAATAACTTGTTAACGTATGGGTACCCAACTGCCCCCGGGCCAGTACTAAAGACGGCGAAGGGACATTCCAATTGGCCGACAACAAACAGATGCACCGCCAGTATCAGAACCCCTAAAAGTGTAGAAAAAACCAGTTGAAAAGGTAAAAACAGGCATGGAGCTACTATATAGAATTACCATTCCTGATTACAAGCAACTTAATGATGATGAGAAAATAGATTTCAGACTGCTGACTCTTCAATTCTTTCAAAGCATCCGACGAAAAAAATCACAGAACTTACAGCCAGGTCAATTACCTCAAGTACCCTATATTTCATCTCAGCAGTCTGTAATGAATCCCTCTTATCATTTTCAAAGGTATCCTGCTTCTATGTCAAGCAGTGATATGCAAGCACCATTACATGTACATGGACCACTTCATATGCAGGCATCGGTATTATTGCAGTAAGAGGCAACACGTCATAATGACAAAGAAATATGTTTTTCTGACTGATTTTGATGTGTTTAGTACGAATTTCACCTTCAATTTCGTTGGAAATTAACGGTTTTGGAGCTAACTCCATGTACATAAGTGGACCAAAAACCATCAATTTCCGACGAAATTCAAGGTGAAATTCGTGCTTAACACATCAAAATCAATCAGAATAACATATTTCCTTATCAGTGAAACCCACACAACCTAACCTAACCTCTCACAGAAGTACCCAGGTCACAGCCCCTAACCCTAACTGGTCACTCAACTATGGGTACCCAACCCCCCCTGGGCCAGTACTAAACTTGGTGAAGGGGCATTCCATTTGGCCGACAACAAACACATGCACCGCCAGTATCAGAACCCTAAAATTGTTAAATGGGAGAAAATAAGGGTAGTTTACAGTTTCGGTTGCCAGGCTGCGTAACACCTTCTCCCCGCGCTACAATAACTCCGCCAAGCTAAGTAGTTGCGACCCAGCGGCCTCACGCTTTCTGGGGGGGTCCAGGGGGGCGAAGCCCCCCTGGCCGGGTTAGGGCATGCTGCCCTATGTTAGGTTAGGTTGGTTACATCTGGTTAGGTCAGGACCTGGGACTACAGGAAAAGCTTGTCTTGTTTGTATTCGTCCGCCAGTTTCCTAGACGGAACCTACACCACAGCCTTGGCCACCTAAACTGTAGGCGCTCCGAAAATAATCCAGGTATTTCTAAGAAACTATCAATTTCCGACGAATTTTAATGTGAAATTTGTGCGAACACATCAAAATGACCTAGAAAAGTGTATTTCCTTGCCATTTGGCCGTGTTGCCTTTTACTGCAATTTTACCCAGGCATCATTTCATCAAATGCAGGCACCAGCTCAAATGCAGGGATCAGCTCACATGCAGGCACCATCTCCTGTGGAAGCACCATCTCCTGCACAAGGATCCTCTATGCAATCACCAACTCCTGTCCATCATGGCACCACAGATACCCAATCCACGTCTTCACAGGACTTTCAAATGATTGACGTGGTGTCTCCTCAATCTCCTTACTAAACATCTACTTGCTTCGATTATGAAATAGTTTTTCAGAATTCAAGGAATATTTTATTTTTACATTTGATTCTTCTATTTGGGTTTGAATTATTATAATATACTGTAGTTACTGTATTACATTACCATTTTTTCCGGTCTGAATAAATCACGTAATTATATTTATTTTTTCTACTCACCTTAGTGTAATCGTTAATCTTTCTTCTGGAGATATTGATCTTCGAAACTTTGTATTTCGCTTCGAGATACGAGGCCTCAGCACTTCCAGCAGTTCATCAAAAGAAGCTTTAGACATTCGGTAATACTCGAAAAACCTTTCGTCACATTTTCGTATATTCTCATGAAACTTTTCAAATCTTTTACTGGTTTCTCGTTCTGCTTTAAATGGGTGAATCCAGTGTTTACGACGAGTTGGCTCTTTCAGTAAGCCCTCTGCTTCTAACGCACAAATAACATTCAGTTCGGACAACATGATGGTTAACCTTTCTATGCTATCTGCTGGGGATAGACTGAGCGACTTCGCCGCTTAAGGCTCCCGGTTTCCCGTCTCCTCCAACACGGCGATTTTGGTCATATCACTTTAATACGCCATTTTAATAATATTTTCAATATCCTGATTTAATCCAGCCATGCTTATGCACACGTGAAAGTTGACATATATTCAATTTGTGAGGAAATAACGGTAAAAACAGTCAAAATTCTCCGGTCACTTTTGAACGGTTTCTTTGAAACAAGATGTAAACATACTGTGACGTCACGCTGTGCAAATGGTTGCTACGTAACGAGAGAAGACGCGGGGAATACACTTTCGGAATGTCTGGAAAATTAAAACGAATTCCGAAGATGATAAAGGTATTCCGACTCAATGAGTTGTAACAGATATAGCGATTAATTAATAATAATTATAATGATTAAATTTGTTTAAGCGCAAGCTCGCACGAACACCCTAAAATCACACAAAATATTAAAAAGATAGCCCTCCTATGCTATATCGCACTACGCTCTAGTTTTCGTGCAAAGGTAGAAAAAATCAATATGAAATCCGAAGTTAATTAAGGCATTCCGATTTATTTTGCTGTAATATTTGTCAGGAATAAATAATATATTTTCATAAATCAAAGGTATTTAAATTTAAAGGCTCGCAAACAAGCTAAAACCACCGGAAAATTATAGAAAGATACCACCCATTTTGCTTTGGGACCATTTCCTACAGTTCGAGTTAGAAATATGGACGATAAATGTCTAAAAATATATATTTTTGGCCCATAACGGCCAATAAACTTCATAATAAAATAAATAAAAGACTCATCAACGCAATTAATAAAAAGCTCAAACTTTCTAGACTTGGTTCCTGGTTCCTAAGCGATCACTTCACAAACACGGTTGCGGCCACACTACACAATGTTCGTATTAGGTGCAAAGCTATATTTAACATCACCCTTTTCTGCAATAAGAACCTAAAAAGTTAAAATGTTACTAAACTCATTTTTAACCGACTATTATCAATTAATTACTACATTACTTTTAACTCCCACCTTGTCACTTTTTCTGTTAACTAGGCAAGTGTCTTCCTTCTGGTAATTCTGCTGGAATAATCTAAAACAGTGGTTCTTAACCGATGGGGCGGGGCGACCAAGGATTTTTAGTATTATATGCATATTATTTGGAATGCATCTTTTAAGGCAGACAATTTTGGAAAGGTGGGGGTGGGATGACATTCTGACATATGGTGAAAAGGTGCATGGGTCAAAAAAGGTCGAGAACTACTGATTCTTGAAGACAGAGAAACTCAGATTCTGTTAGTATGCATGTCCCGCGAGAAAGGCTACATAAAAGAATGTTTCAGTCCAATGTAGTTTCATGTTTCTTTACATACTTTCCTCACAAAAAAAAGTTAGAATTAAATATCCAACATATTATTATTATTATTATTATTATTATTATTATTATTATTATTATTATTATTATTATTATTTTGTTGAAAGTGATGGCAGTTTTCAACTAACTGATCTTATACAGGGTTTTTTCAATTTTCCTGATAATTCATTTTTCTGGCTCAATATTCATACTTGTCTAAATTAGATATTTGTCAAAATTATATTTGCTTATATCTTGTCTATTATGAAGACTACATAATATACAAGATATATAAACAAATACAATCTTTGACAAATATCCCAATTTAGACAAGTATGAATATTGCTACGTAACCAATTGGTTCTTAGCCACGTAAAATAAATCTAATCCTTCGGGCCAGCCCTCTCTAGGAGAGCTGTTAATCAGCTCAGTGGTCTGGTTAAACTAAGATATATTTAACTTTTTGGAATTCTACTCAACAACCTAGCTGAACCAGAAAAACGAATTATCAGAATTGAAAAAACCCTGTATAAGATCAATTCGTTGAAAATTTCCATTACTTTCAGCAAAACATGCATCAAAGAAGGTCTACTCCCTGCATATTATTATTATTCAGATGAAACCTATTCATATGGAATAAGCCCACCACAGTGGCCATTGACTATTATTATTATTATTATTAAGATGAACCCTATGCATTTGGAACAAGCCCACAGGGGCCAGTGTCTTGAAATTCAAGCTTCCAAAGAATATTATGGTGTAAGAGAAGGTAAAGGGAAATGCAGAAAGGAGAGATCCCACTTATTAAAAAAAGAAAAAATTAATAAATTAACAAATAGATAAAAATGTTTTAAGTTAATGCCTGGTGTAGCATTATTGATGGTCGCTTGATCGGCTCACACATCTTCAAAGATTGTGTTAACGGGTAAGCTTATGCCAGATTTTTGACAGCTCATCTCCCCCTTACTCCTGGGAGATGTTCCTCTAGCTTCACGACGCCGATTAATCATTTCCAGCATGACGGAACACCAGCCCATTTAAGTAACCAAGTAAAGGTGCGTTGTCAAGGCAACGGCTGAAGCGTCTGTAGCAGCGAGGCTTAGCCTCCTCAATTTGCCCTCATTTCCATTATACCAAATAAGAAGGTTTTCAATGACACGTCTACGGCTGTATGTGTTTCATTGAAAACCTTCTGATTTGATATAATGGGAATGAGGGCAAACTGGGAGCCGCCAGGCTACAGACGATTCAGCCGTTGCATTGACAACGCATAAGGCAGCACCTTAACCGGACATTTCCTGAAAGGTGGTTAGGCCGAGGATGAGGACCGCGCAACTGGCCTGCAAGATCGCCAGACCTAACACCGCTGGATTATTATCTTTGTGGGCACTTGAAGTCGCTAGTATACAAGAAGGACGTTAACAGCAAACAGAAACTTCCGCAGAGAATAATGGAAGCTTCTCAGCACATTGAAAAGAAACCAGAAATTCTTTGAAAAAGTACGAGTTCCTTATTGCAGAGAGGAGCATTACGGATCAGCCAATGGTGACCACTTTGAAAATTTTACGTGATGATGATAGTATAGCCTATGCTCCAAGCTTACTTCAGCAATAGTTTCATTAACCAGTTTTTAGACTTCATGGTTGCGAAATCCACTGTTAAAAAAGAAATTAGCGATTAGGCCGATGGGATTAAAGTACCCCCAAATCAAAAGCATTCTTTAATACTAAACAAAGGAGAAAGATACACATGCTTCACATAAACCCTCTCCATCAATATTATTCATTGGACAAAAAAAGAAAAGCAAGTCTGATTGATTCTCCCCTCCGTCAAAGATAGGCCTATTTATTAGACAGCGACCAAATGCTTAAATTGTAATCGTTGAAAATCTCTCCATCTCCATTAAAAGTCTTCATCAGACACCAGTCAAAGAGAAAAGCGCATCGATGAAAACGCTTTCGTCTCCATCTAATAAAAAAAAAAACCAGGAAGATTTCAAAAATTCCTTTCCTTCCTTCCTTCCTGTAGCCTATTCATACAGTAATCGAAAATGGAACAAAAGCCCACATTATTCAAATTACAGTATTCTTCCCCACACCCCCAGTAATAATATCTAAATCTATACTGAGAGCTATAGACGGCCTGTTCAGCTCTCGAAAGTTAAGCTGTTAGTTTTTATATATCAGAAAATCAAAATGGCAATGGATTTTAATCCCCATTACATATAATGAGGAGTGGCGGTTATTATTATTATTATTATTATTATTATTATTATTATTATTATTATTATTATTATTATTATTATTATTATTAAGTGGGAAAATCTGAAAGGTCACAAATTTTCCTCCACAGAAATGGAACCGGAAATGAAAAAGATACTTTTTTTTTATTGTAATAAGACAAATTTGCTTACGAAGTACCGTACGGAGGCAAACTTTTTTGTCAACTGTTGCAACAAGAAATAATTTTCTGTTGTAACTCCGATCAAATGGTGTTGTTCTAAGACACAACTGTATATTTTACTCGGTAATAAGGTGATTTTAATTTTCAGAAGTTCTTTCGTGGTTCAACGCTTTCTTTAGCATTCTCTCAGAGGATGTGGAACTTCAGAAGTTCAAGAGAAGGTGCGATGCATTAGTACTACCTTAACACGATTCAACTTGTATTTTGATATTTTACTTCCATTTTTCTTTATTTATTACTTTGTTAATTTATCTGGTTTTCCAATAACTGATCTCCTCTTTCTGTATTTCTCTGTACCTTCTACGACTTCTTTCAAATGAACGCCATATTATTTGGAAGCTTGAATTTCATGTTAATGGCCCCTTATGTGGGCTTGTTCCGTATGAATAAGGTTCACCTTCTGAATAATAATAATAATAATAATAATAATAATAATAATAATAATAATAATAATGATAATAATAATCATCATCATCATCATCATCGTCCCGACTTGGACTGGTACTGTGTGCGTGTGTGTGTGTGGGGGTGGTAGGAAAGGCCATATGTAGGGGAGAGAGGTTCCCTACTTTTTATTTTCTCCACCTTCCCATATTTAAGTTTGCAAATTCACGTCTAGGCTCCAGATCTGCGCCTTAATTATCTTGTTTTATTTTATTCATTTTTTACAGTGAAAACAACTAGCATTATTGTTACTGTCATTGTCTTATTTTGCTTGCAGGATCGGGCAAATTTAACAGTTCAAATTATAGCCTGGCTAATATATATATATATATATATATATATGAGACAGAAATCGGAATAAAGCATCTACACGGCCGTTGGAATATGAAAAACAACCCTCTCTCTCTCTCTCTCTCTCTCTCTCTCTCTCTCTCTCTCTCTCTCTCTCTATGCTTACATGGAGACATACATTATCATCCCAGAAGACATATGGACACAATTAAATTATCATAATTTGTTGAAAGTTTTGGAAGTTTCGACTTCAAGAATAACTTCCAAGTTACTAAAATGTAACGAGATTTAAGCACAAAATAAAAAGGAGACTGTTGTCAGAAGCCTTATATTAATTATGTATGTGACGTTCACAAAATAAGTGACAGAAAAAGACCACTTGGCACTGCGTCTATGACGTCACTGTGACGTCATAAGAAGATGTCACAGTAGTATGCCTTGTGCGTTCCCCTCGCTAGCCAATAGTAATGACGTATGTGTTCTTTGTGGTCATACTGAGTAGTATTTTATGAAAGCAATGTTTTACGTTACGAAAATATCTTTTATAAAAAGTAAGTTTATTTTACTTAGAGAGTAAATGCAAGCAAACAAGTCAATAAGCAAACGACTGAATGGTATTCTGAAACGACACAGACCATGTGGAATTTTCCAAATTTACATTGGCGTCTCGTAAAATTTCCGCATACGTTTTATGTAATAGAAATTTCTTGCCTAATTAGCAGTAATAGCATTCCTAAACACACAAAAAAGAAATGATTTCCAGAAAGTAGGCTACATCAGAAAAATAAAATTAATAGCTAAAACCTTACCATCATCTGAAGCCACTGTCAGGGTAGTTGGCAATAGGCTGACCTTGGCTTGTCCAGTGCCAATGCCCCACTAGTGGGGAAGGGTAGTCTGGCCCTGGGGAGAGGGAATGTTGATTTTTAGACACCACATGCCCCGCATGTTTCGTAATACCCTCTGACTCTACACTTAAAGGAGGGAGAGAAAGAGAGAAGTTTGTCTGTCTGAGGGGAGCAGAAAAGTGAGACGTGGCAACATTTTGTTTGTGCCGCGAGGGGAATGCTCCCCTTGTGGTAGGTTAGGCCTAACTACGTTGGAAGTACCTTCTTTTTTTTTTTCTTTAATTTGATAACTGCGTCACACTGACCTGTTCCCAAACTTGCTCTTTCTGTCGTACGACAATCATGTTTTCCTTTCGCTACTGGAAGAGTTGGTTGGAGATGTAATATCAGTGATAGACATTTGATCAGTCAAAGCCAAAGTAATTGATTGAAGAAAGAGGCTCTACATATTTCCCGTTGATGTGGTATGATTCCTCTCTCTCTCTCTCCTTCCCCCCTCCATTACTGTAAGATTCCTGCCCGTTTACGAAGTTACTTAAAGTCTTATGTAATATAAGATGATGTGTTGCATAGACTCACTAATGCTCATGGTAGCTATGTGATCTTCACAGCTTACGACACGTTGGTTGGCCTGCTACAGAGAAGGATAGTACAAAACTATATATATATATATATATATATATATATATATATATATATATATATATATATTTCATACTATCCCCTCTGTAACAGTCTATTACAAAGCAACTGGCGAATATGCATTCAAAAAACGTAATTTATGAACACCTGCTTGAAATACGCAGATGTTCATATATTGCGTTTTTAGCATGCATATTCGCGAATTGCTTCGCAATAGACTGCATTTTAAACAGTTCGAATTATACACTATCTTCTCTTAACCATGTTTCTAGAATACATTAGTGGTTTTTAAACCTCATATTAACAATTAAAAACTGTATAAAAGCAAACATTTCTGCAGTTCACTTTGTTAAAGATTTAAGTATTGTCTGTCTATTTAACACACACACACACACACACACACACACACACAGAGAGAGAGAGAGAGAGAGAGAGAGAGAGAGAGAGAGAGAGAGAGAGAGAGAGAGGAATTCGATTTTCCATTAGGTAACCATCAGTTTCCACTTACTAAATTTAGTCATTGACTGGCCACTCTGTTGCAGTTAATCAATAATTATCAATTTAAAGTCAAATGCGACATAAAGTGATTCCCTATTATAACAAACTTCCAACAGACGCGACAAACAACCAAGTCCCTGTAACTCGGGCGATTATAACAGTTATCAGTTTCCTTTATTCAAAAAACCTGCCGTCGACAGATTTTACGGCCAAGGTAAACATTGTAACTTTTCCCTCATATTCTTCATTACAGCCTTGAAATGAACAAGAAACTTTTCCCTCAAGTAACGCCCAAAGCGTTTAGCATTTAGGCTTCTATTATTCGGCTTAAATAGGCATCTGGCCATCGACCAAAAATTAACTTTGTGGCACTGTGTAGCAGCTCCACTTGGCCATTCAGTCCCGGGAGTCGAAGCAGGCGTCTCACAGCGGCTTAACCCGGCATGGCTCCTCTCTTGGCCCGGCTACCATCGGCGGTCCCACGGTTCCCTTTACTCCTCGCAAGAGCCATGTCTTCCGCCGGTTATCTCATCAACGAGCCCAAGTACGCCTTCCTGAAGGAGCTGGGACTCGGAGAGAGCAATAAGGGAGTCTACAACGGGCAATGGTTCGCTAACGGAGAGGTAAGAGCCGAAAATAGAGGAAAATCTTTTGCTTCGTCTAACTTTGCTGCAAGTGTTCGTATGTACAGTATTTTCTTGGCAGTAGTTTTGAATACGATTAAATTATTCTCTGACATGTTTTCTTAGTAATTTGTGTGAATAAAAAAGAGCCGCGCTGGGGTTATTGTGTAACAGCATTAAGTTAATTTTAGACGAAACCTTACAAGTGATGTTAGTGAAACTACCATAGCTAAGCCAACGGTGTTCGTTTTATCTTATAAGTTATAAATTACTTTATTCTGTTATCTGTGCAAACTTTGGACCCTTTTAGAATTAGTTTTAATTCCAAGGTCAACTGTCATTATTTTTATTTATTTATCTCGTTACTTTTATTTATGTATCTCGTGGGAAATGTGGTGTTGTCCACATGCCAAATGACATCTTTGTTCCCATTGGTCAAGGGATCACCCGAAGTCTTGGAAAGAACAGCTGATTGGTTGTTTCTAGGGGCGCGTACAACCGAGGGCGGAGCATTTACTTGTTTAATTTGTTTTTCCCCGGTTATATTTAGCTGTTATTTGATATGATTCTCATTAGTGTTTGTCGTGTCATATGTATATTATGCAAATTACGACGACAGTGTAACAAATAAACAACTTTATTTAGGTAGTAATTAAGTTCGTTCAGAAACGCTTTAAATAGCCGAGTGGTTATTGTTAGAATTCTCTCTCTCTCTCTCTCTCTCTCTCTCTCTCTCTCTCTCTCTCTCTCTCTCTCTCTCTCTCTCTCTCTCTCCGAGCTGGACATATATGCAGCCCCACGTGTAATTTGTTGCAAGCTCGTGATAAGAATTTGAGGTAAATGTATATAAAATTATCTCTCTCTCTCTCTCTCTCTCTCTCTCTCTCTCTCTCTCTCTCTCTCTCTCTCTCTCTGTGGCTTGGCAGCGATAAGTCCATGCTCAATTGATGGTTTGCCAAGGGCATCTCTGCATCGCATGCGATATGAGAAAAGCTTGAGATAAAAGCTTTGTATATGTTACAAGGAGTCTCTCTCTCTCTCTCTCTCTCTCTCTCTCTCTCTCTCTCTCTCTCTCTCTCTCTCTCTCTCTCTCTACGACGCCCTTCCAACGGTACTCCCAAGGGACCCTCATTCCACCAATTGAACCATTTAAAATGGGGACCCCTTTACCCCTCTCTCTTCTCTATGGCGACGACACAACTTCGTATGGTATCACGCCAATTTCATGACGTGACGTCAGTGAGCATAATACGTTTCAGCTCCTATTTTTGCCAGCCACTCTCAGAACTTCGGCTTCAAGGAAAATTTGTTTCTAATAAAGAAAAAGTGATGAGTCTGTGTCCGTGGGGCGGGTGGGGGCGGCTTTTTCTGTACAGATTTTAGTCCTAAATTAAAATGTTTCTGTGAATTATTAGGAATTTGTTTACTGTCCCCTCGACTTAATTATGTAAGTTAATTTAAACTCCTTAACGCATATTAACCCTTTACCCACAAGGCTTAATACTGGGGTTAACCGTGTTGTTCAAGCTAGCAAGCTGAGAGAAAGAGAAAGAGAAAGAGAAAGAGAAAGAGAAAGAGAAAGAGAAAGAGAGAGAGAGATTTAAATAATCATCTTTAGGTGCTAAATATTTCTTTTTGTTTATTATAGATCCATATTTTTGTAGATATTTCTTGCTACTTTCGCATTATATCATTCTTAGCTTACAACTTTAGATGTACTGCTACTACTACAACAATAACTACTACTACTAGTAGTGATAATACTTACTACTAATGATGCTGCTGCTGTTAATTTTATTATTGATAATTATAGTAATGCTGGTATTAAGTAAGTTTATACCTCAATTACTGTCAATAGCCATCTCAGTATTCAGTATGGAAAAAATAGTCTTAAAACTTAATTTTTCTTAGTGTCAGATGTGTAGGGTCAAGTAATTAGGTTCTCAGGGATTCCTAGCTATCCAAAGTGATCAGTATTATAATTACGAAAGCCAGACTCTCTACCCTATGACATTTAGTGTAGGTTAATAGTAACTGCATAAGTATCAAAGCTTCAGTGACTAATTAAGTCATGTTCTTTCCAGACAGTAACATCCTTCTGCCCAGCAAACAAACGGCCCATTGCCCAGGTCCAGCAGGGCACCTTGGATGACCTCAATGCTTGCGTACAGGCAGGGAAGGAAGCATGGGAGGTAAGTGCATGTACTTCATTGGTTACAACTGAGCAGGCTGTTCCCTGAAGTGCTGCACACTCATTACGATTTTTATTAAATTTCAGGCTGACTAATGAATTTTATGTTTTACACTTTTGGTTTGGTCACAGTAGTTTAAGGAAGTTGAGCCTGTTCTTCAGGTGATTGTGTTGTCAAAATAAAGACTTATTCCTTCTCTGTTTTTCAATTGTATTAAAGATAGGTGCAGTGATGGCTGCTGACGTGTTTATTTGGAGAAACCAGTGGCTTATGAACTTTGGAAAAGTTGTGTATTTGATTTAACGTGGAAGAATTGTTTCAAAGTTTAGCACCGCAGCTGAAACTGAATATACTGTAATGCAGTTTTTTTTTAAATCAAAAACACTTTCGGGTAAAACTTTGGTGTAGAATTCTCTTACTTACAACCAGACAGCTCCATTGGTTCCTGTGTAAAGGAAAAGGCAATACTTGTGGTAGATGGTGTTTGATAGTAAGTAGGGCAGTGAGACTTGCTGGTGTCTCATATTTGTTCTCATGAAAATTAACTAACTAGAGTAAGTTTTTGGCGTTATGATAGTAAAAATTTATTACTTGAAATTGACGTTTACCCTATGGAGGTGTAGACCCTAATGGTATATTTTTATTTTAAACGCCTTATTACTTATCAGGCGAGTAGTTTGTTTTATTTTTTGTAAGCTGGCTTGAAGGGATTTTGTTTGCTTCTGGAGAATGGTAGCTCCAGTCCAGCCAGTTACTGCCAAATTTCTATAACTTCCATATTATCCAAAGTTTTGAAAAACGACTAAAACCTGATTGCCTGAAAATAGTGATGTGTTCCTAGGTTTTTTTTTTTTTTTTTTAGGCCTGGGTGCTTGTGATGCTCTTGTAACTTCCAGTGTCAACTGAATTCCTTTATTCTGTCATGTTTTCAGTGTTTTTCCACAAGTTGGTCTTCAGCCGCTGACTTGCATCTTAATTACTAGACAATAAATTCATGAGTTGTGTTAAATTCCTTACCCAGATGTTGGTTTTAACCTCTTGAACATTTTTCATTTAGGCAACTGTACATGCTGTATAAAATTTTTCATTTGTTACGATACACAGCATCACATGATTAGGATGTCCCTAGGTATGCATGCGCATGACGGCTATCAATAGACTCGCTTTGAAGAATACCACTAGCTACTTAAGGTCCATCCAGGACCCTGTGACTCCAATTGTTCCTTGTCCATTGTGTTGACAAGATGTGGTAATTATACGTTCTGCGTGTTTGAGTTTTATGAGACTAACTTTTTCCACTTGTCTTCCTTTTTTCCAATGTTTTAGTGGAAAGTGTTGTTTTCCCCATGGATTCCTATCTGTGGAGAGAGAAAGAAGTTTTTTCTAGATCATGAGATCACTGTGTGGCTGGGGTCTTTGTTACGCATCTCGTTGCTAGGCAGTGTTTTTTTGGGGGGATTGTGTGTGATTGCAGTTTACTTTTTCTCCCCAAATGTGTGATGTTGCTTTTATTTGCTGCTAGACATAGGCCTTTTTTCAAGTTTCTGTGCATTTTTCCCCAGTCATGAAAGTTACAGTGAAGCCAGTGTCTTGTCGATGTACAGGTATTACAGGAAAAGGGAAGGCTTGCAGAAAATTCTTGTTCTCTCTCTCTCTCTCTCTCTCTCTCTCTGTTAACCCGCATTCAGTATGTTCAGAGTGCAGAGGACAAGATTGCTCTCGAACATTAACTTGTCGGGAGTGCGGATCACGGACAACTCAATGGGAAAGTGTGAACAGAGGGGGAGGAAGAAACCTGCTTTGTCTTTCATAGAAAAACCTACCCCTTCTATTAACTGCATTCCTTCTCCCACCACCTATGCTTCCTCTTGGTTACCCGTGACTCCTGGTAGGAATTTCCTGTCGATTTCTTCCCCTGATCAGAAACTCTGTCATCAAGAGATGCAATCAGCACTGTCTATATATTCTTCAGTAAAGGAATCAAAAGTGTTAGTGCAACAGATAGCATGGCAAAGACAATGGAGAACAGTAAGAGCGGGCGTAGGGAGTGCAGCAGTCCCCTGACTAGCCTCAAACTGGGTACCAGTGGATCCCAGCAGAGCAGAGAGATGGCTGCCTCTTCTGAGTTGGCCAGCCCAGAACTAGGTCCCAGTGGTTACCGTCAGAAGAGAGGGAGATTTGCTTCTGCCAACTCGGTTCTCTTCTGATCTTTCACCAAGATTTTCGAAATGCCGTGGTAACACTTCCTCTGTTTTGAAGAATTACCTGTCTTCTCCCCTATATGAGAGCATCTGATCATGTTCCAGGAGCGTGGCTCAGCACGTTGCTTCCTCAAGACTTGTTAAAGACTGCAAGAAACTCCTTACCTATCGTCACAGAAACCTATCTGTCACTTCTAGGGGCACCCCCTGGTCATGTTCTAGAAGTGTGATTCAGCACAGTGCCTCCAGTAGTAAGGAGTGAGAGAAAAGTCAGCCGATACCTTGCAGATCCAGGCACCAAGCGGACACTCCCCATCACACATGGTCTTTAGTCACCTTCTGTTGCGGTGCTGGCAGCGTAATGCGGCAAGGTGATTCCCTCAAGACTGAATGTTATGAAGATAAGTGCCATCCCAGACATTGGGTTGGTACTCCACTTAAAACTCAGTCTGATGTTCCCCATCACGATCGTTCTGGCACTCCCTGAGCCATCAAGAAGACGTGTTTAGGAGCGGCAACTCTGGGGAATGGGCCATGAGGCCCAAGACAGGCAGTAATAGGTTCTGCCTTTGTTCTGGGAGTTGGGATACGAATGAGGAATTGAGAGTTAGACCAGTCAGGTTTAGCAGAACCATATCATGGGAACGGTTTCGTTTTTAGTCATGGTCCCCTTCAAGAGAAAAATGTGAGATATCAGTCTCGTTCACCCTCTTATTGTTCAACGAGGACTTCAGACAGTAGGAGGAGGCATTGGGTTTCCCCTATCTCTTCCCCACCGAGACATAGGAACTGAGACTCTTGGTCACCGGTACGTAAGGGTGATCGGGAACGGACTGGACCATCTAGACATTTTAGTCCTTCAGATTTGGAATCTGAATTTGGTCATTTGGCACATGAGTTTCCAGATGAAGGGGTAAAGTTTGCCAATCTTATCTGTATGATATGGAAAATTTTAGAGTACCTGCGCCTGAGAGAGAGGAAACCAAAGATTTTGCTGACTCTTCAATGGAGCAGATAACTGGTACCGGTCCAGAAATCAAGTGGTCCATCCATCTCCTTTAACTAAGATGGTCAAGTCGGCAGTTAAAGAAGTGGACGTTCATTTAGTAGGAGAAAAGGTTCCTTGGCTGCCTCCAGGTCTCAGAAACTGCTGCCTCCTCCTCTGCCTAGACAGGCAAAATATTACTGTACATTCGAGAGAAACCAGCCTCTCTTCCCTGGATAGTTAATGGAACACTATCCCAGTTGTCTGGTAACACCTCTTTAGACTTTTTACGTCAGATAGGATCAAAATTCACCTGTGCTGAGATGGTGTGGAGTTAACATTAGGAAGGATTTTGAGAGCTGCCTCTTGGCTTGACAGCTGTCAAGGGGCATTGTTAAAACTGACTGAGAAAACAGTATCTAAGATTTGCAGTAGGTGATGAAAGACTACTTCCGTCCGTCAGGTAAAGCCCTGAAGTACATGATGAAGACTATAGTTAATTTGTGGGCTAATATAATTTTGAAAAGAAGAGACTCCTCCTTTCCGTAGCACAAAAGCAGATTTCTCCAGACAGTTGGTTGAATCTGAGAAACAATGCTGGGTTGGATTTGTCTGGATATTTTCTCCAAGAACATCTAGATCAGGCAGTTGCAGAAAGGAGGGAAGATGCAAGATGTATTTTACTGTTGTTCTCTGTCTGACCAACACCTAGAAGACTGTCTTTCAGTTCCAACAACTGGTGTAGACAGTCCTCTGTTAGACCAGCACCTAAAAGACAGTCTCTCAGTTCCAACAAACGGGGTAGACAATCTAGATCTGCAGGACAACCTTTTTGGCAAAGGTTTTGTCAAAGCTCCAAATCTTAGACAGCAAAAAGAAGGAAGGCAATAATACTGTTCCACTGCTCCCCCCAGGTCTGGCAAATGTAATGCCATTGGCACAAGGGGTGCCAGTAGATGAGGAAAACATTTTCCCCCATCCACTTCATCAGACCAGGGTGGGGGGCTGTCTGGGGAACAAGTGGAAAGAGTGGCAGAAAGCCGGTGTAGAGAAATGGACGGTACGGACTATCAGGAAAGGGTACACCCTCTCCTTCCAGCAGAAACCACTCTTGACACCAATACTTCTTAAGTTCCCCTCCTATTGAAAAGACTTCCCCAAGGCAGTGGGCCCTTCAACAAGAAATTCAGAGCATGCTAAACAAGGGGGCTGTAGAGATAGTAGGAGAAAAGTCATCAGGTTTTTACAGGCACCTTTTTCTGATAGAGAAGGCATCAGGGGGTTGGAGACCTGTTGTAAACAAATTTTTTTGAGTGACTCCTTTCAAGATTGTGACACCAAGATCAATTCTTGCAGTGATCAGAAAGGAGATTTGATGATCTCTCTGGATCTACAGGATGCATATCTCCAAATCCTGATGCATCCTTCCTCCAGGAAATTCCTACGTTTTATCTTTGAACTTGAAAAAATCACTTGTCAGTTCAGGGTTCTCTGCTTCGGCCTAGCGACAGCTCCCCAAGTATTCACCAGTGTCTTTCAACTGATATCAGAACGGGCCCACAAGAGAGGAATTCAGCTACAACGATACTTGGATGATTGGCTCATTCTGGCACAGATAGCAGAACAAGCCAGGAGAGACAGGGACTTAGTCTTGAAAATATGCAAGACACTGGAAATTCTGGTCAACTACAAGAAATTGGACTTAATTCCAACTCAAAACATCAGATACTTGGGCATGAGGATAAACACTCAAAAGTTGAAGGCCTTCCCATCACAGGAAAGAATAGACAAGTTCTTGAATATATTGAACAGGTTCCTATCCAGTGTGCTCCAACTGAAGAAGGGTTGGCAAATTCTAATAGGACATCTGATCTCTTTGGAGAAACTGTTACTGAAGGGCAGAGCCCACATTATGTTCCTTGCAGTGAAATTTAAAAGAAAAGGATAAGGATCAGAAAAGCTCAGAAATGGACCTGATTGCCATTAGAGAGAGGAACAGACAGGATTTGCAGCAGTGGAGAGATCCACAAAAGCATTTGCAGGGAGTACAGTTAAGCCAGTTAACTCCAGAGATGCTAGTGTTCTCAGACACATCCTGAAGGGGGTGGGGTGCCCACCTAAATGGAAGGTGTGTTTTGGGGAAATGGAGTGGAAAGGAATGTCATAAACACATCAATGTCCTGGAAATGAAAGCAGCGTGGTTGGCTCTGCAATACTTCCAAGAGGACCTTCAAAGAAAGACAGTCATTATGAGCGGCATCATCTCAGTTGTCACATACTTGAACAAATGGGGGGACGATTCCCGTCTACTGAATAAACTAACGGTTCAGATGCACGAATGGTCAAAAGCCAAGGGACTGACTCTGACCACCAGATACATTCCAGGGAAGAAAAACGTTGTGGTGGACGCTGTGAGCAGGTTGGACCAGATAGTGGGAACAGAATGGTCCTTGGAACAATCAGTTGCGAACACTGTTCAAGTTGTGGGTAGGCCCCACACTAGATCTGTTTGCAACATCAAAGAATCGCAAGCTACTCCTGTACTGCTGTCCAGTCCCAGATGAAAAAGCCATAATACAAGATACATTCCAACGTCAGTGGGACAACTTGGATGTGTATGTGTTCCCTCCATTCAACCAGATCCGAAGAGCAATCAACAGGTGCTTCAGCTCTCATTGTCTAAGGATGACGTTAGTAGCTCCAAAGTGGCCCCAAGCAGTGTGGTACACAGATCTCCACCTGCTTGTAGACATTCCATGACATTTGTCTCTACTGCCAAATCTGCTGAAACAGGAGCACAACGGCTGAGTTAGAGCAGTAGTCTCCCTCCAACTTCATGGCTGGAGACTGTCTGCTTGACATTTTCAGACACACACCTTTACATCTTTCTACCTAAAAGATGTAATGCATAAATCCTCAACACCTTCACTTTGGGTCCGGAGGTGGCAGCTCAGCAAGTAGTGTAATGGAGAATAGCCTCATAACTCCATATGAAGACAGAGCTGGGCTTAGCTCCTTCGCACCTCTTAGATATCAGCTAGTTGTGTAAACAGAGAATGGCCCTATAGCTCTGCTAGAGATGTAGAGCTGGGTCTTCAGCTCCATCACACCGCTTAGATGTCACTTGGAAAGCCAGAAAATCAAGAGTGAGTACTGTACTGTTCATTATATTTTTGCATTTATCAAATTATATCACTTCTTGCTATATTTTGTTTATGGAGAGATTGTCCTCCCTCCTCTCTGAGTCTCCTAATCATATGAAGTTGTGGGTTTGTTTTTCATATCAGAACAAATAACAAATTAAAAAGAAATTTGTATTTTTCCTAACAATACAAACCCAGAACACCATCATATTCAAGTTACCCTCCTTGTTCCTCCCCTCTTTGCACAATCTCTCTCTTGCCATGTGTGAACATATGGCACATCGACATTCAGGCTAATTCACAACTCAAGCTAATTCACAACTGGAGTTGCGGGGTCCTGGATGGACCTTTAGTAGCTAGTGGTATTCTTCAAAGTGAGTCTATTCATAGCTAGCGTGTGCATGTGCTCCTAGGGATATCCTAATCATAATATGATGTGGGTTTGTATTGTTTAGGAAAAATACAAATTTCTTTTTAATTTGTTATATTTCTGATCCTGTGCATCCAGATCCTCTCAGGTCGTGCCATTATTCATGCACCATGCTACAATAAACTCTTAAGTAACCTTCCATTTGTAAGGTTCGGTACCAGTTTTTTTTTATCCCTATTATGGCCAAATTGAAAAATTTCTAATTACGTACTGGAGTTGTTTTTATCTGTCTTTTATTGCTTTGTGGTTGGTCATTTCTCCATTTCTTGGGCATCTAGCATTGTGCATATCCAAGTAGGGTTGGAACTGTGCTAATAATAATTCTTAGGTTAAGCTTGCTTTATTCAAAAACAGAATTTTGCCCTGTGAACAGGCAGTGTAGATGTTGATTTATCTAGAGGTGTGCAGCAGTTTCTGGTTGGGATTTTGTATGTATCATGGACTGTAGCATGCACTGTATGCCTCTGAAATAGCAGAGAACCTATGCCCATTTGATCCCATTGACTGACAAGGGGCATTAAGTATGACTTGTCTGTCAGGCTCCCTGTATGTTTATCTGGCCACTAAATTTAGTTAGTTTAGTTAAAAGAAGAGAGCTAGCTACCACTGCTCACTTACATGACTGAGAAAGTAGCACTCAGGGTGGTACATAAACAGCCATAAATTCCAGGGAAATCTTCCCCCAAGGCTAAGTCCTCATATAAAGATGAAGGTTTTTATCATTGTATGTACAAGTGGCAGATTTGAAAGGTATAGGCCATTTGCATTTTAACTAGATACTCAAACCAGTGTCTTTCTGGTATATTCTCACGTCTACCTCCCCTCATTGACCTACTGTTGATGAGAAATTGATGTTCTGGCTATTGTTTGCATGGATGGCTACCCACAACCCCCCTGCACTAAGGAGACTGCCAGTATGGAACCTAAGTTTTCAAACTTTAACTATGCTTGATTCCAGCAGAAGCATATCTTATGTAAATTTGCCATTTTGTCACAGCAGGGTACTGTTTCATAAAACCACATTGTCTGAAAGGAATTGAAATCGGTTGCAGTACTTCGTTTCATGTCTCTTGAGTACTGTATGTAATATATAGGCTTGCTCCTTGGTTTTATTTACGTTCTGCACAATTTTATGTATGCTAGATATTGTATAACCAGGTTTACCGTACTAAAGTCAATTATATTTTCTTCCATTTAATGTTGAAGTCTTGCATATCACTTGAGAAAACTATCCGAGTACATGTTTAAGTCATTGTAGTGTTTGACTGTCAGAAATGATTGCTTAAGGAAATACTAGAGTAACTACAGTATTAGTCCTGATATTAAAAGTAATTGGGAAATATACTTTTTAAATATGTACTGTTTCCATAGGTTTATGCATCAGGAAATAGAATTATTTTAAGATTTTAAAAAACAGGCTGATCCATTTTCAGGTCTGGGCCGACATGCCAGCTCCAGCCAGAGGAGAGATTGTCAGACAAATTGGAGAAGCACTTCGTGAGAAATTGGAGCCCTTAGGAAAGCTGGTGTCCTTGGAAATGGGTTAGTATGTGGTCTGTTATCATTATTGTCTCTGTTGCTGATGATTATTCTTTAATTCTTGGGAATGCAGTTTCTTCAGTGCTCTTATCGGAGTTACCATTCATGAGAACTTTGACAGATGTTCACATTCATGAGAACTTTGACAGATGTTCACACCATTATACATCTTTCATAGACATGCAGTACAAATCCATGTGGGTTCATGATTATTAGTAATTTCTTTGGAGATATTATGTAAGTATTCAATTTCATATCAACTGCAATAACATGTAACTGTTCCAGTTGTGTAATTCTTGGGCTCATGTGATGTGAGAGTAACATTTTCCCATTTCCTGCCATGGTGACATAGAAATACACGTATTGTAACCCTTTCCTAACTTTCTGCTTCAGGTAAAATCAAACCAGAAGGCATTGGTGAGGTACAAGAATATGTTGACATCTGTGATTTTGCTGTTGGATTGTCCAGAATGTTGGGTGGCTCTGTACTGCCCTCAGAAAGACCAGGTCATGTTCTTATGGAAAACTGGAATCCTCTGGGTGTTGTAGGCGTGATCACTGCTTTCAATTTCCCTGTTGCTGTGTATGGGTGGAACAGTGCTATTGCCATGGTAAGCCTTTTGTTTATTCGTGAGAGTTGTTTGGAAGTGGTTTTTTAAATGCTTTAAAATTATTTCAAGGATCAGTGAAATTAAAACTTTCATGGAAGTTCGTGGTTTTTAACAAATTTTTACAGAAAAGTATTATCTAATTTTCAATTATGAAAGTTTTCGTTCCTGGAAGTGGTTGTTAAGATGCTTTAAAATCATTTTGAGGATCAGTGAAATTAAAACTTATCCTGGAAGTTTGTGTTTTCAACAAATTTTTCCAGATTATCTGATTATGAGTTATGAAAGTTTTCATTCCTAGAATTGGCTTTTGAAAAAGATTGAATGTTGTATTAGTCTGTTTTTCATTCATCGTGCATTTCTTGGTTTATTAATTTGGATGTTGTCAAGTTTTTTAGTTTCAAGTGTTAAGAACCTGTTGGAGACTGGAGACCTTTTTCACCTCCAGGTATGTGGTGATACCCTCCTTTGGAAAGGAGCACCAACCACTCCCCTCACATCCGTTGCTACTACGAAGATTGTGGCATCTGTCCTGGAAAAGAATAACTTGCCTGGAGCCATTTCTACCCTATGTTGCGGTGGTACTGAGATTGGTGCTGCAATTGCCAAAGATGAAAGAATTCCTCTAGTCTCATTTACTGGATCAACAAATGTTGGAAACAAAGTAAGTTTATCCAATATAGCCATATTTCAAAAATTTAAACTTATGTTGCTTTGATCACTTTGTTCTTTGTAGGCTCATTATTGTGATTGTATTGGATGTAGCATACTGTTTTACCTTGAAATACTGAGTAACCAGACTCTTGAGGAAATAGTCTAAACCTATGTATCAAATAGAAATCTTGTTTGTGTGCCCCAGAAGCACTGTTTATTCAATCTAGTTTTCATCTCTCATTTACAAGTACAAAGGAATACCTTTCTCTTATTTCATTTTTCATATTTTTGACTGTCCTGAACATTTTCACAATGATAAGAATACAGCAATCCATAGAGATACTGGTTTAGTCTTTTTAACTGTAGAGCCAAGGGAAGAGAAGAAGTTTACAAAAACCCTTCTGTGCAAAAGGAATGTGCCACAAAAGACCTTAGTTTGCCTCTTAAAACTTTCAGTGGATTTCTGTTGTCAACTGCTGTCAGCAGCTTAAGGAATCTTTTTCAAAATTCATTCCTCATGGTCTGGTGGGATTTTTATCTTAATGTTGCATGGCCAGCCCTATGAAAGTTTGACTGTGGTTTTGTTAAATTCCCTCAAATAAAAATTCATATTTTTCTATAGAATATTAATTTTCACATAGGTTGCTCTGATGGTACAAGAACGTTTTGGTCGACACTTGCTGGAGTTGGGTGGCAATAATGCCATCATTGTTGATGAAGATGCTGACGTAGAGATGGTTGTGAGAGCCTCCTTGTTTGCGTGTGCAGGCACAGCAGGTCAGAGGTGCACCACCACACGCAGATTGATTTTGCATGAAAAGGTAAGAGATGAAACCCTTTCAAAAATTAAGGTCTTAGATTCTGGTCTGTGGAGCCCAGAGCTTTGATCTAGTTTCTTGTCTAAATCTCCTTGGCTTATTTGTGGCTTTAATGTTATATTAAGTCTCCCTTGATTTTAACAGTGAAAAGCATTTGAGCCAGACCCAGCTGTCAAATTTTCTTGTATACTTGAGAAGCATATGCTTGCAGAATAAGAAAATTTGAAATTTTGTTTGATACTCATCATATTTAAAGGGTTTTTTACAGCACTGTACTTTTATTTTATTAGTGTAAGTTTGCTCAATAACTTCTAAAACTGCTTTGGTTTTCAGGTCCATGATGCCATAGTCCAACGCTTGGTGAAAGCCTACAGCAATTTCATGCCCCGCATTGGTGACCCTCTTGATGACGGAGTTTTGTATGGCCCAATGCATTCTCAACAGGGCATTGATGGCTACCTCTCTGCAGTCAAGGATGCACAAGCACAAGGAGGTAGGTGATGGCCTCTGCATTGTATGGAAAACTTTGGCAGACAAGCTGCTTGTGGAGTCTTTCATGTATCTGTTTCATTTGTTTGATTTTATGGCATGTCATTCTAGATGACAATTGTTAATGGTGATCTGGTACAGAATAGAGTACTGTATATTTTTATCTTAAGTTTTTAAAAGTATATTGTGCAATATTTTTAGAAATTGAATATAAAATTGGTATTTACTAGTCACTCTTAACTTGTCAATTCTTTTGTAATTGTTTAAAGTTTACTCAACTTGTTTTGCATTTTGTTAAAGCCTTTTATAAAGGATAATTAATCTGCAACAGGCAAGATCGAGTTTGGTGGCAAAGTGATTGAACGTGAAGGCCATTACGTTGAGCCTACAATTGTGACTGGCCTTTCTCACGATGCCCCTATTGTCCACCATGAAACTTTCGCTCCAATTGTGTACGTTCTTAAGTGCTCTTCAGTTAATGAGGCCATCAGGTGGAACAATGAGGTCAAGCAAGGCCTTTCTTCTTCTCTCTTCACACAGAATCTTGGAAATGTTTTCAAGGTATGAAACCAATTTTTTATTGTAGTCCTGTCAGAATTTGTATTTTGCAATGGTAACAGCCTGTCAGAATTTGTAATTTGCATCCTGTGAGGATCCATAGTCATTTCCTGGCAATTTGACATATATATAGATTTCTATGATTCTAAATCCAATATTCCTTTTAATAGATAATGGTAACCTTTGTATGAGCATTAAACAGATATTATTTTGAAGTTATCTAGTCTTAAGACTATGAAAGTAAGGTTGATTTTATATTTGCCAAATATTTCCTACTTTTTAGAATACTTTTTAGTATATTTTCAATCTTGACATCCTGAAAATATTTTAATTATAAAGTTAATCAGGTGTGCTTTCTAGACAGATTACAGACACTATAAACAGTTAACTGACTCTTGAGTTGACTTCAGTACTTCCAAGTTTGCCAAAAGTCACAATTCCCTGTAGGGGGTAGTTCTCTCATATGCACCTCGAATGTTGCATTGTAGGCATTACTCTAGGGTCTTTGCAGCGTCCCTTTGCCCCCAAGCTGCAACCTCTTTCATTCCTTATACTGTTCCTTGTTCCTACCCTCTTTCTTCCATCTTATTTTACACCCTCTGATAATTGTTTCCCTGTGCAACTGCAAGGTTTTCCTCCTGTTACACCTTTAAAACCTACTTACTGTCAGTCTCCCTTTCAGCACTGGATAACCTCATAGGTCTTAGCACTTGGCCTTTGGCCAAAATTCTGTATTCCAGTATATTCCAAACAGCCAATACTTTATCCAGCAACCCTTACAGGGTTAGGATGATGAAAGGTTATGATAGTTACTGGGCAAGTGTGAAAACTTGGGAAATTACTCAACTGTATTAGAAAACTGACATTAATGAGAGATCATCTGTTTGCAGTGGTTGGGTCCCAAGGGTTCTGACTGCGGTATTGTGAACATCAACATTCCTACCAACGGTGCCGAGATTGGAGGTGCATTTGGCGGTGAGAAACACACTGGTGGTGGCAGGGAATCGGGCTCGGATTCGTGGAAGCAGTACATGAGACGCTCTACTTGTACCATCAATTACACTAAAGAGTTGCCACTGGCTCAGGGCATTAAGTTTGAGTAATTTCTTTGAAACTGATATAAAAAAATATTTTATGCTCCATAAATTTATAGATTCTAACTTTTGTATTTCACATACCTTAATAAATAAAAAAAATTAGTGTGGTTTTCACTGGAGTTGAACAGACCTTTATACAAGTAAATAAAATTGTAGACTAGTTGGTTGTCATACATGCACATTAGGTACCAAAGAAACTCTGCTTGTCCTGGTAATTTTGGTGTCTTCATATAAGGAAATTGACATAAAAACTATAAGAATTGGAAGGCAAACCTTGTGTGCATACATGAATGCTGATAAGCAATACTTGCTGGAAAAATAGGACTATAAAAAGTTTCAAATTTAACTCTTAACAGATTCCTGCATCCGAAAGCTGATGGTGATTTTAGTTTGACCAGTGAGTGTTGTGCGTTTGTGTCAATTTTCAATATTTTCACATCCTGCTTGTGCAGGGTACTTTTTTTGTACACTTTTCCACTCTAAACTTATTGACCAGCATAAACTACTTTTGTACTTAATTTTCAGGTCTAGGTTAGAAACTAGATATAAGCCCTTTGTTTTGAGCTTCAGACGATGGACGGAGTTTTCCGGCCGGCTGATGAAGAGTTAGAGGAATGTATTTCTGGTGATAGAAATTCATTTCTCGCTCTAAGATTCCATAAAGGTCCCGTTTTGTAACCAATTGGTTCTTTAATCTTTCGGGCCAGCCCTAGGAGAGCTGTTAATCAGCTCAGTGGTTAGTAAAACTAGTATATACTTTACCTAGTTACTATGCACCTGTTAATGAGAAGAAGACCCACAACAGAAGAACAGAGACGCATAATGAATATAGGAATGCACAGATTAAAATTCTACTCCAACACCGTAAAGATTTCCTTAAGAATACACAGCAAGCAAACATTAAGTACAACTTTATTTCTAAACAAAAACTCAACCAATGTGCAACTGATTCATATACTCTGAACACTCAACGCTTGAATCTCCACGTGGGCTTTTCAATCTAAGTTCTTTGGCAATTTCTGCATCGGCTAGATCTACGTGCAACTTCCGGGCTTTTCTCCTTGACCTCCAAACCTACAGGGTATGAAGAAAATGCCAATTAATTTATTAAGAGGAATGTTAGTCTCTCTTATGCAAGTGATGTGTAACTAAAAGGAATTCTTGCTACTTCCTAGAATACATGGACAGTTGTGTCCACGTAATCTTGTCCCCAATATCTATTTTTTCTATTTGTGAAAGGATAAAGAACAATCTACTTCAAAGGTAAATTCACAAATTACATTTCTACTTCAAAAGGTAAATTCACAAATTATGTTTTATCTAATGCATATGTTAATTTTATCCTATGTCTACTACTATCTTACACTGACTCAATGAACTTACAGTAAAACTCACATTTCTCAACTTTTTAGAGCAGAATCTCTCGCATACCACTTGTAAATTTGACAGAATTTAAGACCTACAAGTTAAACTTTAGTAATCTGAACACAGACAATTTTCTAGACTTCTCATAGGGTATGCCTGAAGGATTTATCCTTAATAAAACAAAGTTGAAGCAATTTAAAGCTGAAGTTGGACATCTTAAGAGTGAAAGGGTCAAAGGAAATGCATAAAACATCTTAGGAGTGAAAGGGCCAAAGGAAATGGATAAAAAGTTAAAGACAGAAAGTATTGCAGTGAGGCAAATGATGTACAGAACATTTGGCATAGCATGCAGTGAGCTAAGCAAGGACCACTACAGACAGTTTTCCCTACGCCATCCAGAGTGGTTCTGCAAAGCACATCGTTATCAATGAAATGCAAACTGACAGAAGATAAAAATTACTATGAAAAACTTTAATTTACATGATGTGCAGCACTGGCAAAGCTTCTGGGAACAAATGAAAAACTGGCAGCAGACATTCAAGGTCTAGTGAACAAAATAAACTACTGTAGTTTGCATGAAAAAAAAAAACTGCTTCAACTCTGGACTATATGCATTACTTTAACAAGTTGTAGAGCTTGAGAGTATTTTAAAAAATCAACAAAAAATATGCTTAAAATGACTGGATTTACAAGTATGATGAATTAGAATGTTACAAGGAAGAAACAATGCACAACTTATTAAATTTTCTTATTTCCTTAACCAAATCACCAAGTCAAATTCCAAGATTATTATTCCAATGGGGGAGGATGAATTTGGACAGCCAAGTCAGATGAGAAGAAAGGAACCAAGCGATGTGGAACACACATTAGGCATCGCAGTTAGGGTTGAAAGGATGCTGCATATAGCCTCCAGGACAATCTACAATGCTGTGCAAAGCACACTACATAATAATCCCCTTGACAATTAACTGTCCTATTGCTCAACCTTATTTTTTACCACTCATTTGCACAACCAGAACACCACATTATTTATAACATTTCCATTTTCATTCATTCTCAGCATAGCGCTGAATGACCCCATGGGTCCCAGTGCTTGGCTTTATGCCTAAATCACATATATTGCAAAACACCTCCAATTTCACCATTACACCTTTACGAACGAGAATTATGTAACAGAATAATGAAGGAAAACAATGGTATTTGATGCAAAACATAGAAATAGAACTAGGTTTAATCCCAAAACTAGTAATCATTAATTCAGCGAAAGGAGTTAATCATCTCCAGTCTGCCTTGTGAGGCACACTGTGCATTTACTAAGGGCCCTTTGGTAGTTTTCCTCTCACCCTAGTTTCGTGCTTTTTACTCTTCATTCATTTCTTGCATTCTCCTCCTCCATAGCTGTCCAGTTTCTTTAAATTAGCATTGGTCCCATTTTTACCCCTCACATATGAATAACTAATTGCACTATTAGTGAAATCCATCTTCAACTTAAATGTGACATCCAGATCCCTCATTGAACAATAAGAGCCATTACAGAATATGTCTGATCTTGTATGCTACATAACACTGGTGGCTCACTATAAAGATCCTTCCGAGAGCAAAATCGAACCAAGAAATTATTTTCACCGGTCATGTTAACCTATTTTGTAACAATTTTAATAAGAACATTTTGGTGGTGAATATATATCAATATATAGAGATTCGGTTTTGCTCTTTCAAGGATTTTTGTAGTGAACCACCAGTGTTATGTAGTGTACAAGACCAGATATATTCTGTCATGGTAAAGACTGATAAACCTTGCAAGCGCTGTTACTTGGACTTACCTTAATCTTATGGTCATCACTGACGGTAACTAGCATCTCTGGATCTCTCGGGTTGAATGCCACTGCATTCACGACATCTTTATGGGGAAGGCGGGCAAGACAGACACCATAATGTCTCTCCCAAATGTACCCATGTCGATCCTCTGCACCACTGTCAACAGAAAAGGATTTGATAGAAGCGCTTTCAAGCTCTTGGTTCATTGCACGCAATTTGAATATAAGATCTATCCTTCCTTCATCGAGAAATTGCTTAATAATTACCAGATTCTATTCAGATTAGAACATAAAGACTGATTATTTTCCAGAAAGAGAATTGTTTCAAAATTAATCCATTTCTAATAAAATAACAATTCCTGAAACACAAAGTTATTATGAAATATTAAGTGAATTACTCTTCTATTCACACAGTAAATATTCATGAAGCATGAAGGTATTTGTAAATCTCTACATCAAGATAAAAGACAAAGAAGGTTTTTTTAGGGTTTAACCGGACCACTTAGTTTAATTTCTAGATTCCCATAGAACTAATGAAATGGATTTCCTTTTGATGGGCATAGCACTTGGGGATGAAAGCAAAGTAACTGCACAATTTGTTCTTAACCCTTGAGATTCTGGGAACTCTCAAAACTTGTCTGTGGCAGATTACAATTACAGCTTACAAGCAGAGCAATTTTTTTTTTACTGTTCCTTGTAAATCTACTTTTCATAGTATAATGCTAGCTTTTATGCAATTTGAAGTGAAATACAGTACTGTACTTGGACTCCACTGTAGTAGTATGTTCAATAATTGGTCTGGTTAAACAAATCATTTATAACTAACTAACTAAAACAACTGAAATAAAATGTCAAACTGACTCAATGAAGTTAGCCTAGCACTTTCTATGAATGCAACATCTGCAGTCATCAGAATCTCAAGGGTTGAAATGTGCACTGCTATAAATGCCACCACTGAAATGTGCACGACTGCATATCCACTGTCAGTATCTGGAAGGACTCAGTGATGGGTAAATACTGGAGATAGGCAAAACACAAGAAGTTAGGCAGTCATATTAGAAAAGGGCAAAAGAAATGAACAGAAACTCAAAGACAAAAAGCAACACAGGCTTTCTGGGCATTAGTCAAAAGATTTGTTCTTAAATGAAATGTGAAAATCAGGGCAAGTTAAAGTTAGAGATGCTGGACAGGTAAGTAAGAGGAAAACAAAGGATAAGAATGAAATGACTGAAGCCCAGGAAGCTTTCACTAGTAAAAACAACCTTAAGTTTCCACTTACCTTGCAACAAATTGGTGTGACACATCTAAAAATATAAAGAAACACTCATCATTGGGTGTGTACGCCTTATGAGATCGCAGCATTGTTCCAACCTGTTGAATAAATATAAAATGACAAAATTTTCATAACCCACATTTCTAGACACTCATTTGGTAAGACTACGACCAATCGCCAATTCTACCTATCCCACGTACACCTCATATTCAACTGGAGTGGTTACTAAAGAGTTATGTCTTATGACTGAATATTCGTCTTTGTTGGGCCTTCCATTACAAAACTGTGTACAAACCCAAAAAGCTGTGTGTGATATAATGAGGATGATGTGAGCAAAGCTATTCCAAACAATTTTTTTTCAATTATGGATGATGTAATCTTGCATCGTCAGAATCCAAATGGATGACAACTGGATGATATGATTTTACATGATCTTGAACTGAATGTATTAAAATGCAATTTCCAAATAAATGAGATCTTTTTAAGATACAGTTTCTTTTCTTTGTGATGCAGAATAAATTAAATAATAACTGTGGCATGAAACAAGAAAGATAAAGGTACAGTTTTGTAAGAAATTATGCAGACACTACCCTACATGCAAACGAAGTTACGTTCCGAACGGCTGTTCATATCTTGAATTGTTTGTAAGTTGGTGTTCATGCCTATTTAAGTATAGTATGATATAATGTCAATGCAATACTGCATTTTATAGAGTACAGTACTTTATTAGTAAAAATGACACATAAAACCTGAAAAATTGTGATGATAATTCAGTTGTTCCTTACCAAGCACAATTTTAATTTATAATCACATTTGTTCATACCTCTGAATGTTCATAAGTAGGGTACTGTCCGTACACAATTCCTGATTCTGTTTAATTCACTAGATAAGAAACATCAGTAATTTATTACACTACTGTACTTGTACTTCTGCTATAAGGTAAAAAATCACAAGTACTGTACATTCTTTTCTAAAGAATGAAAAAAAAATTATGCACTTTAGTGATGATGATGATGATGGTAAACATGACACTGAGAGGAAACTTCGAGAACTATAGCTACCTCAGTTAAAGTTGTGAGGTCAATTACGTGTAGATCTATCCCTTCTGCAATCCTTGGAGGACTGAGGGGATTATCAATGACGCAATTAGCTTGCCATGGTCTGCTGTTGACATATAAGTACCTAAAATGTACAGAGGAAAACTTGTTAAATTTTATATTTCTGGCAACAAGATGGCACTTTACAAACTGAGAATGGTTAAATGTTACCCATCCAATATATACTGTATATAAAAAATCAGTTTGATGTATCTGTTCATAATTCCAAACTGCATACTTCACTTCCTCCTTTAATTCCTTCCATAAAACTGCAAACAGATACACAAAAAGCAGTTCAAATAACAATAACGGCACTTAAATTCCGAATATATACAAGGAAATGAAAATTCTTTAGTAACTACCAAAAGAAAAATAAAAATTAAAGAACTTGGTTAGCCAAGTAAGAAAGTTGACAGGGATTGGAAGAAAGTAAGCATCAGAAAGCAATGCAACTGGGCAGAAGGGATGTTGCAAAGGACCTTTGGCTCTGTTTACAGTTAAGCAAAATACACTGATTGTCAACGAAAATAAACAATTCCAGTGCTGTTACTGTGCCAATGTCTTTGGTCTTCAACTTTCTGATATTATTTTGCTAATTTCCAAAGTAAAAAAAATCGTAATTTTTATGCAATACATTTCTTGATAACACCGTAATATCCGAGTCCAAAATTCATAAGTATAAATTTTTTTCTTGAATGTACATTCAAAAACTTGGATACATTTTATATGCTTGTACTTCTTATGGGATCTTATCAATTATATCAACAAAAATAACCTGCATTTCTTCCATAATACAAAATTACTTTAATAAAAAATATATATAAGAACATTAAACTGCTTTGTAAAGATTAAAATCTAATTCAGATCTTTATAATGCAAACTGAATACTCCTTGTTTAACATTGCAGTTTATTTAAGAAGCCAACATTGCACAACATTAATGATGTCTTCTCTCCGTTTCCAAGTACGCATGACAGGTCAGAGGAATATTGGAGAAAAACGAGAATGTTCTTATAAATATGGAACTTCAAGCAGTGAAGTCAAAATATCTAAAGAATGATGAAAACATAATCTTTGCATAAAATCTTCTAAATCCTAGTCCAAAGATGAAAAATAACTCTATATTAATAGTACAATTTCTATATTCTTCAATGAATAATCACAAAATTCTTCGATGGGATATGAAATTAGTTACCATAAGGTAGCTTTGTCAGACCACTACACTAATTCAAATTTCAAACCTTGCAGGTCTGGATTCACAGATTTGTATTTCAAAAAGGTGCAAAAATTCGTAGTCAGAAAAATTTTATTAGGTACTTGGAAAGCCATAAGGAAAGGGAGAAAAAAAGCAGCATAGACACTCTGTTACTACAAAAAACCTGTAAGTACTGACTATATTCTGTGCTTTGCATAGCACACCTTAAACATTACTGTGCCTACGTATGGAGATACAAATTTACCAAATTATCAACATCAAGCAACAGCAAATTCACTGTGTAATACCAGAAATTCATGTAGAAGCAGAATCTATGTACAAATTGGAACAATAATGGAACATGATAAAAGTAATTATATGAATACTTACCTAATGTTAAAGCTAGCTTTATCTTCGTGCCAGTGACATTTAAAAATCAAAAAAATTCAGATGATCTGTTTCCCAACCTAGAAGTTTATGTCTTCATATTCCTTATGACCATCCACAACAAATAATTGATTTTAATTTTCATTAATTGGAATGACTGTTAAAGGTAATTGAATGAGGATGGTAGGTTAGTGTAGCCAAAGAAACAGTGTACAGTCAACGAACTGAAAGCTTTTAAAGGGGAGGAAAAGCTTTCAACATTCTTGCCTTTATCCTTACTGGTAAGTACTTGCCAAACTTGCCAAAATTTTCAGAGGTAAAGGGAAAAAAACGACTCAATCTCGTAGAGTACATTTCAAAAAAATCAAAATATGACAAAAAGTGTACCTTCATGCTCCCAAAATTCAACAGTATTTCTAGCAACTGAAGTTAAGATAGAAAGCAAAGTTACTATCATATTTGGTACAGGAGAAAGAGTCCCTCCGAAAGGACTAAGTCTAAAATCTGTTTCCTCTGAGCTGCAGGACAACCAGATGGTGCTAGAATGTTTCAAATGTGTGCATAGACTTTGCCATCTTTCTTGTCATATTTCAGGTTCATGACCAGGTAAACCCATTAAGACAATGAAGGACACTGTCACAAAGAAAGAGGTCTGCCACAATGAAGGAAACGAGAGAGGTTGCCACTAGAGCAAACACAAAGAACGAGATAGGGCTTGAAGTTCACTACTATAACCTCTTACTAGGTCTAATCTGGATATAAAGACACCCACTTCTTCACTGTCTATGAATGCAGTTAAATTAGGCACTGTAACAAAACTGGGAAGGGGTTCCTCCTCTATATCTTTTCCTCTAAGCACTGAAAGAAAACAGAGGGGTTGCCACAAGAACAAAGAGCCCATACAAGAAGGAGCTTGAAGCTCACTAATACACTTTGCCGCAACAAGAGCTAAAAGAAAAAGTGTCTTCAAAGTTCAGTGATGCTTTATCAAAGGGCTTAACTGAGGTTATGTTAACATCTGAAGCCTTACATCTAAATTTCATCATAAAGCATGATTGGAAGATGAAATGACCACTACAAAAGATTGAAAACCTCGTCAAACTTTAAATTGTGAGCAATATTTCAGTTAGCATGGTGCAAATAAAAGAAAATGAGGAACATCTTCCACCAGGCAAGAAAGTTAGGGAAATCATTCCCCTTGGGGCCATGAATGCACTAACAAAGTCATCCTTGTGATCTGCAAAGTCCACAACCTGTTGAGTATTTCCTCAAAAACAGCCAACAGAGGAAAAACCTAAAGGCCTAAATTCAACCATTCTCGAAGGAAGGCAACCACTGCCCGTGCCCAAGGATCCTGGCATGGAGGGCAGTAATGGTAGTGTGGTGTTTTGGGGAATCGTTAACAGATGGGTGTTTGGGTCTGCCTAAAAGTTCCACAACTGGCAAACCTGAGGCAGAGGAGACTATCTGACTGGAGACTTTGCCCTCACTGCCGAGTTGGTCTTCAGTACCAAGATTTCTTCTTAAGACAAAATGAGGGAATGGAATGATGTTACTGGACTCTGTCAAAAGGAAAAGGTAGTTCCTTTGCTAGCCTGAACAAAATTCTTGATTTGTGTCTCCCTGTCCTCTTGTGAAAGAATCAAGACTTGCATAAAACCATTCTGAACTGCCAAGAGCTGTAAGATGTTTACACTTCCATTTCCTGACATCAAATGTTTCTTAGAATGGCCCCTCAATCTGCCTCCAAGACATTTGAGGACAGTGTAAAGGTTCTTGAGGTCTGCAGGCCAACCCACATAGTTCTTAATAGTGGTAGAGAACTGTTATTCCAAATACAGGAGAGCTACAGTACTCTGATACTAAGCAGATGATTCCATACTTCTAAGACTTCAATTCACGGGAGAATACTTTACTTCGACTGAAGAAGTACTGGGAAGTGGAAGTACGTGTCCTACATGTTGACAGAGCTTGTCCTTTGCCCTTCTAAAAAGCTGCAAGGACCCAACTGAATGACTCGCTGAAAAGGGAGTACAGTAATATGAATGTATTGTTTATCTGTTATAGATTGATATATCCACCCCTACGTCCCAAATTTGGCCATGAAGCCATTAGGCCAGTATTTAGTTTTAGGTAAGAAAGCCTAACATATGGCATTTAGGTCTATGTTCTATGTTACCCTACTCTAAGGTATAGTCAACATGGAATAGCTTAGCCTAATGTATTGTGGCCTAAGATAATTTTTACCTATACTGTATACCTTATAACATAGCCTATAAAATGGGGGGGGGGGATGTAGACAGAGCAGACATCATTATATTTACGTACATATATACATATAAATATATATCTACATGCAAGCAAAAACATAACATACATATAAATATTACTCTTACAGTAATCGAGCTGTAGCGCTAAGAACAAAATACTACATTCAAAGGTACTTTTGCCTCACAATTAGGCCAAATTACCTTAGCTATTAGAGGGGTTTTTGCTTCCTAGGTCCAAGAACTAGAAACTGCAAGTTGAACAGAGGAAAGTGAAAAAGTATAATGTATGTAAGACCTAATCCAGCTCTAGGCAGTTTCAAAACTGGTAAAAGATGCAATGGCATCCGAGAGCCAGCATACACTAAACAGTTTCCATTTCTCTTTGACTGTTCATCCATCTCCCAAAGGCTCTACATTCATGATAACGCACCCTACCAAAATTGGTGTTAGCTTCTTATTTGTTTTAACAGGAGCTGAGGTAGAAGCAACCTAAAGAACACTGGTTACTGGATTCAGCTTTGGTAAAAGGAAGCGAAAATGGAACAACATGAGCTATGCATCACTTAAATACTGAGACAAGGCCACCATGAAACCCCTCAAGTCTAACTGGAGGACCATGTCATGGCAGCAAAAGTCACAGGACAGGTGGTAAGTCAGGTGATTCTTCATGATGGAATGACACGAATAGTCTTAGAACACTCTAGATAAGTAAGTGGTGGAGGTGAGCCACTATAATGAAAAGGAATAAAATTCAAGGTGATGAATACAAGAACAATAGAGAGGAAAACTGAGTCACCACATAACCCCTTGACAGTCAGCCATGGCTAAACATGCAAATAATGTCTGAATCTAACTCTAACATTCTAAATAAAGGGATGGAATGGGAGCCAGCCAGTGTTGCCAAGCAGAGGGAAAAACCAATGTTTAGCGGATTTCAGGTTGTCAGTTGGCATAAGAAAAGGAATAATTCGGCGTTGTACGGTGGCTTGGTGAATACAAAAAATGGTTGAGAGGAAAACTGAGTACAGAGTGGGGGAGGGTTATCACTGACACATGGCATGATACCTTCATTCTCAGGGATGGACAACAGGGGGGCAAAAGAATAAGCAGCAGCATTTCAAATAAGTGTTTGTATACTAAGCGATCTGGCTGACCCAAAGCCTAAGTCTTATGCTGAGGTTACTTCAAATGCGTTTAAATGATTATATCAATCCATTGCGTTGTGTATATTAACTAAACTAACAATATAAACTTATTGTCCACAATTGTACAGCTCACAATACACTCGGTTAATGGCGGGGGATAGAATGGCGATCAGTTTTATGACGCTTGTCAGCAATGAAAATCGGCAATTTTGCGCCGAAAAACCACTATGTTTAGAGGATTTCAGGTTGTCGAAAAAGTTGGCGATCAAATCGGAACCAACGAAAATCGCCAAACGATTTTCGGTTATCAGAGAGAAACGGAAACTCCAAACTCGGCAGGGACTGTTGTTAGATTGGTGGCACAATCTCTATTACGCAACCCTCATCTAAAAGTACATCTAAACCCATTTAGACTGCATAAAAAAGGTAAATGTACTTTAAGAGAATACTTAAATGGTTTGAAGGACATTGACAAGATGGCTGCATTCTAGAGTCCCCAAGACCACTCTACGTTGCCTTGGTTCCTCTTCAGAGGAGACTAAACCAGTAGTTGAGCAAAATTACAAGTATACTTACAATTAAACACAAGAAACAGCTAAGACAACGTTTTTCATTACCAAACACAAACAACGAAACACACCTTCATATATGCATTTTCACTTTATGTAAATTTAAAGAAAATACATAAAACTATGCCACAACTTGAGGAAAAGCACAATCTCTCTAGTTGAAGTTTCGACAAGGGGCAATCTTGGCTCTAATATTTTTGATCAAAATCCAAACTAATAAAAGAATATATGTCAATTGTTATTTTTATCCTGAACCACATAGGAAGCAAAAGAAGGCAGAGCAGAATGAGAGAAAGAGGAATTAACCTAGGCTATCAGGTAGGTTAATGGAGGAGGAGAAGCAACACCAGAAGACAACAAGGAAATGATTGAGAACGTTTCGGGTGTGCCCTAACTATTTCCCTACGTAAATATTGGCCTCTAACATCTTTCGATACTACACAAAATTTACATCCTCTCATCAGATCAATCAAAATCTGCATATCAAGAGAACCACACTCATGCCTGAGCAGATACTCTAACATAGGGTATGTGGTCATCTTGCAATATCTAAACATTCGGTTTTCATAAAGTCTTTCCTATACAGCTTAATGCTTTCATCTCTGCTTGTTGTAGATGACATATCACAAAAACAGAAACAGGCACAATACCATATAGGAGAAAATTAGCCATAAATCATCAAAATATTACTAACGCCGATCCGACCATCCGTATGACAGGTCAGCATGAAGAAATATGACAAGAATGTACACATTCCAGGACCATCTGGTGAGAAACAGATGACTACAGAGACAGTCCGAGTGGGTTAGCCAAGTGTATTTTGATTTTTTTAAATGCTGACCACACCAAACAGCACGAAGATAAAGCTAATCTTAACAGTAGGTAATATTCACTCCATATAATGATGTCTATAATAGTTCTTGTTATCCAGAAAAGAATTACAACATCAATCACAGACATCTGTCATGAACAATTTAAAAATTAACCAAACACCTGTTATGGATACTTAATAAATTAAACAATCTTTAACTATAATATAGCATATGCAAACTACATCACTACTGTGATAAAAAGTACATTAGAACCTACATCGATCCGTGCCCACTATACAAAAAAGTAAAATTTTACCTATGATCTGGAGAAAGTCCCATACCAATAATGTGTCCATTCAGATCAATTAGGTGGTCAATTTCATCAAATCGGTCAGCAACAGAATCATAATCTAGCCTGGAAAAAATAGAGAAAATGTATATTACGCTGTATACCATAAAAAAATTCTAGTTTTACATAGGACAGTGGTCTTTCAATTGTTAAATCTTTTACTTTAATAATTACTTTAATGGAATATTAGGAATAAATTTTATGTACAGTTTAAGCTACACAACCTTTGACAGGTATAAGTTATTTACGTTATTCTACAATACAAAAATTTGAAAACTATAAATTACACATTTCAAAAACTGAAATGCACTTCAAAATGGCAGACTGTCTGAACAAATGATTCTTCATTCTTGATAAATGATCTTCTAAGTAGATGTAAACCTGTCTAACTCTTTAGATACACTATTAATTTTATCTGTACACACAAAGAAAATCCACAGAGGACAAGATAGTGCATTTCCATGGCTCAATGACTACTCCACAGTAGCTGAATAAGTGAGTTTATGGGGGCTATAAATTATTTCTGAAAATGCTTTTGAGGCTCTCTGTCAACACAAGTGGGTGGTACGTACTGTGCACCTTGCACGGCACTACTGCATGTAGACAATCCTGATGATTTTTTCATCATCCTTACTGCCTGTCATTTTTCATCTCTTTGGTGTCTTTCCACTAAGCTTTCCAGCTCATAAAGGACCCAGTGTTCTGGTTCATGTACTTCAAAAAAACAACATGAGGGTCATTTCACCTCCAAACCATTGCTTACGCATTAAAGGGCAATGTCAAGTCTATATGCAAAATACAAAGGGCATAGTAAATGATACTGTATAAGAAAGTAAATCAAAACTATACAAGTGAATTGTAAAGGTAAGTGAAGAACAGGACAGAAAATGGAGCAATGCAATAGCGTTTAAAATTTATTTTCATAAAACCCAGGGATAACTAACTCATTTGAATTCTTCAAGTTGGTAGCAATTTCACTGGAGAGAAAATAAAATGTAAGTTGTAATGCAGATATTCAATGTTACCAAGTCAAGGCCGTTCAATTTGCAGTTTCCTTCATAAGTAAGAACATAGTAGTTTCAGTACAGAAGTGTGCTGATAATTCTACTGAAAATTTCAAGAAATGTTACTCAGAACACCAACTCTACAGGATAATGACATGTCGGATATGCACTAAGTCTCACTGCAAGGATAAAAATAAATCTTTTGGATAATTTTCTCAGAATTACTTTCTTCCACTTTCTTGGTTCAATAGTGATTAAATACACCAAAGGACTTGTTAGACGATGGATGGATGGATTATCATTTATGAAGTCTTAACCAAACCAAGCCATATTTCACTGTCCACAGCCTGGTCTGGAAGACTTATTCTCAAGCAGAGGACAAAGACTGCAGAATGACAAAGTTGAAGTATCATTTCTAGATTTACAAAGGAATTCCCCAAAAGCTAATGAAAAGTTGAAGATGGCTGAGTGGCCCAGTGGTTAGGAACCAAAGAGAACATGTAAAAACTCAAGACCGAAATAAATACATCTGGAATCAAAAGGGAAATTGTACAAGGGAGACCTAATCACTAAGATCAAGTTGTCTCTGCGTACATACCAATTTGGCTCCTGGAATAGACCTAAGTTCCTTAACTCTCTCTCATGGTTTTGTTGCTGGATCCTCTCCCGAAGGCCTGGCCCAGCATCCAAAAACGTAGGTATAGTGAAAGTTTTTATTCTTTTGAAGCCTGCAAAATCAACTCCATTTCAGCACAGCTGTATTTGGTACTGTAAAAAGCAAACTTCCCTACTAAAATATCAGAAATCAGTTGAAATAATAATACTTAAATATGACCACAGAGTAAGTTTAACAATCTGAGGATCAGGATCATGAGATAAGGTTTGGATTTCTTTACCCTTCAACTGTTTAAAAACAGGGAGCAGAACTTGGTATTTGCATAAAAGATTAATTAACACCCAATATGTACACTGTATCAGGTGTTAATTTAGTGAGAAATCCCAACCAGTTTTCCCTACTAAATACAGAAAATGCTTATATTTATTTGTAGGTGAAGATGTTTTGTGAATAAGAAAAAACAAAGTTATAAAAGTAACATTAAAACAGGGTCACAAACCACATCACATGAACAATAACTGCCCTCCTACCTATCCTTTACATTCCCTTTCTGTTGTACAGTGGCCGGTCCGTCTGCCAGTCTCTTTTCCACAGGTTCTACTTAGGCTTCTGCTAAACAGGGTTTAAAAAAGTCTTTTCCTTCCTCAGGCATTTTTATAAAGCAGACAGACCACTACTGTGCATATCAATATTCCTTGAACCAAGTAGTTCAGTGACTATTTCCTTTCCTTCTACTGACACAATTCAGAAGCCTCTTCTTACATCTGCTCTCCCTGACTCTTAAAGCTTTTCTTTAAGGGGCTGGTCTATCCTTCCTACTTTCTTTTCTCCTATTTCCATCAAGTTTGGTCTAGTTAAGAGTAAAACAATTCTGTCCTAGTAACCTGACAGTTAAAATTAAACTTCCATAATGATTCTTGTAGCAAAACAATAAAATTATACTTTGTTTTTAAAACTAATTTTCACAAAAAGTGACAGCCTTTAAAAACTGCATAAAAAAATTAACAAAATTATATTTGCCTTAAATTTGAACTAAAATGAAAAAAAATACAGACTTGATGGTTCTTGAATAATAGCAAAACAAAGGCAAAGTTGTGCCCTCAAATATAAATTTTCATAAAATTATGAAACCAAAAGGGTGGATTGGTTTTGACAACACAGTCACACTCATTTACAAACTGCCTATAATAACAAGTTTCTCACTTATCTTTTCAGTGCCGTTAATGAAAGTTACCATAATGATGACTTATGTACATGTCCTTGGGGAACTTAGTATGACTCAATTGTTTTTTTTAATTTAAGCAAAAAATGTACTGGTTCAGGTGCTGGTGATTTCGGGGTAGTAACTGTTACCATAAATGCCTAGCAGCAGCCAACTGGTATGATGTTGATGGCCTGGTGGTAACAAGCCAGGTGTGGCCCATGGGGCACCGAGTTGGTAGAGAGTTCTTGTTAGAGGAACTTCTCTCGTAAACAATCCCAAAATAAAACCCAGCAGCAAAGGAACTTAGAGGAGTTTTATTGTTTACAACCTCCTCTTCATCACAAAGGTCTAGTTGACAAAAAACCCCTTTGTATGGCATTAAAATGTAAAATAATGCTATATGCAGTCTATGTGAGTGCAATATCTTGCTTTAGAGAGAAAGAGAGCGTGCACCTGTGGCAGACAGATAATACAGTTCTCCTTACCATAACTATGTTTTAGTTTCTAATCAGATGTCTGACCTTCACATTCCATTCTCAGTTGTCCTTTGCTATTTCTTCTAAAGGGAGAAGAATGACTGTTGGAGGGATCACGAAATGTTTTCCCCATCATCATATAATATTCGTAAACACACTGGGACTGAATACACCTCTTAGCATAATACTTCCAGCCCTATCAAGTTTTCATTGTAGCTTAAAATGTTATATTTTATTATTTCTACTTTTTGGCCATTGTTACCAGCCTAAACTGAAACTGGTTTTATGTATGAAAGGTGACAAAGATTTCAGATACAGTATTAATGACAGAATTTTTTCAATCAATACACATTTAAGCTAAAGGCAATTCTTAAAAACCAAGTAGAAAACTTACCTATCTGATGAGGCGAATAAGTTTTAGATCCTGTAGTAAAAATAAGGTATTTATCCCGATCGTCAGCCAAAGACATTGGAAACGTGGCATTGCTCTCGCTACCTTCTTCATCTAAGTCAGATCCCACATCATTTCTAGCTTTACAGGGGGCACCATCTACATCCATACCTTCCTGCAAATGTGCAGTCTGCTTTATCATTTTGAAAGGCCCCTCTAAAAGTTTATTTCATTAACATAATCGAGCCAGCAACCATAAATTCTCAACACGCTCAGCACTGGCCAAAAGGGTTTTGTTTTTATGTACAGTACTGTATTCCCAAACATACACAGAGATATATTAAATATATATACAGGCAGTTCCCAGTTATCGGCGGGGGTTCTGTTTTGATGGTGTGATGATAACCGAAAATTGCGGATAACCGAAAATTGGCGATTTTTTACGCTTATCGGTGCTGAAAAAAAAAAAAATTGCTGATTTTCGGTTATTGGCGACTCTGTTAGGTATGTATTGGTGCCAATAATTCCCCAATTATTGGCGGCACCGATAAGCAGAAATTGGTGATTTTTGGCGTTGAAAATTGCTGATTTTCGTCGCTAGACAAGCCCCATAAAACCAGATCATCGATAACTGGGGACTGTCTGTACCTGAACACATACAAAGATACAAGGATGTACAGTATACGCATATACAGTATATTAATTTGAGAAGGGTTTACCATGACTCCAGTCCCCTTCTTATCATAGCTATTGGCACTAAATTTGCTAAAGACTCAATGTGTAATATTTCATGTCTTTTACTTAATTGGGTAAAATCATGGGGAAAATTTTAAGAAATTGTGAAAATAACAAATACCTAATTTTAAATGACTAAATAATTTAAAGATCAGAAGAGTAATTTTTACAACTGCTTAGCAGCACACACGTAGGCATTATTGAAAGTTCATCTTCAAGTCTCTTCCTACATAACTGTTCAACTCCCTTGCTACAATTTTCACCTCTCATTTAGAATGAAACCTTCAGGTGTGCTCACTGAGAGCTCATATTGCAATACAGGTGTCTCGTTAAACTAATGATATTAAACTCTACACTAAGTTAGTCTAATAAACACCTGAACTCCAGCTAAAAGGATAAAAATAAATTAACCTAACTAGAGACATATCAAATAACCTAAATTATAACTAGATGCAATGCGCAGGCCACTGAAAGACTAACATATCATTATTATCATCAAGCAATTTAACCACACCACCAAGTCTGACTTCTATCATACCAAACAATTCCTTGAATGCAGAAGGAAAACCAATATAAATGAAACACATGAAAAAACAAACAAACAAAGAGAGGAAAAGACATAAACTTACTTGAAAGCAATGCTGTTGAAGATAAGGAACCTTTGTGACAGTTTATTTTTTGATGATAGACTAAAGAAGAGACAAACGACTTCTAAAACACTATGATGGTTTTCCTAATCTCAAGAGTAGTGAAAAAAGCTACTCACGCAATTGAGAGATTCTGCTGAGCTTGACAGAGATGCTGGTGGCGTAACACGAGCACCACACACTGGCTGAGATGCCTAAAAAACAATGTTTAAATGAAAGAGAAGTCAAGAATAGGACTAGATACACTACACTGCCATTTAATCTAAATTTTATCACAGAATGCTTTACCTGGAAAACCATGTGAATATTAATATACAGGCCATTAGAAAATAGAACAAGTTTAACTTAATTTTATGATATGAAATATCCAGACACAGCAATCTTCTTTCTCATTAAAAAATTATGTTGATGCTAAATCCAGAATTTTTAAAATTATCATTCTTCACTAAGACCTCACCGGTGGAAAGCCCATTTGTACTTTGAATACACGTAGTACAAGAAGTTTTTAAAATAATTTGTGATTCATATGGTTTCTTCTTGTCTTGTGCAAGCAGGTTTGATTGAAGCAATAATCTGTATTCCTTAGGAATGTAAAGAGTTTTGGAAAAGTTCATCCCTTTTAAGGTGAATGCAAATGTTAAATTTTTAAAGTTTTCCAAAATGTTTGAAGTATGTGACACAAATATGGAACAATGTTCACTATCATATAGTTGAACTACTGAAAAAAAAAAGTTTAAGTATACCTTAGTTTTACCAGACCACTGAGCTGATTAACAGCTCTCCTAGAGAGGGCTGGCCTGAAGGATTAGACTTATTTAACGTGGCTAAGAATTGGTTTTGGAACTTATTTGTGGAATCCAAACCACATTATAAAGCATTAGAAGTTTAAAATTGATGCAAATGCTTCTTTTGTTTATTGAACAGGCTGACTGGAGCTTTATTTGTCTTTTAATGGTATATCTTTTACATAATTTGTTCTTTATTTATTTATTTTCTTTACATTCTTTACATCTGTATTTCTTTCTTTCTGTTTTGAAACCCATGACCTTGTATCAATGTGCTTTTCCAAATTGGGTTGCAACCTGGGCTAATAATAATAATAATAATAATAATAATAATAATAATAATAATAATAATAATAATAATAATAATAATAATAATAATAATAATAATATACCAGTATAAATTTTCATAATAAAATTTATCATTTGGATACTTACCTACTGTTAAAGATAGCTCTATATCCTCACCTATCAGCGCAGAGATATAAGCTATTCTTAACAATGGGTAAGATTCATCCCAAATAAATAAATAATAATAATAATAATAATAATAATAATATACAGACAGGAGAATGAAAAACAGAACAGAGGAATAGCACAGCAAACCAATGAACGGCCAGTACTTGATACAGACTAAAGGACTGACCAGCAATGAAACATGGCAATGGCTACAGAAGGGAGAACTCAAAAAGGGAATAGAGGGAATGCTAACAGCAGCACAAGATCAGGCCCTAAGAACCAGATATGTCTAAGGAACAGTAGATGGAAATAACACCTCACCCATATGCAGGAAGTGCAATATGAGAGACAGGACCATAAACCACATAGCGAGTGAATGTCCAGTACAGCCTATGCAAGAAACACCACCTAGCTTGAAGTAATAAGTGGTACAAACACCAACCTGAGGGAGTAATAGAAAACGATCAGGCAAAGATCCTCTGGGATTATGGTATCAGAACAGATTGGGTGATACATGCCAATTGGCCAGACTTAACTGATTATCAAAATCAAGAAGAAAGTATCACTCACTGATGTCGCAGTATCATGGGACATCAGAGTAGATGAGAAAGAAAGAGAAAAAATTGATAAGTATCAAGACCTGAAAATGAAAATAAGAAGGATATGGGATATGCCAGTAGAAATTGTTCCAATAATCATAGGAACACTAGGCACGATCCCAAGATCCCTGAAAAGGAACCTGGAAAAACTAGATGCCGAACTAGCTCCAGGACACACGCAGAAGAGCATGCTATTAGAAACAGCAGACATATTGAGAAAAGTGATGGACTCCTAAGGAAGTAGGATGCAACCTGGAACCCCAAACTATCAATACCACCCAGTCGAACAGGATGGCTGAGATAGAAAAAAAAAAAAATAATGAACTGCCCTCAAGTACCAATAAAGGAAGTATATTGTTAACTGGAGTTGATACTTATGGAACTTGACATACCACCAAAAGACTGCCGTTGAGTCACTACCCCTTAGGTACTGAGTCTAATGCTCCCCTTGGGGACACCAGCAAATCTAATTAGCAGCATAAATGGATTTTGTTTGGTATAGTAATGTTCACTGTTGCCAAAGAATTCTAAATTCTTACAGACTACATTACTACAATAAAAACATGAATCACACAAATTGCTGCCTAACCACAATATTTTTGATATGATTATTATTATCATTATCATTATTATTCAGAAGATGAACCCTATTCATATGGAACAAGCCCACAGGAACCACGGACTTGAAATTCAAGCTTCCAGAAATACAGAAAGATCAGTTATCAGAAAAACAGATAAGCTAACAAATTAATAAAATAATAAATAAAAATGTAAGTAAAATATTAAAATACACATTGAACTGTATTAGGGCAGTACTGTAATGCACTGCATCTTCGCTTGAACTTCTGAAGTTCCAACTGCACACCATCCTCTGGGATGTTGTTCCACAGTCCAACAGTGTGAGAAAATATGACAGATATGTCCCAGAAGTACTGTTGTAAAGCATACCAATTCTTTCTCCATGTCCATTGCAGCATCTGGCAGGCTCTCCTCTGCTTCCCTGTAGTCCTTGGTGTATGTGATGGGACTTGTATGAACTGGATTTACAGGTAACTGTTGCTTCGCGTTTTGGTCTTCTGTGACCGACACCTGGTGAATCCCCAGATCTCTGTGTGATGGGGGATTGCCTCTCTCAACAATCTGTGTGGAGGAGTTAGCCAACAATGAATAAAAAATAAAGAAAGGTATTGGCAAAAATAAACACTAACTTATTACTATAGTTCTATGCATCCCTTTAGTGTCACATTAAATGTTTTCTGTATCTGCTAAGACAGAGTATAAAGATGATATCCTTATTTTGTTCTCCCATCATTATCATTACCATGACAATGTAAAATGCACCATTTCTTAAATATTTTTTAAAATATGGTTGGTGCTGGTCTTCTATGAATAACTGTAATAAAATTTTTAAAATACACATGTATTAATTTTCAAGAAAGCTGTTTTACTTTTTAAGCCCACATCAAAGACATTGCATAAAAACAAAGACTGTGACAGCTACAAACAGAAACTTACCTCCTTTTTCCCATCCGTAGCATCTTTATTAGCGCTGTTTGACTCCTGATTAGGCACGGAGGCCTTTGGTGAGTCCTGAGTAAGGCAGTTGGCCACCAAAATTGTGCGAACACTCGATGCATTGCGATTATAGAACTTGTATAACCTGCTGATGATGGCATGATGCTCAGAACTGTTCTCCTGATAAGCTTTGTTGAGCCATATGACACTTGCGCTTACCTTTAGAACAAGCAATACTATAATATAAAAATAAAGAGAGATACTTTTAGATATGGCTTCCATAATCTGCTGCTATATTTAACGAGCATACATAAGAATATCGAGTAGTATTTCTAATCAAAGTAATCCTTTTCCATTGGAGTTAAAAATACTGTAATACATGGAATCCAAATATGGTAACATCCTTTATCACATTTTTCTGCTACCCTTAAGCAATTGGACCTTCAATATATAAAATTAAAAATATTCATCAAAACCGTCAGAGTACAGCTAGAGGTCACAATCTGCTAGTCCCACTTTTCACCACACTCTAAGACACCTGCTGGCTTTGTGTGCATGCACAAAGATGGCAGTATCTAAAGAAATGCACTTACCAACAATAATTTGAACTGGAACTGGAATATAGAATTTAGGTCAAAGGCCAAGCGCTTGGACCTATGAGGTCATTCAGTGCTGAAAGGGAAACTGACAGTAAGAAGGCTTGAAAGGTGTAACAGGAGGGAAAACCTCACACTTGCACTGTGAAACAATTGTAAGGAGTGGGTGGAAAGTCAGATGGAAGAAAGAGAATATGAACGGAGGTACAGTAAAAGTAATGAAAGAGGTTGCAGCTAGGGGCCAAAGGGATGCTGTAAAGAACCTTAAATAACGCCTACAGTGTACCACGTGAGGTGCACTGATGGCACTACCCCCATACAGCGAACAATACAGTAATCCCCCGTATTCGCGTTCTCATGATTCGTGGACTCACGCATTCGTGGGTTTCTCTGTGGAACGTATCTAGCCATTATTCGCGGAAAATTCACCCATTCGCGGTATTTTTCACTGAGAAATATTCACTAATTACTGTATTTTCATATAATTTTCATGAATAAGTGCACTTTTTGTGATAAAACTATTAAAATACTCAGGTTTATGCATTTTTACAGGGTTTTCCTGTGTTTAAACTACCAAAATGGGCAGTTCTAAGTGTTTTTAGAGGGGTTTTAAGTATTCGTGGATTTTAGCTATTTGCGGAGGGGTGTGGGACGCATCCCCCCGCGAATATGGGGGTTCACTGTAGTGATTTGAGAAACCACTGTATTGTTCTGAAGAGATCTTTCTTTCCCATTCAGTAAAGTAAAAATGTGCTAGTCTTTAATGCAAAGATAGCTTAGACTATCTTAATTTAACTAAATTATACACTTTTTCACCTCCCTTAAGTCACAAGGATTTGCCTAACAGAAAGTTAATGCGCTCAGCTATCATGAGAGATCATAAGTGATTCTGATTTTGTTATTCGTAGTCATTCCTACTGAATTCTGGTTATATTCTTGGAATTGAAATCAACTTCAGCACTGATACCAGTGTTGCTACTACTTTTATGTATGTGTATATTAAATCGCTTACTATGTGAGATTTGGGTTTATAAATTAAAGATACTGCTAGTAATGTTTCCAGTACAGTAATAGTAAGCATTATTTTGACAGGTGATCTTACTATTTATATTTGAGATTTATTTCTAGGCAGACACCCAAATTTGCTCTTTAAACAATATATGATAATCTGACACCTGAATACCCTTTTTAAACTCTGTGGTTGATCCCAATGCCGCTGTGAGACAAAGGGCCTCTGTGAAATTCCACCGCTTGTATCTTATTGATGTTTAGCTGACAAAAAATCTACACTCATCTCCAGCCCCCTTGTTCGCAGTTCTCATCCAAGTGGGTCTGGATCTTCCAACTCTTTGGTGCTCATAGAACCCAGCTGCCACTAACAAGTACCTCTTTCCCATGGGTTGTGTGGATGTGTACAAGTCATGTCCATCTCCTTTTCTTCATTTTCTCATCTACTTCTGGAACTTCTGTGATTTCCCAAATGGTATCATTTCTCACTCTCTCCTGCCACCTGCTTTTGAATATTCTTCTCAGAGCTTTATTTTCAATACCACAAAATCTTTTTGATATACACTCATTGTCATTCATGTCCATAAAGCAATACAGATAGTACTAGTTATGTATAATCTTATATATATAAAATCAATGTATTTCAAGCCCTCTTTAAGGAATATATAACTCATAGATTAGTGAAGAGTTCAACTATCACCAAAAAACAAAATTGAATGATTATGACATGTCCTTACTAAAGGGATTTATAGTTCACAGGTTTAAATCTACTGTGAACCATCAACATACGTTAACTGTGCTGTTTTCACCAAAAAATCACAGCTCCAGATACCCTTGCACACTGTAGCGTTGATTGCCAATATTCTGAACTGTGGAACAAGGCAATCTACAGTAATGGTTTGTACATACAGAAAATTAAATAAAAAAAAAAGTCTACCTTGAACTGAGTGAAACTGCACAAAACAGGACAATTGTACAGATTTACAATCCTTTATCCAGAATTCTAAAAACTAAGAAGCTTTAGAATCTGTAATATTTTTTTATGGAGGGTAGAGTGTTGTAATACGGTATTACAATCGAAGAAATATAATGCCGTTTATAGTCCCACTTGGTGAAAAAAATTAATGTGTTTACTGTGTTTATTCTTGTACATCTTGTAACTTTCCGAAACCTAATATTTAAACTGCTTGTGTGTGTAGGAGAGAGAGAGAGAGAGAGAGAGAGAGAGAGAGAGAGAGAGAGAGAGAGAGAGAGAGAGAGTATATCTTAGTTTAACCAGACCACTAGCTGATTAACAGCTCTCCTAGGGCCCATTTAGATTTATCTTTACACTGACATATACCCATTTGAGACTACTGGCCCCATTTAGGTTGTTACACTGACATATACCCATTTGCAAAATTCAAATAATATAGCTGTATTGAGGATAATGATAATTTTAATAAAACTGTTGTTTTACTTGGTGTATGCAATTATATTCCATGTATTATTGTCATATTATCATATTATAATTTATGAACATCGCAATGATGTGCCGTTTGCATTCTGGTAATGTTTACATTCTTGAAATCATCAGGCAATTGCATTTCACTGACATCATCACTGCCATTAGTTGCTAAATGAAACATTAATTCGGTGATATGTTTTTTCATGAATTATCAAATCTGGGGAACTTACTTTGTTTATTAACGCAGTAAATTAAATGAAGTAAAGGTGTTTTTTACCAATTTTGGATTATGCTTCTGCCTCTTCCAAAACGCTTTGTGGCCTGCGCATCGTTCGTTTTTTCAACCTCAGCTAAAGTTTTATATTTAGTATAATTAGTGGTATAAATTCTTAACCCCTTCTCCAATGTGTGAAGGATGAATAAAAATTTATTTTATGTAAATCACCATTGAAAATTAGCATATTTTTATCAAGTAAAAAACTAAGCAATTCTTAATAAATGTGTGTCAGTTACGGTAACTAAAATCAGCAAACAGCTGTTTCTTGATTCAACTGTTTATGTTGCATATGCCCTTGCTTTGCATGAAGTAGTACTGTAAGTGATTGCTAATTACAGTATATGAAATAATTGATTAATTAATTATGTCTCATAGTAATGAATTTTTAGACTAGCCAGAAGTTTGGTAAGCCTAGTTGAATGTATGAAAATTCACATTTAACCTAGAGATTGGGAATTCGAATTTAACCTAGAGAATGAAGATTTCCATTTTATCTAGTGAAAGAAGATCCATATTTAATCTAGTGAATAAAGTCTTGCATTTAACTAAAAAAATTTTTGCTTCTAGGCCTATTAATTAGTTAAAAGCTAACTTAGATATAAAGTAATATGCATTATCAATGGAATCTACCAAAACTGAGACAGGCATAAGAAGCCCAGCCTAGCATAACCTACTGAATAAGAAACTCGCACATTAAGCACAGCCTTGTGTAATCGACTGAAATTGCAACTTGCACTATACACAATATACAGTATGTGATGAAATCATGTTTTGAGACAAAATCTTAACATTGCTTGGTACATGAAATTGGATAATGCATATTTATATACACAAATTATAGTTCCTTTTGATGCAGTATGCTTTTGAGTTTTACAGAATATTTTTGTTGGAAATAAAATGTGCCTGTACGTATTTACGGAGCAACCTTCATTCCGAAATCCAAAAAAAATCCCAAAAACTGAAACACAGCTGGCCCCAATGGTTTCAGATAAGGGATTGTGAACCTGTATAAGGAAAAATATACTTTATAAAAAATGTGAATCAATAACAATTTCAAAAGTCACTTAAAGAGAAAAAAATCCTTGCCTTTTTTAAAAATGGCATATCTAATGACTAAAAAAAAAAAAAAAGTAAAAACCCACAAATCTTACCAGGTGTGCTAGCCAATGAAGGTCACCAGAGATTAAATATTGATCATTGTACCAAGTACCAAAAATATCGTACGGCTTGTTGAGTACACGACACTGCAGCTGAAAGTCCTCTGTGGAAATGAAAGCACGAAATTCAGTAATTTCAAATATAAAAAAATACTTTATTAATATTAAAAGCAGGCCACTCAAATAGTCGGTTCTTGACTCTTAAGGGGCTACTTGCCTTTATGAGAGAGAGAGAGAGAGAGAGAGAGAGAGAGAGAGAGAGTTAATACATAAATTTTTTCATTCTGACAAAGTGAAGCTAGTACCTAAAGTTATTGAGAGAGGACATAGAATGGAAGTTGAAAGCTTTGTGTTTATTTAGAGAGAGAGAGAGAGAGAGAGAGAGAGAGAGAGAGAGAGAGAGAGAGAGAGAGAGAGAGAGAGAGAGAGAGAGAGACCCTTACCATTCTTGATCTACAATAAATGACTAGATATGTAACTCTGTCATAATAACATTTCAATTCCTCCATGAAAGATTGGTAAGTGCTATGCTGTCAACAATACAAATGGGTCTTTGCAACCTTCATCCATTCAGAATAGATACAGTACATGAGAGTCTAGGAATGTGTCTTTAGCTTAACAAGGCCACTGAGTCCCATTCCTAGACTTTCACATGGCTTGTCCAACAGAACTGATCTTTCAAGAGAACCAAATAATTGAACAAATAGAACTGATCTATCAGGAGAATCAAATAATGGAACAATGTAAAGTTCAAGAAACTGGACAAGAAGTAAAGGGCATAAATCAGTGTCGCTGGGGGCCTAATAAAAGATGCAGAGAACCATCAGTAGCATCTGCAGTACCATGGAGGGCATACCATATCCCACTCGATGGGGGGGGGAGGGAGGGAGGATGACAGTTACAGCATGTAACCACATGAAAGTGTATCTAATTCTAAGACAGAATACTTCTACTTTTGTCTGACTTCCTTTCAGTAATGAAGAACACTGAAATACTATGCGGTACTTTTGCCTTATTTTCAGACATTCTGCATATTTATTTACATGCAGTCCCCAGTTAACAGCAGGCTCGGTTACTGGGGATCAGGTTTTATGGGGCTTGTCTAGCGACAAAAATCGGCAATTTTCAGCGCCGAAAATTGCCGATTTCCGCTTATCGGTGCCGATAATTAGGTATTGGCACCAATACATACCTAACAGAGGCGCCGATAACCAAAAATTGGCACTTTTCAGCACCAATAAACCCGAAAATCGCCAAAAAAGCACCGGAAATCGCCAATTTTTGGTTATTGGCGATTTTCGGTCATCATCACACCCCCAGAACGGAACCGCCTCCGATAACTGAGGACTGCCTGTACTCCAAACTCATCTAAGTACAGCAATAAAGAAAATATGATTTTCTCAAACAACTTCAGGAACTTGAATATTGAAAGATTACAAAAAAAGTGAAACAGTACTAACTTTCTAGATTGAAGACTGCTATTTCTCCAGATGTGCTGTTGTAGTTTCCGAAATGAACACCTGACACCAACAGCAAAGTGTCTGAACTGTTAAACTGTGAGAATTGAGTGTATTTCCAAGAATGCAGTTTCATATCTCTATAGTATTTGACTTCGGCTGGGTGTGTGCTAGTCCATACCTGAAGAGCAAGAGATATTGAGAGGATTTTGTCAATTTGTTCTGAAAATGTACAAAGAACAATGCTTCTATTGGAGAATTATTGTTTGGACTGACATAATGTTAGACTATTTTCTTCAGTCAGTCAAGTAACTTGTAAAAAAGTAAAAATAACATTCATGAAACACGGCCAATAAACACAGATGATATTCACAATTTCCTCAAAATTTTTAGGGCACAATTCAGGTTATACTCATCGTTTTAAACTCATAGCTTGAGCAACAACAAAGAGAAATCTTCAAATGCTCTCCCTACTTTTACAGAACTCCATTTGAAAACAAAGGTATAAAATTCTCCTTACTATACACTGCAACTCACAATGATATATCCATCCTTGGAAGAAGTGGCAAATACGTCTCCTTTATGCGAAAATGACACATGAAGAACTTGGTGGTTGTGTTCCGATATCTCTTGCATTAAAACTACAGGTGTCTCTTCAACTAAACGTTCATATTCTGCTCGCCAAGATACTGCACCTGTTGGTTAAGAGGCCCAATTACATGCTTAAAAACTTGTGCCAACTGAATAAATAAATGACCTTTATTCCAAGTTATCAAATTTCACTTCCCTTTCATTTAAACTTGAGTTACAGACATCAAGAGGTCTTCTTTTGAGGGCTGTGTCCTAAAAGTTTAGTTGTGCTTGGAATGGACAATAATATGATACAGATTTCAAAAACAACTGACAATTACTGTGGCTTTTGAAAGGCTAGCTATTATTCCATCATTCAAAGCTTTGATTTTTAAAACCTTAGGTAAAACGTACTACCAACAGGCAAAAATACCAACACAATGCAACCACGAATGACATGCACCAAAAGGCTTTCAATGAAGTGCAATAAAGTAGAGCAAAGAAAAACAACCTGCAAAATATCAGTGAAGAATGTGACAAGTATGGCTCACCTGGCATAATGGGAACACTTGGGTCAACCTGGAAATCTTTATAAAAATAGTGTCTCCAGAGGAATTCATCATATGATACCTGCATCCATGACCTGTTATGAAACAAAATAGTCAAAATAAAATGTCAACATGATAACATATAGAGTAATCATACATCCGTAGATTTTCAGGATTTTCAAGAACATATTTCTATACCACTAGATGCCTGACATGTGAACTATATATCTATGCAAAATATGAATCTGTCTCTCAGCACAAGTAGAATCCTTAGTACTTAAATCCATACTAAAATATTTAATACAGTAACTGAACCTGTATACTGTTTACTACTCCATCTCTTAAAACAATATACATCACGAATCTAACAGATTTCATGAAAAGCTGAAGTTTCATAATTGATGCAAATGCATAAAACCCTGCCTTGTCTCATGTACAGTTCAAGAGGATTTGGTATAACTTCTCTTTCAGTACAAATCAAATGCTCGAATCAATAACATTACCTTCCATGTATGTACAAAAGTTAAATTACTAGTGAACAACAACTTACTTGCATACACGGGCCACATAAGGTATGTCTGAATAATCCAAAAATGTGAAGATATGAAGGAGAATGCTGTCGGGGAGCAAGCTCCAGTTCGGCCCCCTTGCCCTCCTGAACACCTTCGGCATTTTTGTCCTTAGTCACCTGATGAGGAAGTAAAAAAACATTTTGCTAACATTTTACAGACAAAAATGTACAGTTGTTTAAGTAAGTAAAAAAAAAAATCAATTCTTTTTCTAACGAAATCTCACAAAGCCCCACACCAAAAAAGAAAAAAACTTAATTTTGAAAAGGAATGCATACTGTATTTCTATGAATGTCTACCAAAAGCACCAGAACAGAACTACACAATAATGAGCAGTACAGTAAACCCCCCGTATTTGTGGATTCATGATTCGTGGACTCACATATTCGTGGATTTCTCTGTGGAAAGTATCTACCCATCACTCGGGGAAAATTCGCGCATTTGCGGTATTTTTCACAGAGAAATATTCACTAATGACTATATTTTCATACAATTTTCATGACTAAATGCACGTTTTGTGATAAAACTATTAAAATACTCGGGTATAAGCATTTTGAGAGGTCTTATCTTGTGTTTAAACTATCAAAATAGGCAGTTCTAAGTGTTTTTAAAGGGGTTTTAAGTATTCGTGGACTTTAGCTATTTGTGGGGGGGTGTGGTATGCATCCCCCACGAATACGGGGTGGTTTACTGTACAGGCATACATATCTGTAAATTAGAATGGCTGGAAAATGGATGTCAATTCAGATTTAAAGTCCATATTTTTCTGTTGAATATGACAGAATTTCTCACATGTTCCTTAAAAACAATCCAAATTTAAGACCAGGTACAATGTCTTGTCCATCAGTATCTGTTTCAAATCTTATTTTCCCGCAGGGGTAAGTTGCCACCTAAGAAGTCAGAGGGTACTGTCATAAAGTTGTGATACAAAACCTGAAAAGTCATAACAGGTGCTCAAGGGTGTAAAAGAGTTTCTTATACAACACTTACCCCCACGAAATATCTGAGAATGAAGGAACCTGAACCTTTAACTTCTAAAGTAAAAAAAAGTCAAATAAGATTCTTCATTCTTTGTTTACTTAGGTTAGGATGAATTCCCTTTGGAGAGGCAGGGTTGTCTAAACCTTTTTTCATAAAACTTTTTATTTTTGGAAATCAATGGGATTACATGAAAGGAAGCAAGGACCCAGGTCACTTGGGACCTTCTACCCCAAGCAACATTAAACAACAGTAGGTCTGATTATGTTAACTTAGGATAGACTCCTTTTGTATGGAATCTGACCCTTTCCAATTTGGAAGGTCACTGAGGTCCTTCACTCAATCAGGTAGTACATAGCATTTTTTTTCCAAGAGTGAAAACATGTAAAACACTATTTCACAATGCTTATCTTGAGCTTAGTGTATTCCACCAATGCCCTTCCTCCTAATCACATATTTTTGTTTTATCTAACCAAAAATCCATTTCCCATTGTGTCCGTATGACCTGAAAGATAGGCTAATCAGATGGAAATATATATGGTACGTTCTTGGGAATTGAATCTGTCATACATGAATTATAATAAAGGCAACCTAACTTTCCTAATAAGTTATGAAAAAAGTGTGAATTCATTCTTTATGTGTGTATTCACTTAACAATTATTGATATGAGAGCCACACTCGGAAAACAGGGGGTTTTATTTAAAATTTTTTCTTTATACAATATATCTTAAATGTTTGAAAAGATATTTCATGAAAGCACTTCACATGCCTTCCATGTGATACAGTTCAGGTATCACAGGAAACAACCAACTGTAATTGTTTGGTTCCAAGATACTACAGTCATACGATGACAAACCTCTTTAGTTCGAGCATGAAACAATGTTTAGCCTAAGGGCCAAAGCCGCATGGGATATAAACAAAGCAATGATTTACTCAGTACTGAGTACATATAAGGTAAGATATGGTTATCAGCCTGAGGTTAGGATATATTCCTATAATATAATCCAACAGCCAATGCCACATTTTAGCAACTGTTAAGGTTATAACTGAGAAAAGGGGTGGCGGGGGGAGGTGGAAAGTCTAGGTGGGCAAAGCTAAAGCTGCCATGGCATAACTAAGCCAGATATAGGATGTTGTGCCCTAGTCAGGTTAGGCTAGGATGTAAAGCCTACACACCCATATCCCTTACAGGTAATTATCATGAATTTATCTGCTTTTCTGGGTGTAACCTATCTAATCTAATCATTTATTTTCTCTCCGTGCGATTTCGTGAGATTACAGATGTCAGTCACGTACACGGACGTTGGGGGCAATTCTTGCCCGATAAGCAACCGTGTGAATAGCAGCGAGCCTTAGGGGCTATGATCGAACCCCGGTGTAGTTGTAATACACACACAGTAAGTAGGTTGGCTACGTGAGAGCAGTCAAGTCCTGAAAAATCCGAAATGTGCTGAAAAATACGAGGTGTCCCGGTTAATAGAGCTTGGCTTCGTTATAAATAAGATAAATGAGTATACTATCACTACCATAAACGAAGAAAACCAAATCAAACAACGTCGAAATGATGGCTACGTGCGAGCTGTAACGTCCTGGAAAATCAGAGATGTCCTGGAAAATGGAGTTACGCTCCCGCATTACGAGGAGAAACAATGATACCATTCCCACCACAAACGAGAAGAATCATATTAAATAATGTTCTGAGGATACGGGGCGAAAAGCGGCCAGACGGAAGGAGCGAATGTTTCCTTTTTCCAATTAAGGCTCTGGCCTAAGGTGGCTTTGTTTTCCTCAGTTCTCCATTTAACATACTCCACAGTTTCCTTGTCAACGAATTTACGACGCGTAAAATTACCTAATACATACGTCACGTCCTAACAGAACGTCCTCACGACACCCGTGGTCTTCAACTCACTCATATAACGTCGAAATGCGAAGATATCCGGGGACACTATTGCGGAATAAACACTAGTTGGACATTAGACAGTCAACAGCTGATATTTCTGTCCCTGGCCTATTCCACCGATCTGCTAATAAACATCTAGATGGAGGAATTGCCGTTCTGCTTCTTGGGAATTTGACGAGAGAATGCGCGGAAAATTGTATTCTTTCGTCCAGTGTTAGATTTTTAAAGGAGTCAGCAAGGTAAATAACATGGTATGGTATTTATATATGGATGAATAATGTAGTAGCACACAGGTAAACGTTGTAAAAAATACAAGGTGCGCACAATTTGCCCCGGGGATATTGTGCGCTCGAATGTCAGCCACAAAACAAGATGCCATCTGCGAGTCACGACTTACAGATATTTTTACAATTTATCGGGGCTGCGGACTTCTCTTGTGCATTTGGAAACGTCAGTTGACCGTCGAGACTGGTTTATAAGCACTGCATACTTCTTTGAACGAATAAAGACGCAAGTACGTTAAATTACTTTTCTTCCCATCTTGGAGTGGTAAGGGACACACATCCCCAATGACCTGGTCTTCGGTTGGATTCGTTTGGCCTCCTTTAAACAATCTGTCATGCTCAGTGCATCAAGCACTTTCCTCCCTTCATGTTTATGCGCACGAAAATGGCACAGCGTTCGTTAACGGACGAAATTCGTGATTACAATGAAAATAAACGGTGTTTACCCACTGTAGGAAAATCCTCATCTTTTTTTTTCAGGAGACATTTGGCATCGCGACTGTCACACAGTGACTCTCACTTGTATTTAATGTGAAATCGTTAGGAGGGATTTCATTATCGACTTGGCGCTTTTTGTTTTTCCTCTCTTATCACCTGATTATCGTTTCTCTGCTTCAGATTACCTTTCGAAAACTTACTACAGACTTTGGGTATTATTTTGCGACTTTTTAACCACGCAGCATCCCAGAATCTCTTTCACATTCTGGTGAGGTACTTTCAGTTTGCGAGAAATCTGTTTATTTACATCAGATGTCCGAATTCTGTAGAGGATGCACACAAACACACACACACACACACACACACACACATGCATATATGCACTGCATACACACTATATATACATATACATGCACACACACATATATATACAGTATATATATATATATATATATATATATATATATATATATATATATATATATATATATATATATAGGCATGATTTACTAACTCACTTGAAAGTAGCCAGGCTAAAACACAGTGGCAGGTAAAGATTTATAATTCCGGAGAATATTAAAGGTCCTCAGAGCAATGTCCAAAATGATAGTTATAAAAAGGGCAAAGAGTGGCGATCTCTCAACAGAATTCCATGAATTTTTTTTAAGAAGACACAATTATGGGATTTTTCCCTTCAAAGATATGTGGCAATAATTAGCTTATTCGATCTTTCCTCATTCTATTTCTACATTCGTACAAATGCGCACACACACGCGCATATATATATGTATATAGGCATATATATATATATATATATATATATATATATATATATATATATTATCCAGCAATGGTATATTTCCCCTGACAAGGGATGGCCTCAAGAGAAAATGCAAGATATCCCTAACTGTCACATTCATACTTTAAAAGCTGAATTGTGGATGAACTCCCTATATGAAAAATGTCTCAACCTAGGGCTCATTAGCAGTACATTTACCTCCTTACAAAAACTGCACCATTTCCCTCTATCTTGTATGAATTCTCTCGTTCCTAAGATAATCATACCATGCCTTCTGTTCCAGTGCCCCTTTTAGACCAATTTATTCAGGTTTTTAGTTTTCTGTAAAAGAAAACTATTGTGCCGGCTTTTTCTGTCAGCCCTCAGATCTTAAAAACTACTGAGGCTAGAGGGCTGCAAATTGGTATGTTGATCATCCATCTTCCAATCATCAATTATACCAAATTGCAGCCCTCTAGCGTTAGTAGTTTTTATTTTGTTTAAGATTAAAGTTAGCCATACTTGTGCTTCTGGCAACGATATAGGATAGGCCACCACCGTGCCGTGGTTAAAGTTTCATGGGCCGCGGCTCATACAGCATTATACCGAGACCACCGAAAGATAGATATGTTTTCGGTGTCCGTGATTAGACGCTGTAGCAGCTGTACAGAAAACTCGATTGTGCCGAAGAAACTTCAGCACATTTTTTACTTGTTATAAGTCTTTCTCTCCTCCTTCTTCCTAACACTTGAAGCAATTTACTTTTATCAGCAAATTATCGTCATCATCCATTCCTTACTTTCTCCATACCACTCAAACGCCCCTGTTTCATCTTTTTCACCCACACTAACCTTTTACATCTTCTGTGGGTCTCTACATTTTCTTACTCTTTCATTTTTATGAAGCCACGTGCAGTATACTGGGCCAACAGCCCGACTCAGTAGATTCGACCCATTTTCTTTTATCTCACCTGGCATCCACATTTAATTTCCAGAAAGGCTTAACAGTTCCTTTGTACATTTGAACTTTGATTTCCACAGATGTTTCAAGTTTCTTTCATTCCAAGACTTTTGTATAGCCTACACCCTGCTGCCTCACTTGTTTCGCCTATCCTGCGATTCACGTCCTCTTTTTAGTTTTCTGTAAAAGAAAACTATTGTGACAGTTTTGTCTGTCCATCCACACTTTTTCTGTCCGCCCTCAGATGTTACAAACTACTGAGGCTAGAGGGTTGCAAATTGGTATGTTGATCATCCACCCTCCAGTCATCAAACGTACCAAATTGTAGCTCTCTAGCCTCTGTAGTTTTTATTCTATTTAAGGTTAAAGTTAGCCATAATCGTGCATCTGACAACGCTATAGAACAGGCCACCACCGGCTCTGTAGCTGAAAGCTTCATGGGCCGCGGCTCATACAGAAAATTAGATTTTCTTTACACGAGTCCTAAAAGGGCATCTTCATTCTCATCCCAGGGGCAGGTTAGAGCCTTGAGCCTTGAATAAAAGGTCTGAACCTTCAACATGACTCCAGGGAGAAGCTGGCCTTGAGCACTTTCTAAATGGATAATTAACTTTGCTTTCAAAAGTTCTGCATGTTAGGGGATACTCCGTGGTGTAGTCTACTATGTAATTAATATAAATAATGGATTTTAGAGCTGAAGTGGTCTCCAAAACTTCTGAACTTACTAAAATCCGCAGGAGGTATTTAGTTGCCATAATTATATGTACAGGAAAAGCAGAAAATGTTTCTGGGGGTTTGTTCAGTTGGGCTATCAACAAAAATGTCTTCATTTTATTCTTTTGTAATTTTCCGTAGGTAATGGAAGAGGCTAAGAACTTTCTGCTGGACAATTCAGCATAATAATTTCATCAAAGTCACTCAAGGAAATCAGGATAACACTTAATGTAATAAAGCAACGCTTCCTTTCTGTGGCACTCTGAAAGCCATACTTCCTGGACAATGAATATCCGAGTTTTGGTGGCGCAGTGGTATGATTCTCGGCTACCAGTCGAGAGGGACGGGCTTCAAATCACACCCACTGATGTCTTGGATTGCACTGCTGCAAAAATCCGGCAGCCTGTCAACCTAATGGTTTGAAAAAACCTGAGAGGTTCAGTAGGAGAATAGGTACCAGCCCTCGGGCTAAGGGAGTTAAACAGTGGGCCTAGTGACACACTGGCCATGTGTCATAGGCATTGGGACCTGTCCCCCCACTACCTGTCGGCCTAAGAAACAGGAGATCAGCGCCTGTCCTATGAGCCTACAGAGGCCAAGGAGAACTTTAACTTTAACTAGATAATATTCAAGGACTCTTACTTACCTAGGAAATGGATGGCGACCCCTTACAGTTGGTTGGGGAGAATGCTGACACACCACAAGGTAAAGGAAGTTATGCTGACTGAATAAGGATAATGCTGACACCATGCCTAAAGAATATGGAGAATGCTGACTTATAATGAAGGATACTGACTGATTACGGATAATGCTGACACAATACTTAAAGAATGTGGAGAATGCTGACATATAATGAAGGATACTGACTGATTAAGGATAATGCTGACTCAATGCCTAAAGAATATGGAGAATGCTGACATATAATGAAGGATGCTGGCTGAATAAGGATAGTGCTGACACCATGCTTAAAGAATATGGAGAATGCTGACGTATAATGAAGTGTGAAGAAGGACAGTGCTGACATATTGTAAGATGAACAAAGGGGATTGAATTAGAATGCTGACACATTGCAAGGTGAAGGTGTAGAGAAGATAATGCAATGCAAAGGGAATTAAGAGACCGATGACGCATGGAGAGGTAAAAAAAGTAGGAGAATTTTGGAAATCATTCATTGCTTTTATGCTTTCTGATTTCAGGCGTTCCCAAAAAAGGGGGGTGGGGTTGAAATATAATTTTTTAAAGCATGCTATTACATTCCTGATCGCAAGTACTTCATCTGATACAAAATTCAACTTTGTATCTTGAAAAATAAAGAAATTAGAGCAGGTTGAATTTCTAAAACTTTGATGGCTTATAACTCAAACGTCTCATTTCTATAATATTTTTCTCCTAATATACGGGTTTGTTGTCTTTTTGCATTGTCTTTCGTTCGTCCCCGCCTCTCCCAGATAAAAGAAAATGAAATATGAAAATAATGAATAAAAGAAAATAAAAAGAACAATGTATCAGCAAAGTTATGTTGTGTTAACATTAGACATATTTTTGCTCGTTTTTATCAACAACTTTCCGTTTTAATATCCCGCTGTCCATCCTCCGCACAGACAAACAGACAGACAGGCGTAAACATACACGCATGCACATACACACAATTCAGGACTTACTGCATGAAGAGTATATGAATACATATATATATATATATAATATATATATATATGATATATGGATATATTCTTAAAATTTATCCCTCCTCATTTAGCAGCCAGTGAGTCATTTAGTCTGTGAAGCATTTTTCTCCTTTCATTTGACTGTAGGGCCAAGAAAACTTGGGGGTGCGATAGGACCAAGCGTATTTTTAACCAGAGAAAAGCAGTTAGCGCCAGTGTTTCACTCATGCAGGGACAGCCTCCCACCTCAGCTGACCTGGGATAGACAATAGGGACCCCCTTTTCACCCCCATCATGTGATATGGGATAAAGCCACTGTGGGCAGGGGGACATAGCCAGGCTTTGTGAGATAGGAACTTAACCTCTAAGTACTTAATCTTAAGGCCATTTTTCTCCACTCCTTTGCTGGCTGTATGACACTTTGCAGATCGACGGGCAGGCCTAGACTTCGAAGCAAACAACCGTGGTAGATACTGTTTTTCTCAGGAAACGGCAGACGACTCTAGACTCCAGTCTCGGAATAAGTTCGGCGCTTCCTTCCTTTTACGCTGGTAAAAACAATGACTTCAGTAACCGGCCAAGTCTCTATGTTTGTGTTAACATCTGCAGGCCAGTATACGTTGATCGCAATTAGTCAGTAAGCCAACTTTCCCCTGAAATTCCTTGATTTTTCCATTCCTTCAAAGACAATTTCTTCCTCCACAAAAGCATTGCCTTTGTTAAGTCACCCTATTCAGCATCCCATAAATCGCCCCATGACTTGCTTTGAAATCAACGAGTAATATGATTCAGTGATAAGTATTCAAATATCCCTTCCCTAGTGCAAAGTAAGGGCAAATTAGTCTAAGTGATATAAGTGTTTGATTCCTATATATATATAGACTTGTTGTTTAATGGATAGCAAGGGAGATTTCTTTGCTCTTCTGTGTTGTACTAACTCCTGACCTCTCTTACAGGAGGCATCCTATCCTGTCCAGTCTGCAAATATATGCCCCACTAGTGCTGACTGCCATTCAAATTCGCAACCATTCCTGGTCGCAGCCTGATGTCAAGAATCCGTTGCCCACACAGCAGTCATCTTAATTAGCTGATTGCCATTACCCTGGAATTCACCCCCTTCCAATGTATTACCGTCTGTGACTTGATGGGATTTTTACATAACAGTCATTTGTTATAACAGGGATTGTTGTATCCGTGGCCCTCCTATTTTCATTGCTTATTTGCAAATTACTGCATTATTGCTCTATACACCACATAATTTATGTTTGTAATTGGTTTGCATTTTACTTTCTTTTTGGTCTTGCATATTTGCCCCATTCTCTGTAAATAAACGTCTTTTTAAATTGTAAAAGAATTCTAATTCCAAATGGCGACCTTTCATTACTTACGTAAATCCAGGAAGTTTCCAAGGTGAGTTCCTGTAGTTTCTCCTTTTGTTCATAAATTCGGGGCCCCCTTGTCAGGCAGTCAATAAAAATAAACAGTTCCAATTCCCTCCTCCACCAAGGACCCAGTTTATGACAATATATATATATATAAATATATATATATATAAATATAAATATATATATATATATATATATATAAATATATATATATATATATTATATATAGAATATATATATATATATATATATATATATATATATATATATATATATATATATATATATATATATATATATATATATATATATATATATATATATATATTTATAGGTAGCTGTAGCATACATGGGGGTGTGGGGGTATGGAAAAAGAATAGTAAAAGCGGAGGAGAAAAATCGTCTAGGGCCAAAGTGGAGCGACGAAGACAAGTCCCGTTGTTGAGGTGTCAAGGCCCAACGGACCCCCTCCCCCCCTCCGTCTCCAGAGGAACCTTTTTCCTAGATGACCTCTCCAGTGCTTGGCCTCCTGCCTGTCACGGCCCTTACGCCTCTCTCTCTCTCTCTCTCTCTTTTGGAGAATATAGTACATCCTCGTCCCTCCTCCCCTTCCCCCTCCACCTCTCTCTCTCTCTCTCTCTGTAACTAAGACCTGACCCTGATTAGGTGATGACTCTTTGCTAGAGTTTGAGGGTATTACTCTATGTCTGTCTGTCTGTCTTATAGCTCCAGCTGTACCCTCTATCTACCCTTTCCTCTCTCTCTCTCTCTCTTTCTCTCTCTTCTGCTGTCCCTCCATCTTCTGTTTCTTCTTCCATTCTGTACTTCTTACCTCCTCCCTAACCCGTAAGCCTCCCCACCCCTACCCTCATCTCTCCATTGTCCTGCAACCTTTCTCTCTCTCTCTCTCTCTCTCTCTCTCTCTCTCTCTCTCTCTCTCTCTCTCGTCTCTGTCCCTGTTTTGAAACCCTCAACAGGGCTACTTGTTCTCAGCTAGTTGATGAAGCCTAAGTTAAACTAAAGGATGAGGGAGATTTTTTTTTTTTTTTTTTTTTACCTCGAAGCAGCATCACGGTGATTAAAAACGCTGGCCTAAGAATATACCTTTTTTTTTTTTACCCTCCATTGTTTTTTCCTTCTCCTTATTATTCAGGTCATTCTTTTTCCCCGTTCTTTCTGGTCTTTATTTATTCAGTTCTTGGTGGTTCAAGTTCTTCTCCTGCTCCTCCTTCTTCTTCTTCTTCTTCTTCTTCTTCTTCTTCTTCTTCTTCTTCTTCTTCTTCTTCTTCTTCTTCTTCTTCTTCTTCTTCACGGTTTTTGCTATTCCTACTTTGTGTGTGTGTCAGAGGTTCCTTGAAGTGATATGGAAATGGCTAAAGAAATCTTGAAATTATATGAAATAGACAAAAAGGAATCTTAAGAAAAATCTGTCCCTCAAAGACGACGCTTAAGAAAACTGTGTCCTTCTTGTTTGCTGGTTCAAAGGCCCTGCTTATCTTCTTTATTTATGTAGACTAAGAAAAAACAGTATTTCGCTTGTAGTAACTAGGTCAGTAGGCTTTGAATAATGATAAATATTAAGAATATAGAACTGAATGTGTGAAACAAAGTTCCTTGCAAAGACAAGAAATATAAGCACACGAACGAAGAATTAAAACAAAGAAGGCGATTGTCTTAATATCGTTTGTGGGTTTTGGCAAAATTCTGGAGAAAACATTAGGGTCGTAATGCATTGCATTTTCGCTGAAACTTCCGAAGTTCCATTTGCGCGACATTCTCAGCAGGGAGACTGTTCCACAGTCAGGAAGAATACCAGACATTTGAATGAAAAGGACAGAGGATCTGTAATAACGATAGTTGTCAGACTAGTAGCAGTTGTCTGTATTGAAACTGCTGGTAATAGTACAACCAGGACTCAGAGTGTGGTCTAACTTCCGGTAAACACCAGGCCTCTTACTGCCTTTGACACTTGACCACACCTGGAGCAAGGTGCTGCTTTTAGCCAACCGCCAACCAAAAGCTCGAGCTATGGACCCAGTCCAAATATTTTAAAAATTTCTTCACCTTCCTCTTCACGTCGCAGCAGTCTGTTACAATACTACGTAAAAACAATGAAAATGTTCAACCAATAGTATATCTTATACAAATACAGTATGCCAAAGAAGACTTCCATATATAGGCCTACCACAAGAACAAAAACACCTCCTCCAAACTTGCTGCGAACCGATACGGAAAGCTATCTGTTAAAGCAATCTACAAAATATCCGTAATCTACAAAAGTAAAAGTAATCTACAAAATTTCTGTAGGAGGTTAGACACCTAGCATGCCACATAAGCCTTAACGTTGGCAATGTGCACAAACTTTATTTGAAAATAATAATCTTGATATGAATTACGGTATATGACACGAGTCGCATGAACACTTGCAGAAGCAGAAAAAAAAGAGTAATTCCAAACAGCAACACCATAAAACAAGTAACGAATGAGCCGAAGTTTCTTCGGCGCAGTCGAGTTTTCTGTACAGCCGCTACAGCGTATAATCAAGGCCACCGAAAATAGATGTCTTTCGGTGGTCTCAGTACAATGCTGTATGAGCCGCGGCCCATGAAATAACCACTATCCGGTTATGACCTATCCTATATCGTTGCCAGAAGCACGATTATGGCTAATTTTAACTTAAGTAAAATGAAAAGTACTGAGGCTAGCGGGCTGCAATTTAATAAATTTGATGATTGGAGGGTGGATGATCAACATACCAATTTGCAGCCCTCTAGCCTCAGTAATTTTTAAGTTCTGAGGGCGGACAGAAAAAGTGTGGACAGAAAAAAGTGCGAACAGAAAAAGTGTGGACGGACAGACAAAGCCGGCACAATAGTTGTTTTCACAGAAAACTAACCAGCTGTCTGAACTCAGAAGTACACGGACTTCGCAGTGTTCTGAAAGTGTCCTTTGAAAACAACGGACAGACCTTAAATATGAATGAAAACATCCCGTTCGGAGACGATAAAACTCCGACCTAACACGAGAGGTGATTTGAGGAAAACACACTCCGCTCTCTCGATAAAAGCTCGGCGGCCTTTCACGTCACCGACGAGTGGTTTGTTTATCTCCAAACTGCGCCTGCGCGGATTCTCCTCAGGTGATGAGAGCGCCCGTAGAGAGCCTCATAAGAGCATATTGTGAGGACGGCTGGAACTCGTACCTAGAAATGCAAGGAAAAGAACTCTGTTTTGAGTTGTCTCAGAGGTAAATCACATGATATGTAACAGAACTGACCTATCCTAAACCTCGAGAGCTTAGATCAAATTATTGTTCATTGTTGGTGCCCCTGTCATAGTAACACAAGTTAAATTTTTTCAGCATGTATTACTTGTCAAGATTCTTTTAATTTCGTCAGTGAAGAAGAAGAAGAAGAAGAAGAAGAAGAAGAAGAAGAAGAAGACCAAAATTAATAATATATATATATATATATATATATATATAATATATATATATATATATATATATATATATATATATATATATATATATATATATATATATATATATATATATATATATATGTGTGTGTGTGTGTGTGTGTGTGTGTGTGTATCGTTAATAACAAGCATAAGAGCACAAAGGTTTTCAAATAATAATAATAATAATAATAATAATTACCATTATCAATCCCATTACTATCCTACAGGCAAAAGGATTTCTATGACGTCATCAAATTCTAGCAAATTCAAGGAGTCCGAAACCCGACTCCTTAACGGCAGCGTCGTCTAACAAATCCTGACTGCAGGATCCTTGCGGGATATCGATGCAATTGCCCTTGTTGATTGCAGTCGTCCTAATTGTCCTACTTTGCAGGTGACATGCGCCCATTGGAAGGATTTGTGCCACAGCCAAGTCTGCGAAACAGGATTGGTAATCTTGAGGTGAAGGAGAAAAGAAGTTTTAGTTTTTGCAAAAATTTTTTTTTATTGATTTCTTTAGTAAATCAAAGTGGTCATTACAGGTCACGTCTGGTTTCTTTTCATAGATTTTGAAGGGGTGGGTACGATTGTCATTTGCTGTCAGTATTATAGAGTTGAAGAAATGTATGCTGGTTAGAAATATATGTATGCATGTATATATACTGTATATGTATAAACATTATATATATATATATATATATATATATATATATATATATATATATATATATATATATATATATATATATATATATCTATCTATATATATATATATATATATATATATACTGTATATAATCATGAAGTTACAAATGTCAAATTCACTACCTGGAATATCTCCGATGGAGAATTATCACCGAAGGGAATTTATATAAGTGATAGATGGATTGGTATTACTGGGAAACGAACCCATTCATCACTTATATAAATTCCCCTTCGGTGATAATTCTCCAACGGAGATATTCCCGAGGCAGCGTGAATTTGATATTCAGCGACATTTGTAGCTTTATGATTGTATATAAATCACGGTGTGATAAAAATTTCATATACTGTATATATATATATATATATATATATATATATATATATATATATATATATATATATATATATATATATATATATATATATATATATATATAACACATACTATGTACACATATATACAGTTTTATAACCGTTAATTGGTTAGAAATAAAGATATATGCACATAGATATACATATATATGTATGTATTTTTTTCTGGCGCAATCTTCTCTTCATTTTCTTCAAGTGCCAACGCACCCGTGACTTTCACAACACTCTGGCAGAACCTCAAATATCTCCAGTGGTTTTTTTTAGGTCATCAGAAGGAGATAAACAAAACCGCTTCAATACTACCAATAACCAACGGACTGATAGAAAAATAGATATACACAAAGCACACACACACACACACACACACACACACACACACACACACACACATATATAATATATATATATATATATATATATATATATATATATATATATATATATATATATACATATATATATATATAAACTTTATCACAGACACAATTGTTCTGTGCAGTGGTACAATTACTAACAGGACCTCATTCAAACTGGATGGTATCTAGTGGAGATATTTATTAAAAAAAGTTACAAGCTTTCTATGACATATAGTCTCCATTCTCAAGTATATATATATATATATATATATATATATATATATATATATATATATATATATATATATATATATATATATATACAGTATATATATGTATATATACATACATACATATATTTAATATGAATATTTTTCTCAGACGATTAGGCTGTAAATTTTTATCGATTCTAAAAATCAGGAGAAAAAGGGGAATAATTCAATGGCTATATTTCATTGTCGATTTCAGCAAAACATATCTCACAAATCTAATCCTTATTGCTTATTCGCAGGAGAATTCTTAGCTTTTACGATGGTGAGGGTGACAAGGAATTGTATAGAGTATATGTGTATAAAACACACATATTATATATATATATATATATATATATATATATATATATATATATATATATATATATATATATATATATATATATATATATATATATATATATATATATATATATACACACACATACTCATATATAAATATATATATATATATATATATATATATATATATATATATATATATATATATATATATATATATATATACATGAAATACGAAAGTACTTTGTCGTACTTCTGATAAATGTGAGGTAAGATCCACATTCATGTAATAAACACAGTGTATTAAAATATACATGTCATAAAACTTACAGACTTGTATTAAAAATAATTTACATGCGAACAAGTCCACAAAGTTGTTTTATAACACGAATTTCAGTGTGAACTTTCGTCCCCAGCTACTGTGGACTTGTCATCCCTTCACATCCTTTGAATTGGGTATAACCTAATTTACTCAATCATTTCAGATCAACTGAACAATCCACAATAGTTGGATCCCTTCTGGACTGTCAAAAGATCAATAATCAGGTGTTTTCTAGATCCACTACCATTCTTTCTAGATTAACAATCATCCCTTCTGGATCAACTATCATCCTTCTAGATCCACTATCATCCTTTCTAGATCAACAATCATCCCTTCTGGATCAACTGTCATCCCTTCTAGATCCACTACCATTCTTTCTAGATCAACAATCATCCCTTCTGGTTCAGATAACCATTCTTTCTAGATCAACAATCATCCCTTCTGGATCAACTATCATTAGATCAATCATCCCTTCTGGATATCACTTTTCATCCCTTCTGGATCAACTATCATTCCTTCTAGATCCATATCATTTTTAGCAACTATTGTCCAGATAAACTTATTCCTTCTAAATCAACTATCATCCCTTCTAGATCCACTATCATCCTTTCTGGATCAACTGTCATCCCTTCTGGATCACCTGTCATCCCTTCTAGATCCACTATCATCCTTTCTAGACCCACTATCATCCTTTCTAGACCCACTGTCATCCTTTCTGGATCAACTATCATCCTTTCTGGACCAACTGTCCTCCCTTCTAGATCCACTATATCATCCTTTCTAGATCAACTATCATACCTTCTGGATCAACCATCATCCCTTCTAGATCCACTATCATCCTTTCTACATCAACAATCATCCCTTCTGGATCAACTGTCATCCCTTGTAGATCCACTATCATCCCTTTTGGGTCCACCATCATCCCTTCTAGATCAACTATCTTCCTTTCTAGATCTTCTGCGGCGCTGCTCGCCAGAGACGGATGGCAGTTTCTGTAATGAAACCACAGAGTCAACTTGATCAATTGTCAACCAATTCCAACTCGGCAGCAATGGCGCATCCGCTGTTTCCACTTGGATGACAATAACGCAGGTGTATCAGTCACCTGTTTCTCATCCTTCGAGGGAAATGCAATCAAATGTAATTGTAAGGCGTATTTTTGCATTTTCCATAGATGCAAAAATGGTATTTTTTACGCGAATGCATGCTTTGAGTTTGCGCTAACTTTATTAAGCAAAATTTTCTCCTCAGATAAACTGTATTACCATTTTTTTTAAAAGAAAATCCAAGATGGCTGACAGGTGGCGCCATCTACAAGTGGCCAGAGCATATCATCTCACAGGGCTTTTGACTTTTAATTTCTATGTGAAATATTACGAGTTCTGTTCAATAACTTTTCGACTTTTCCCAATAAAATTAATTTTGTAGACGAAAGATATAAATAAAAATGATCCGAACAAAGAAATAAAGAGAAACCGTACTGGTTTCGTCCCTCAATATTTCAAAAATAAAAATATATATCCACTTTATCAAATCAAGTAGCACATCAATTTGTAACATGAAATTAATGATAAAATGTTACGGGAGACGAAAACTCTTCCACTACAAAATGGACTGGGCATTTAGGCAAAAGGCAACGAATTTTATAATTGAAATGACATTTGATTGCGTAAGAGTGTCATCCGCAGATTTTATTTTAGAGAATAACATGGTCAATTCCTTTTATTTTTTGTCTGTTGAATTCCCATTGACGACTCGACGCCGAAGCTTTGTCCGTACGTGACACAGAAAATTCATGAACAGGTCGTGTAAGTTCTTGGCAAGTTTCAAGCGGTAAATGAGGAGTATGTATATATATATATATATATATATATATATATATATATATATATATATATATATATATATATAATCAGAAAGCTACAAACGGTGTGTGTGGTGATATCACAAATGCAAAAACACCTGAGTTCGAGAAATTCATTAACTGAGGTCGCTGGTTCGAAGTTCTCGGTAACATATATGAAAATATATTATTTACGAGGTTTTAATTGGATATTAAAGGACGTTTGTAGCTTTCTGATTGTATATGAATCACGGTGATGTGATAAATAGTCATATATATATATATATATATATATATATATATATATATATATATATATATATTATATAAATTGTACCTATATGCCTGTATACACACACACAATATATATATGTATATATATATATATATATATATATATATATATATATATATATATATATATATATATATATATATATATATATATATATATATATATATATATATTTGTATATAAATATAAACATTATGTATATATATATCACACTTCAATAACACACATATACATACATATATATATATATATATACACATAATACATTCATAAATATATATATATGTACATATACATATATGCATATATATACGTATATATGTGTGTGTGTGTGTGTGTAAATTAAAAATAGCCCATTTAGCTTGTACATTCCTTCTACAATTCTTCCTTCCAGTACTTGCTTCTAGAAATTTACGTTTTACAACGACCTTACAGTACGTAACCTTTCCTTTGGCGCCTTCCAAATTAGTGGAATGACACCACTCACTGGTAAACTGAGGGAGAATCTTCTCATATTGTGTTTGTGTTTTGAACGTACTGCTAGCATAGTACTACATTTTAACATATCGTCACTTTTTTATTTGGAAAGTGTCCAATATTCATTTTATCAATTTTTTGAGTTATCTGCACCGATGGTGATTTTGTCGCAGACTTCCTGTTTCAGGAAAGTATCAAGTCTGTCTCTCTCACTATACAAATATATATATATATATATATATATATATATATATATATATATATATATATATATAAGTATATATATATATTTATATATATAATATATATATATATATATATATACATTTATATATATATATATATATATATATATATATATATATATATATATATATATATATATATATATATATATATATATTCCTGCATGGTGAGAGACAGACTTGATGCTTTGTTTGACACAAGAAGTCAGTGATAAAACCACCGTCGATGCAAATAACTAAAAAAAAAAAAGAAAAAATGCATACTCGACACTTTGTTTATCACTGTGACATAGTTAATACATCCAATTTTCCTGTACAGGTGTATTTTTACTTATTTTTATAAATAACATCATTACTGAAAGGTTTTTATATTTCAGGCGCAAGTACCAAGCATTGCGGAAAATGCTAAAAAAAGCAAATTAAAATAAAAAAAAACATTCTCTGATGCAATCCCTTTAAAAATGTCTCAAGTCTTGTGTCGAAAGATGAGGCTATTTTGAAACTCAGTATTGCAATTCTTCCTAATATCACCTCCAAGGACATCACAGTCACCTGGTGGCTCAAGTTCCTATTGATTATCAATTTCCCTACACAGGTGAACGGATGTGATTAAGAAATTCTTGGTTACTTTTACAAATGGCAAAAGTGGTTATGAATATTTCATCAACAACTCCGACGTTCTAGTAGAAGAAGTGATAAATACAAACTGCAAAATTATCTGCTTTATTTGTAGCAAGGTCAAGAGAGACAAGGTCTACCCAATTGGGTGGAGTCGCCTCCCACCTGGGGTAGCTACGTAGGCGATGACGTATCTAAGAGGTATCTGCTCATTACGGCAATTCCCCTGCTGACGCTATAAGGAGGTAGACAAAGCTCCGCCTACATGGGGGATTTGGGGGAAGTGAGCAGACCTTCTCTTTCTCTTGGCCTTGATTTGTAGCTTTGATATGAAATCTCTATTCATAAATTTACCTCCAAAGGTGAACAACTGAAATAGCAGTGAGCGGGAAATTTAATGAAAACAGATCCTTTAGAAGTCTCGCTAGAAACAAAATTAAGTTGTTGGTCAATTTTTCACATTCACAGTTGATCCCTGATCCCTTTTATCTGCCGAGAGCAACCAGGTTTTCTGAACAGCAGAAGCACAAATATGCAGTAAATGCGCCTCGCTGTCGAACTTCTCAGTTCCAGAGGTCCTTTCTTCCTCGCACCGTTGGACTGTGGAACAGTCTCCCTGAGCATGTTGTGCCATTGGAACTTCAAAAGTTCAAGCGAAGATGCAAGGCATGACTACCCTAATACTATTCCCCTTGCATTTTGATACATTATTATCTGTTTATTAATTTATTTTTTCTTTTTAATAAGTGAGATCATTTCTTTCTGCATTTCCCTTTATCCCTTCTTACTTCTTCCTAATGAACACCTTAATATTCTTTGGAAACTTGAATTTCAAGTCAATGGCCCCTGTGGTGGGGTTGTTCCCTATGAATAAGGTTCATCTTCCGAATATTAATAATAAGAGAACTGGTATGCAAAGATAAATATTTTCTTTTTACTAATTAACTTTGTTAACAAAGAGACGGAGTTGTCATGGGCAGCCCTATCTCAGAGTCCTTGTAATCTGTGCAACCATATTCGAGCAAAGTTGGAAGGAAATACAAAGTAAGAATATTAAAGATAGCCGGAAGCTTTTACCAGTACACGAATGAGTGTAGTTCGTGATAGTTGTTGGTGATATTGTGCACAGTAAGGACATTATAGAACAGCAGACAATAGAATCAGTAATTATATAAAAGAAACGATTAAGATCATAAGACATAGCCCATGCAGGTACGCAGATTTCGGATGATATACTTTTTGGTAAAATTTCAGATGACTAGCTTTTAGGTCTATTTTTTGCTTGTGCTTCAAGCTTACGTCATCACAGAGGTCTCTTTTCTATATTCAGTTTGTTTTTGCAACATTGGACACTGGGGGGGAGGGGGTTGCCATAAACACGAAAGCTCTTGGTCATCACCCTCATTCTTTTTAACCTTGAGACATCGTATATACATACACACACACACACACATATATATATATATACATATATATATATATTATATATATATATATATATATATATATATATATATATATATATATATATATATATATATATATATATATATATATATATATATATATATATATATATATATATATATATATATATATATATATATATATGGACTGTTTCAATCAAGACATCCGTACATATACGTTTGATTTTGATTTCAATATTTTTCTTATTTGGATTAAATCTTTACGAGTGATCAAAGGTCGTGTTCGTTTGTATTTTCATCATCATTTATGATGACCATTTATTTATACTTTAATTATGTTTATCTTTTAATGTTACTCAAAATTATACTTATCTTTCTCTTTTTACTGTTATTTTACATACTTTATTAATGTTACTTAAAATAACTGTATGATGGAAAAGGTAAAAGCCTATTCCTGTTTTATGGTAATTTATAATGAACACCCAGAATTAATGTTCTCATTATCTTTTATCATGATCGTACGAGTGTATGGGAGAAACCAAATCATTGTTTTTTTTTTAGTGTTCTGTAAAAGAAAACTATTGTGCCGGCTTTGTCTGTCCGTCCGCACTTTATTTTGCCCGCACTTTTTTCTGTCAGCACTTTTTCTGTCCGTCCTCAGATCTTAAAAACTACTGAGGCTAGAGGGCTGCAAACTGGTATGTTGATCATCCACCCTCCAATCATCAAACATACCAAATTGCAGTCCTCTAGCCTCAGTAGTTTTTATTTTATTTAAGGTTAAAGTTAACCATAATCGTGCATCTGGCAACGATATAGGACAGGCCACCACCGGGCCGTGGTTAAAGATTCATGGGCGCTGCTCATACAGTATCATACCGAGACCACCGAAATATAGATCTATTTTCGGTGGCCTTGATTATACGCTGTACAGAAAACTCGATTGCGCCGAAGAAACTTCGGCGCGTTTTTTACTTGTTTGTGTTAGGTATACTCTTAATGAACATGATAGTAAGAATGCAATATCATTATGTTTTCTAAGAATTCATAATGAGAATTTTTACGGACACAGGATGATTCTACGAAATATAAAGAGCAGGATAAAACAAAGTAAGAAACGGGATAAGTTAAACTGTAGTAATTTATGGAAGTAAATAATAAAGGCATAAATAAATCAGTGAAATAATAAAATACAGTCATTTCATACATAATTAAATGAACAGATAAGTAGATACACGAAAGATTTTGTGAGATATATATATATATATATATATATATATATATATATATATATATATATATATATATATATATATATATATATATATATATATATATATATATATATATATATATGAGACCTCCTCATGTCCATTTTGAAGCATTTGTCTCAAACCCGATATGAAATGAGATTTAGAAAGAACAGAATAATGAAAACACTTCAAAAGTCAAGGCAAGGGCAAAATAAAATGAAAAACTAATCAGCCAAACAAATCAATTAACAATTACAAGGCTCCAGATGTCTAATTCTCTTGATCCAATCATTTATCTAAATTTGACGAACTGGCAACTTTCCGACATGGTTAGAATAAAGCAAACTGGCAACAGCACCTTCCCCACCCTCCGATTTCGTGCAAACATTTCGAGGCGCCGTCTTCGACTTAGTCGCTGCAAATCTTCGGGCAAACAACAAATGCTCTTCGACGCCCGCTCGCATGAGCTTGAAAAGGGAGCGGTGGAGCCGATCATGAGATCACGCCCTCGCGACCGAGAGCTTTTAAAACTACCGGGAAGAGGGGAGGGTCCTCTCGTTGTTTGACTAAATGATTACGGGAATAATCTCCGCTCATTTCCACCGTCGACAAGGACCTTGGACGTGATCCGGAGGATTAAGAAATTGTTGCAAGCAATTACCAAGCAAGTTGGAGAGGCCCCTTCGGTAAACATGCATTTAGTTCGTGTTTGTTTAATAAATGATTTGTCGATTGTGGGATTACCACGACATGTCGCCAGAGGTGTAGGGAGCGAACTTCTATAACCTGTTTTTTTGGAGATGACGGTACAAATCCGCAGGTGATTTCAATGTAGCTAATATCGATGTGCGGAATATCATGCTGCTCATCACCCACTAGAGCAGTGGTTCTTAACCAGGGTGCTCGCACCCCCTGGGGGTGTGCAAAGCCGGTTCCTAAGGGGTGTAAGGATGCCTATGAATAAATTAAAGCAACATATATTTTTATAAACGCATTTAATTTTTTCAGCAAAAATAAAAATAAAATAAATAAAATAAAATAAAATAAAATAAAATAAAATAAATAATAATAATAATAATAATAATAATAATAATAATAATAATAATAATAATAATTATTATTATTATTATTATTATTATTATTACAGGTTTTGTTAAACAAAATGGCAGTTTCAACAGCATTTATTTGCTGTTGAAACTGCCATTTTGTTTAACAAAACCTGTATTGAAGAAGGTCTTTTTCCTAATTTTACAGTAATATAATAATAATAATAATAATAATAATAATAATAATAATAATAATAATAATAATTATTATTATTATTATTATTATTATTATTATTATTATTATTAGTTATTAATGCACATCATTTCAACTTGGTATTTCACTTTTTTTCATTTCAGCAATTCAGGGAGTGCGAGAACAGACTGCTGATTTGAAACGGGTATATACATTGAAAAAGGTGAAGAACCACTGCACTAGAGGTGACAATACAAATGCAACAGCCAATCAGAAGCCAGCAGTGATGTTAACTGCCGATATTTACCGTCAGCACAAGCAAGCAGCCAATCAGACGCAAGATGCGGATGTTGGCTGCAGATATTTACAGTAAACTTCTTCTAACGCAGAAGCTGATGGGAGACGGTCATCCTATGTCCTGAAACAGTCCACAAATGTGGGAATTAAGATAAAGAAATGCAAGGGAAAGCCATTGGAATTGAACCCAAAGACTATGAAAGACAAGTAATAAAAGCACACAAATAAAATAGAATAAAACAAATAAAAAATGCGACGAAGTTTCTTCGACTCAATCGAGTTTTCTGTACAGCCGCTAAAGTTAACGTTAAGTATACCTTAGTTTAACCAGACCACTGAGCTGATTAACAGCTCTCCTAGGGCTGGCCCGAAGGGTTAGACTTATTTTACGTGGCTGAGAACCAACTGGTTACCTAGCAACGGGACCTACAGCTTATTGTGGAGTCCGAACCACATTATACCGAGAAATGAATTTCTATCACCAGAAATAAATTCCTCTACTTCTTCATTGGCCGGCCGGAGACTCGAACTCGGGCCTAGCAGAGCGCTAGCCGAGAACTCTACCGACTCGTCCAGCGAGGAACTTGTACAGCCGCTACAGCTTATAATCAAGGCCACTGAAGATAGATCTATCTTTCGGTGGTCTCGGATAATGCTGTATGAGCCGCGGCCCGTGAAACTTTAACCACGGTCCGGTGGTGGCCTATTCTATATCGTTCCCAGATGCACGATTGTGGCTAAATTGAACCTTAAATAAAATGAAAACTACTGAGGTTAGAGGGCTGCAATTTTGTATGTTTAGTGATTGGAGGGTGGATGATCAACATACCAATTTGCAGCCCTCTAGCCTCAGTAGTTTTTAAGATCTGAGGGCGGACAGAAAAAGTGCGGACAGAATAAAGTGCGGACGGACAGACAAAGCCGGCACAATAGTTATCTTTTACAGACAACTAAAAAGACACTCAGTGGTTACAAACAATTCATCTAATAACAAAACATCTGTAAAATGAAAGCAACACAAGATCAAGAAATTATACATTAAAACGGCCAACTAACAAAGAGAGGCATTCTGTCTTACAAAAAACAAAACAAAATATACAAACAACAGAACAATAAAATTAGAAGAAAGACGAGTCAAACGATTACTACTGTCAGGGAGACCGTAGTGATTTAAAAATAACAAAAACACAAATAAAAAAAACAATAAATAAAAAAGAACAGATAGGTCAAACAGATTACTACTATGAGGGGGACCCACCTGATTTAAAAATAACAAAAGATAAAAACAACAGAGCAATAAATAAAAAAGAATAGACAGGTGAAACCGATTACCATGGGCGGGGTACTCATTTATAGATAAAAACACAAATAACAGAACGATAAAATAATAATAAAAATAAAAGACGCTGGAGAGAGTAAGAGATATTCAACCGAAGTCGACTTGTGGCAATGTCGGAATCCATCTTTCAGCAATGAAGTTTTTTAATATAAACTTTTTTCATCCGGCCAAAAAATCTACATAATTTTGTATTCTTTCGAAAATTCCCCCTTTTCCAGCCGATTATCAAATTGTCTGATTCGTTGGAGGTAAAGATGAAAAGACAAAAAAAAAAAAAAAGTGAATTTTAAATCTGCCGGTGTTGGGGAGAGAGAGAGAGAGAGAGAGAGAGAGAGAGAGAGAGAGAGAGAGAGAGAGAGAGAGAGAGAAGAGTGCTGTTAAGACTTACCGCTCAAACGTTGGGAGATCGTTGATGTTTATCAATTAAATAATAATAATAATAATAATAATAATAATAATAATAATAATATAATAATAATAATAAACATCAAAGTTTGTTTTTACATTTGTGGAAATTCCTTAGATTTCTCAAGTAATAATAATAATAATAATAATAATAATAATAATAATAATAATAATAATAATAATAATACACTTCATGATTTTATGCCCGCAGAAGTTCTTAGTTGTTTCAAATAATAATAATAATAATAATAATAATAATAATAATAATAATAATAATGATAATAATAATAATAATAATAATAATAATAATAATAATAATAATAATAAAACGAGATACTGAATTTGAAATTATTAGTAGAATAAATCACTGATTACAAAATGAGAAGAACGAATTGATAATAATAAAAGAATAACTAAAAAAAAAAAAGATTATTCGTACAGCATTGGCAATAGAGAGTGGGTCTGCCCCACTCGTATTTCTTCCGCTTTCACCAGGTGCTTAGTGGAAGGAAAGGAAGAAGTTGGTTGAGGTTTGGTTGACGTTTAAGGGAAGAAAGTAAGACGGAAATTTCTTTTCGCTCTCTCTTTCTATGAGAAACACAAGAACATTTTCTCTCTCTCTCTCTCTCTCTCTCTCTCTCTCTCTCTCTCTCTCTCTCTCTCTCTCTCTCTCTCTCTCTCTCTCTCTTCTTAGAACACTTTTCTTTCTTTTTTCCTCATCTCTTTTTCTGAGAAAAATTTTAGAAACCTCTCTCTCTCTCTCTCTCTCTCTCTCTCTCTCTCTTTAAAGATTTATATTACAACATTTTTCTTTCCTTTTCCTCATCTCTTTTTCTGAGAAAAATTTTAGAAACCTCTCTCTCTCTCTCTCTCTCTCTCTCTCTCTCTCTCTCTCTCTCTCTCTCTCTCTCTCTCTCTCTCTCTACTTTCAAGGAAGATACTAGAAAATTCTCTCTCTCTTTCTGAGAAAGAGTCTCTCTCTCTCTCTGCAAGTGTGAAAATAGATTACATCATGCATGTAAGTTGCAAGTTGCAAATCCCCTGAGCTTCCAAATAAAAGAGAGAGAGAGAGAGAGAGAGAGAGAGAGAGAGAGAGAGAGAGAGAGAGAGAGAGAGAGAGAGAGTCTTGGCAAAATATCTTAACTTCTATCCGATTTTGACGAAGACTGAGGATGAGGAAGAATGATTTTTTTTTTTGCCTTTTATGAATCTTTTATCTTTTAAACTCTCTCTACCCAGTTCAGGGAACTGTTGGTGCAATGCGGTTTGTGAGCGTTCGTTCTGTGTGTGTATGTGTGTTTGTTTATGTGTTTGTAAGTGTGACGTGGATACGTAAAGGATGTTTAGAAGCCTGAGTGCGCGGCAGAAGTACTTATAATGAGCTCGCGCGCTGGCAATTGTCTGTTTGTATGTGTGAGTGTACAATGTAAATTATACGTTGCTGTGTTTGTGGTTAAAATGGCCCCTCTGATGTTGTTTGTGATCACGAGTGTTTGTTTGTGCAGAGAGAGAGAGAGTTTTATTATCTTCCTAAAAGGAGAAGAGAGAGAGAGAGAGAGAGAGAGAGAGAGAGAGAGAGAGAGAGAATGTTTTATTATCTTCCTTAAAAGGAGAGAGAGAGAGAGAGAGAGAGAGAGAGAGAGAGAGAGAGAGAGAGAGAGAGAGAGAGAGAGAATGTTTTAGTATCTTCCTTAAAAGGAGAGAGAGAAAGAGAGAGAATATATCTTCCTAAAAGGAAAAAGGAGAGAGAGAGAGAGAGAGAGAGAGAGAGAGAGAGAGAGAGTCTCGCTTGCCTTAGTATTCGTGCAAGCCGTGCAGGGTATTCGTGCATATATGCTTGCCCTCACAGTCGTGCAAATCATGTGCAATCGACAGCCATGGAAATCCCGCTTGTCCTTAACAGTCGTGCTAGCCGTGCTGTGGGGTCGTGCACTCCGGCACGCGGCTATGCTAGCCGTAATAGTCGTGCTATCTTGCCGTGTGTTCGTGCGTACGTAAACCTCACCCATCTTAAAACCAGGATTAATAGAGATCGCACATCCGAAAACCGGTCCTGTAATCCCAGTAACATCCGTGCTAATAGCGCCGTGAGTGAGTGAGTGCGTGAGCGCGTATGTATGTATGTATGCGAGCGAGTGTGTGCGCGCGTATGTGCGCGCGTGACTCGGCCACCGGTATGTGGGGCAATCCTGATTAACGCATTATGACTGGGACGATGACGGGGGGTCCATAAAAGCTTTATTGGCAAACATTTATAATGCCATATTCGGACGGAACAATGCCCCCCTTTCATTGGACCGGGGGAGCCAATTTCACACGGGAATTAATGTTAATGCCCTCGTTTAACTGAGCACCCGGGCCAATAGCCGTGTCCGCTCATTAGATCCACTCTCTGATAGCGGCCGTGTGAAAAAAAATAAATAAATAAAAAGAAATGAAAAAAAGAAAGCGCCGTGATTGAAAAAAAATATTAAAAAAAGAACGCAATGTAATTATTGTTATTATTTTTAAGTGTTCTTTTTGGGGTGGGTGGGTGGGTGGGGGGCAGAAGCGGGTGGGAGGGTGAGGAGGGCTGAGGAGTTCTTTATTTTTCTTGTTTTTCTTATTCTCTGTCTCTCATTAATATCTATCTTATTCTCTCACTTTCCTTATACAATGTATATCTTTCTATCTATCCACCTGTCTATCTGTCAATTATAATTCTTCTTGTGTGAAAGTGATTCCCAAGGTAAAGTGAATTCTATATAAAACAATATTTGAAGCTTAATACTTGTGAATGTAAAAGTCTCATGTATGAGTGATATATGTATGTGAGGTTAAAACTTTCAAGCCTATGAACCGCTCCTTGGCAAAATTGGTCCCCATGTCAAGAATGAAAAAGAATATTTATTCGCTATTTATTCATTATTCCTTAGTAAAGAATAATCATTCTTCATTTAAGGGTTGATCACAACTCAAAAATGTTACTGATCAAGATCGGTGCTTATTTTCGAGCATTTAAACTCAGGCAGTGATTCTCAATCTTTTTTTAGCGATGGCACCATAATTAATGTAAACATTACCGTCGCACCCCTTCTTCACCATCCCACCATTTCGCATGAATTAACTTCTTACGTAATGAATAGAATTATTATCCATACTCAAACCAAAATCAGCACACCGCACATGCAGAAATATACTGTACAAACAAAAAGCACACAAGAAGAATTAGATAAACATAATTAGAGTAGACACAGTAATAATAATAATACGAAGAATTCGCATACTTTTTTTATGACAACCTTGGGGCACCCCTAGGCACTGTCTGTGACACCGCAGGGTGCCATGGTACACAGTTTCAGAATCACTAATTTTAAATATGAATCGGAAAACGCAAGTTAATGCTTCACTGGGGACAGGCGTTACAACGGCCCACCATCTTGTGATTCCAACTGATTAAAAAAAATCATAACTGAATTATCATAATTAATTATTCAAATAAACTTTAGTCAACATTATATAAAATAGAATGGAAATAATTATTTGACTTATTAATTCAAATAGTCTTTATTTCCATTCTATTTTATACTATGTTGACTGACGATTATTTGAACTATATATATTAATGATCACAATCTTTAGTCAACATAAAATACAATGGAAACAAAGACCAATTATTCACATTTTAGAAAAGTGTCTCAAACGTTGTCATGAGTAAATTTGTGAATTTTTATCGCTGATACGATTGTCAGCTTCTGACCTCAAAAATTAATTGAACCTTTTCTTGACCCAGAGAAATTTATGAATTCAGTATGATGTTCCTTCGATCCCTAAGGATCGATTTAGACCACTGCACTCTGGAGGCCCTCTGGCTCTGTCCAACAGAGGCACAATGAATTTTTAAGTAAAAAATATCTATAGTATAATTATACGTCACTATAAAAAATACAAGAAAATTTAACTGTACCATAACAGTGTTAATCCTTGAAGTTTAACATTATAAGAATTTTGTCACAATACAGGAAATGAGATTTAGCAAAAACAAATAAAAATGTTTTATCAACATGATTCATTCTCAATAATAAAGGAACGGAGATTTTGCAGAAGCCAAATAAAATTTTCATCAAAATTATTAAATCTCAATAATAAAGAAAATAAGATTTAGCAAAAACCAAACAAAATAGTTTTATCAGAATGATTAATTTTTAATATTAAAGGAAATGAGATTTAGCAAAAACCAAACAAAATTCATTTTATCAAGATGATTAATTCTCAATAATAAATTAAACGAGATTTAGCAGAAACCAAACAAAAAGTTTTATCAAAATGATTAAATCTCAATAATAAAGGAAATGAGATTCAACAAAAAAAAAAAAAAAACAAAAACTTTTTAACCAAATGATTATTTCTCAATAATAAATGAAACGAGATTCAGCAAAACCCAGATTAAAACGTTCATCAAAATGATCAATTCTCAATAATAAAGGAAATGAGATTTAGCAAAAAACAAATAAAAGCATTTTATCAGAATAATTGATTCTCAATAATAAAGAAAACGAGATTTAGCAAAACCAAATAAAAATGTTTTATCAAAATAATTAATTCTCAATAATAAAGGAAACGAGATTCAGCAAAAACCAGATAAAAACGTTTATCAAAATAATTAATTCTCAATAATAAATGAAATCAGATTTAGCAAAAACAAAATAAAAACGTTCATCAAAATAATTAATTCTCAATAATAAAGGAAACGAGATTTAGCAAAAACCAAATAAAAACGTTTACCAAAATAATTAATTCTCAATAATAAAGGAAATGAGATTCAACAAAAACCAAATAAAAACGTTTTATCAAAATGATTAATTCTCCATAATAAAGGAAACGAGATTTAGCAAAAACCAAATAAATTGTTTATCAAAATAATTAATTCTCAAAAATAAAGGAAACGAGATTTACCAGAAACTAAATAAAAACATTATATCAAAATGATTGTTTCTCAATAACAAAGAAAATGAGATATAGCAAAAACCAAATAAAAAAGTTTATCAAAATAATTAATCCTCAATAATAAAGAAAATGAGATTTAGCAAAAACCAGATAAAAACGTTTATCAAAATAATTAATTCTCAATAATAAAAAAAATGAGATTTAGCAAAAACCAAATAAAAATATTTTATCAAAATGACTAATTCTCAATAATAAAGAAAATGAGATTTAGCAAAAATCAAACAAAAACGTTTATCAAAATAATTAATTCTCAATAATAAAGAAAATGAGATTTAGCAAAGACCAAATAAAAATGTTTTACCAAAATGATTAATTCTCAATAATACAGAAAATGAGATTTAGCAAAGACCAAATAAAAATGTTTTATCAAAATTATTAATTTCCCAATAATAAAGGAAACGAAATTTAGTAAAAACCAAATGAAAACGGTTTATCAATAATAAAGAAAATGAGAAAAAAAAACAAATAAAAACGTTTTATCAAAATTATTAATTCTCAAATAAAGGATAGAGATTTAGCAAATACCAAATTTTATCAAAATCATTAATTCTCAATAATAAAGGAAATGAGATTTAGTAAAAACCAAATGAAAACGGTTTATCAAAATGATTAATTCTCAATAATAAAGGAAATGAGATTTAGCAAAACCCAAATATAAACGTTTTATCAAAATGATTAATTCTCAATAATAAAGGAACTGAGATTTAGCAAAACCAAAATATAAACGCTTTATCAAAATGATTAGTTCTCAATAATAAAGGAAATGAGATTTAACAAAACCCAACGTTTTATCAAAATGATTAACTGTCAATAATAAAGGAAATGGGATTTAGCAAAAACCAAATAAAAAGTTTTATCAAAATGATTAATTCTCAGTAATAAAGGAAAGAATATTTAGCAAAAACAAAATACAAGCATTTCATCAAAACGATTAATTCTCAACAATAGAGAAAAGGAGATTTAGGAAAAACAAAATAAAAACGTTTTATCAAAATGAAAAATTCTCTATAATAAATACTCTGAAAATATTTTGTATAATAATCACATGCATTTTAGTCGTAAGAAGGCGAATCCAGTTTATTGCCAAGATAACCTTAAATGTTAAATGTTATAAAATGACAATTCACTTAACTGGTGAGAAAATACGAGGTAATGTCAAAAATAATGTATTTTCATAATAATGGAAATTAAAATGACTTAGATGACAATGTCAGCGATTCTTCAAAATTTAAGTGCAAATATTATACGTAGTTATCAAGCTGTGAATATGTAATATCTGAATGAGGCTATTTAAACCAAACGGTATTAAGGAAAATTATTCATTGTTTGAACTGATGCATTTACATATTAACAAAAGTGAAGCTTATTATAAACGTCAACACCGCAATTTGTTTAAAGGACTTCAAAATGATTTTCTTGGGTAATTTTATATAAAAATGTTTGCTGAATGCAGGAAGTAAGATAAGAAAAACGTAAAATAAAATCGCTCTATGAAAATGTTTATATAAATAGAATTTTATAAAATATATTGATCATTATCAAATTCGAAATATTAAAATCTGCATAAAACCGACTTTTCAAAATAGAATTCCTGAGTATGAAATTACACAAATAATTTTCTTTATATTCATTCAAATAATCTTTCGGTGAGATTAAACATAAAGATGTATATTCAAAAATATTTAGTTGAAATATAACATTCAGAATTAAAAAAATATAGATCAACAGCAAAATTAGAAATATGAAAATCTGTATGAAACTGATTTATCAAAACAGGATTCCTGTCTATGAAATTTACAAAAAAAGGTTGATTCTGAACATTTATTCAAATGGTCTTTAGTTAAGATTAAACATAAACATATTTATTCAAATAACATCTAGATGGATTATTTTTAATACGTATTCAAATAATCTTAAGTTAAGAATAAACAAAGATATATATTCAAATAATATTTTAGCTAAAATAAAATATAACATGTGAAAAAAGGCGCCGAAGTTTTTTCGGCGCGACCGAGTTTTCTGTATAGTGCATAATCAAGGCCACCGGCAATAGATATATCTTTAGGTGGTCTCGGTATAATGTTGTATGAGCCACGGCCCATGAAACTCTCAGCCGGCCGTGGTGGCCTGTCCTATATCGTTGCCAGAAGCACGATTATGGCCAACTTTAGCCTTAAATAATATAAAAACTACTGAGGCTAGAGGGCTGCAATTTGGTATGTTTGATGATTGGAGGATGGATGATCAACATACCAATTTGCAGCCCTCTAGCCTCATTAGTTTTTAAGATCTGAGGGCGGACAGAAAAAAGTGCAGACGGACAGACAAAGCCGACACAATAGTTTTCTTTTCAGAAAACTAAAAATCCATCCTTACCAACACTTTGAAAATAAACACAAGAAATCGGCCATATCTCACAGTAAAACTGGGATATTTAAAAACCAAATAAAAACTGTTTTTTTTTAAATTGCAAAATGTTGTCCTGTCCGAGCTGGAGTTAGCGAACACACAGTACCTCTGGAAAAAAAAAAACAAACAAACTGTTCCTCATTTTAATTAAATTGGCTCAAAGTATTGGCTGTCACAATGAGGCGCACTTCATGTTTAAGGCGGATGTAGTCTGATGGGAAGAGAATTTTATAAAATGTATATATATGTATATATATATTTTATATATGTATATATATATATATATATATATATATATATATATATATATATATATATATATATATATATATATATATATATATATATATATATATATATATAAACATATATACATATGTATACATATATATTGTGTGTAAATACATATATATATATATATATATTATATATATATATGTACATAAATATACATACATATATATGTATATATATACATAGATACATACACACACACATATATATACATATATATATACTGTATATATAATAAAAAGTAAGTTTTATCCATCTATTTATCTATCAATATAGTTTATTTATGTAAGTGCGTCTTTGTGGATATTGTAATTCTATTAAAATTATGTAAGTTGATGTTACTTAAACTTCTTCATTAGAATGTTTGTAAAAAATAATAATAATAATAATAATAATAATAATAATAATAATAATAATAATAATAATAATAATAATAATAATAATAATAATTTGCTTGCAACCTGTTCTTGAATTAAAAAATTAATGAATATCAGATAAACTTCTCGGGTAAATGAAAACTCTTCAACAGTTGATAGTAATCTTTTGTTTTTATATTTCTGTTGCTTTTTCTTCATTTGTTCGTGTCATATCTGGAAATTCATTTGTCTTTGATTTAAACGGATTTTTTTTGTTATTTCGTTTATGAGTAACGTAAGGAGATGGGTATATATATAATAGATTTATCTCTCTCTCTCTCTCTCTCTCTCTCTCTCTCTCTCTTTAGCTTTCCTAGGAAAATTTTTACCTTTTTTCCTTCCTTTCTTCATCTTAGTTACTCTCTCTCTATCTCTCTCTCTCCACACCTACTCTCTCTCTCTCTCTCTCTCTCTCTCTCTCTCTCTCTCTCTCTCTCACACACAAACATAAAACAAAACATTTTATCTTCTGTAGCAGTACTGGAGCAACCTCTCTCTCTCTCTCTCTCTCTCTCTCTCTCTCTCTCTCTCTCTCTCCATGAAGGGGAGAGTTGACTGAAGGGGACAAGGAAGACAGAGAGAGAGAGAGAGAGAGAGAGAGAGAGAGAGAGAGAGAGAGAGAGAGAGAGAAGGGTAGAGAAGCCCCTGAGATGGGAAGTGGGAAAGGGTTGGGGAGGGGGAGGGGAGGGGAGGGGTGGGTGGGGGAGTGCTGGCGGGAGGGCGGGCGGGCGTGCGGGCGGTAGGGGCGCGGTCATCGCATTATTCTGATCAATAGGTATTCCGCCCATTACAGGCTCAGATAAGTTTAATTGCTGATGCGACTTTGATCCTGCAACTGAGGCATGCGATGAATGCAATATTGTCGGGGACACAGTCTCTCTCTCTCTCTCTCCCTGTCTCTCTCTCTCTCTCTCTCTCTCTCTCTCCCTCTGACGGGCAACGTCGTCGCTGGGGCTAACTTTATCCGCGTAATACCCTGGTCCTCTGCCCTTCATAGAATTTGGTGCTGGGGCCTCAAGTTTAAATGAAATTATCATCAGAGAATGGCTTCTATATTCTCTAGCCCCCTCCCCCCTCTCCTCCCCTCCCTTCCCTTCCCCTTCCTCTCCCCACGCCCTCCTCCCCCATTCCCCCGGGGTTCTTTCTCCTTGTCCACCCCTGTTTAATGTATGTACATACATATACACACGCGTAGTCAAGTATACTGTACAAGGGTGGTGGATTCAGTTAGAGAGTGTCTTGTGTATTCCCCTAGGCTCCTCCTTCCGGTATACTCGCGTATACTGAGTATACAAGATACACAGATTAAAGTTTAATGAAAGAGTATATTTTGAGATTCATTATCCACAGCATTTCTGGTTTACACAATCAGGCTTCCAGATGGTCCTTTATTCTCCTTTGTTAGTCTTTATCCATTTTCATCATTCACACACACAAATGCCTACACAGTGCACTACTACTTTCACCACACGAAATCGGACGCACTGTTAACTGGTAGGCTGCTGGGGCACGATAATGAATCCTTCGGACTCGTCGGCCGTGGCTTAAGTTTAGTTTCCAGCAAGTGTAACGGAATTTTCTTCAGTATCTTAAGCACAGTGTTCTTATATTTTAAGAAATCAAATCATTATTTCTTCGATCAACATAAGATCTAAAAGTTAAGTATAGCTTAGTTTAACCAGACCACTGAGCTGATTAACTGCTCTCCTAGGGCTGGCTGGCCCAAAGGATTCGACTTATTTTATGTGGCTAAGGACCAGTTCGTTACCTAGCAACGGGACCTACAGCTTATTGTGGAATCCGAACCACATTATGCCGAGAAATGAATTCCTATCACCAGAAATAAATTCCTCTAATTCTTCATTGGCCGGCCGGAGAATCGAACTCGGGCCCAGCACAGTACTAGCCGAGAACGATATCGACCGTTCCAATGAGGAACTATTATGGTTGTATTTCTCACAATGGAAAATATATCTACGTACTTTCTATCAGTCATTGCTGATACGCCCTTTGTGACGGTAAAAGATATAATTTCATTGCTTTTCTCTGTAATTTTTTCTATATTCAATTCATGCCTGTGAAAAGTACTTAGACCTAATTTTCTCACTTATGCAAGTCAAATAATTTAAACGGAAATTTCAAAATAAAATATTTACTCAATTTTTTGTTTTCTGTAAACGAAAACTATTGTGCCGGCTTTGTTTGTCCGTCCGCACTTTTTTTGTCCGCCCTCAGATCTTAAAAACTGCTGAGGTTAGAGGGCTGCAAATTGGTATGTTGATCATCCACCCTCTAATCATCAAATATACCAAATTGCAGCCCTCTAGCCTCAGTAGTTTTTATATTATTCATGGATAAAGTTACCCATAATCATGCGTCTGGCAACGATATAGAATATGCCACCACCGGGCCGCGGCTCATACAGCATTATACCGAGACCACCGAAAGAAATATCTATTTTCGGTGGCCTTGATTATACGCTATAGCAGCTGTACAGAAAACTCGATTGAGCTGAAGAAACTCCGGCGCATTTTTTACTTGTTTGTTTTTTAAACATCAAAGACCAGCAATTCAAACGTAAAATTCAAAACACTATGACACCAAAACCCGTCAACTTATAATAAGGACAAATCGAGCTGAGACACAACACGAAAAAGTTGTTGGCAACTTAGGCGAACTTTCTCTTTCCTCGGAGTCTCAAACTCTGCGGCTATCGGCTTCCGTAGACACAGCGGATGAATAATTAATTATATAAGTCCACAAAGAATCGCTCTGTTGAGCGGCGTTCCCTGCCACCTTACTGAATGGATTGATAAAGCCGGGAA
>NC_089786.1:48482194-48489694 GCF_040412425.1 Macrobrachium rosenbergii | reverse complement strand
AAGTGAAATTATATTTTAAAGAGCGAAAAGAGGGTGGGTGAAGGATGCACGGTGACATTTTGAGTAAAGATGAAAGGTCGCGAGTCCATCATTAAAGCTCTCTATGTCTCTCTCTCTCTCTCTCTCTCCAAAATGGCGACCGCATTCTTTGCTCGTCCCCCTTTTATTAGCTCATCTGTTTCCATTTTATCTCTGCATCATTTGATGGCGGCGTTCGCCTTTCGTCTCCGCCGCTCCCGCCAGCTCGATCTGCCGTCGAGAGGTGATGATGGGTCTAGGGGGATGTTATTATACGGCGGCGATCTCCTCCGTCAGAGCAAGTCGAAACTTCTTTTCGTATAGGGCAGATTTTAATTTCAGTTAAACCCTGCCCACCCACCCCTCCTCCCTCCCTCTCTCTCTCTCTCTCTCTCTCTCTCTCTCTCTCTCTCTCTCTCTCTCGGGAGTGAGGACTGACATTATGGCTCTCAGAGACAAATAGACTCATCTTCATTGCAGTTTTTTCCGTAGGATTTTAGGTCCGGATCGTCTCCAGCTCCTTCCTTTGCTAAGGGCGCGTTTCAGGCGGGCGTTCAGGCCCCCGTGGACCTTACTGCTCGCAGGACGTATGCCCGAGAGGCAGGGGAATGAGCCACAAATATCCTGGAGTGCCCTGCGGCCGAGAATGGAGGGTGGGAGTACGGAAGAAGCCTTTGAAGGCCCCTTGGACCTTGTTCCTTCGCTTTATGAAGTAGGACGGTTGCCAGTTATTGAAATATCCATTTAAAGTTTTTTCTTCGTCGCAGAGGCCGATGGGGGTGGCGACCAAATGCCAGTCTCGTGGCTCAGACCCGTAGGAAACAAGAGAAAGTTGTAGAGAGGACGAAGAAAGGGTATGGGCTTTCCTCTTGAAAGGTGGAGAATTTCAAGTATCAGGGACAACAGAAGCAGGGAGGGAATTCCCAAGCTTCCCGAGAGAGAGAGAGAGAGAGAGAGAGAGAGAGAGAGAGAGAGAGAGAGAGAGAAGGATTATTAATTTCCTCAGAGTAGAAACGCTCTACCCTGCTTACCACCCTTCACCTTCCTCCTAAAATCCTAGAATTCTCCGGAAAAAAAACACCGCTATTAGACCCATCCAAAATGTCTCCTGGAGGGAAGGAGGGGGGCGGGTTAGGGGTTTGAGGCTGTGGGAGGGGAATGGCTCCTTTGTACGAGAATATAGAATTTAGCTAAAAACCAACCGCTGGGACCTATGAGGTCATTCACCGCTGAAAGGGGGACTGACAGTAAGGTCTGAAAGGTGTAACAGGAGGAAAACCTCAAAGCAGTTGCACTGTGAATCATTTGTCAGCAGAGGATGGAAAGTAAGTTGGAAGAAAGAGAATATGAACGGACGTAGAGTAAAAGGAATGAAAGGGGTTGCAGCCAAGGGCCCAAGGGACGCTGCAAAGAACCGCAAGTAATGCCTACAGTGCACTGAATGAGGTGCATTGACGGCTCTAGTCCCGCCCCGCTACGGGAAGGCTCCTTTATGAAACCCCAATATTTCTGACGGCAAAGCGCGTTAAGACGGAAAAAAAAAAATTATCATTATTATTTGTTGCAGTAGTTTGGGTCTTTGCAAAAATGCGGTCTCTGCTGACTCAGCAAGATCCTCTTACCTGGAGGTAAGTTCTGGTAAATAACATTCGGCCGCTGCGAACGACAAGCAATATTTGATTGCGGTTTATTTTTGCACCGGCCCCCCATTAGGCTTAGGTTAAGCTCCCTTGCGCTTTTGTAGGCCGGTTTGGATGTCTGTCTAGTCTCCTTGCGCTATTTGTAGGCCGGTTTGGATGTCTGTCTATCTGTCTTTCTCTCTGTCTGTCAATATATATATATATATATATATATATATATATATATATATATATATATATATATATATATAATCTACTGATCACTTTTACAGACGAATGTAATTGTAATACACATAATATATATATATATATATATATATATATATATATATATATATATGTATATGTATGTATGTATATAAATATAATATATTCATATTTTCTGTTTGTTCGTTAAGATAATATTAATCAGTTCGTGAAGAGAGGTCATACTTGTTCTGATTTAAATCCAGTAACATAATTTACTTTTGGAGCTTATGTCTGTTGACCTAGATTTGGTCAGTGCGTGGATAGGTGGCCACTGATGGGTGCCAGACGCACTAGGAATCGCATGTTAAAATTTTAGCAAGGGGTCACAATAAGACCCGAGGAATCAGCAAGAGGTCAAACATTACCTAGAGATGGATGGATGGATGTGACAGTAATGCTTTCTTCTTAGTTTTCTGTTACTGGCTTTGTTTGTCCGTCCCCAACTTATCTGTCCGCCCTCAGATCTTAAAAACTACTGAGGCTAGAGGGCTGCAAATTGGTACGTTGATCATCCACCCTCCAATCATCAAACATACCAAGTTGCAGCCCTCTAGCCTCATTAGTTTTTATTTTATTCAAGTTTAAATTAGCCAAGATCGTACGTCTGGCAACGATTTAGGAGATGCCACCACCGGGCCGTGGTTAAAGTTTCATGGGCCTCGGCTCATACAGAATTGTACCGAGACCACCAAAAGATAGATTTATTTTCGGTGGCCTTGATTATACGCTGTAGCGGCTGTACAGAAAACTCGATTGCGCCGAAGAAACTTGGGCTCACATTTTACTTGTTTTTCTCTGAGCCATCCCTTGTAGTAGTGGGAAAGTAAGGTATTTAAACAGTGGATTTTGGCTATATCATAAATCTCTTCCCGTTCTTCAAAGAAAATATATAAGAATTATATTCATGTCATTATGAATATTTTGTAGGAGATTCATCTGCAGTCTTCAGTGATAATAATAATAATAATAATAATAATAATAATAATAATAATAATAATAATAATAATAATAATGGTGAAGAAATCCACAGTGGTTTGAAATATTTTAGAAAAATGTATATTTACATCCACACAACTGTGGATTTCTTCATCGTTTTAGTGACTTACGCTATTATGAGATTTTTATGAATAATAATAATAATAATAATAATAATAATAATAATAATAATAATAATAATAATAATAATAATAATAATAATAATACCTTAGCGTTTCGGTAGTTCTTTCTAACATTCATCCATGGCATTACGAAAATTTAGTACAAAATGAATGATCATATATATGGAATCATAATATATGTCAGAAATAACCTCAAAGACCTATATAATTAACATCAACTTCTTCCAGTTGCTCGTCAGAGAATAAAAACAATTTTAAAACTTTTCCTTTCAGAGTCCTTACAGATCTAATCATAATTATGTTTTTGTATGGATAATTTTACTTTAGAATTTTCCGAAGTTCATTGCTTGTTTTCATTTGCATTAATTTATGCAACAGCTGTGTCAGTGGGTGTTATATGAGGCTATCAGTCGAGAAACATGCCAAGCGCCATCCAGGGTCAAAGTATTTTTTTAATTCAATTTATTATATTTTGAAAATGGCACTTGGCATGTTTCTCGACTGAAAAGCTCATATGATCTTTATTTTCAAATAAAGCTTGATTATCTCTCTGTAAGACGGACGTCTTGTTGTAATTCATATTGCTCCAAAAATCTTTTGAGTCAAAATGGGAAATTGAGGTTATATGGGAGATAACGCTTTACACACACACACACTATATATATATATATATATATATATATATATATATATATATATATATATATATATACATATATGAAATTTTTTATCACACCATGATTTATATACAATCATGAAGCTACGAATGTCGCTTAACATCAAATTCACGCTACCTCAGGAATATCCCCGATGGGGAATTATCACCGAGACCCGGCAGTACCAATCCATTTATCACTTATAAATTCCCCTTCGGTGATAATTCCCCATCGGGGATATTCCCGAGGTAGCGTGAATTTGATATTAAGCGACGTTTGTAGCTTGATGATTTATATATATATATATATAGATAGATATATATATAGATATATACATAAATATATAGTTATATATATCTAATGCAATTAGAAATAGATACAGAAATATAAGTTCATATATTTAATGCAATTATAAACATAATATATATATATATATATATATATATATATATATATATATATATATATATATATATATATATATATATATATATATATATATATAGAGAGAGAGAGAGAGAGAGAGAGAGAGAGAGAGAGAGAGAGAAAATATAGATTTTCAGCACCTTCATAATTTTGGCTGTGGTACCATATTATTTTTTTAAAATAAAGCATAATAGTTTCTTTGTAAGATGGACATCTAACTCATATTGTCCAAAGCCTTTTGAGAAAAATACTGTCTGAACATTCACGAGAGCTTATATTTTTCTCCTGAAATGTCAGTGATTTCCGGATGCTGAATATTTCATTGTTCAAACACTGACATTTGATGCCACAGATCTGGCAACAAAAATGGAGTAGAATTTAACGGCAATCTACTGCCTCCAATCTCTACCTGCTTTTCTGATTTTGAAAATAGTTAATAGCTTCCACAAGTGAATTCGCAACCAGTATTTTCTGTTTTTCAATTTTTCGTTGGAGAAATAAGGCTTGGGATATTTTCTCTCATTTAGTACGTGCGTTGAAATTAGAATATTTTCTCTCTAGGAAATAGCCAGGGCATTTAATACGTACAGTGACACCATATTTCCAGTATATTATTGTATTCAAATAATTTATTTAAGTTAGTTGTTCGTTACATACAATATTTGAGGCAAATGAATTTATATATCTTTTTTATATATTATTGTATTCAAATAATTTATTCAAGTTAGTTGTTCGTTACATATAATATTTGAGGCAACTGAATTTATATATTTTTTTACGACAGTGGACGCAGAATTGCAACTTCTTAGTGTGTCACAGACAAATAGAGTGAATAAATATCATAAAATACAACAATTGCTTCTCATACGAATAAATTATTCTTGGAAGTTGCGTCAACATTTTTCTTAAAATAAAAAATTTAATTCGCACTCCGATTAGGAAAAATGATTGAAAATTGAGATAGTTACTTTTCTTTTCGTTTGTTTGTGACAGTCAAATTGAGAAATTGGGGTTATATGGGAGATAACGGGTTGTACACTATATACAGTATATATATAGATATAGAAAAATATGTATATATATTTAATGCAGTTATAAACATCCTATACATACATATACATGTATAAATATATATATATATATATATATATATATATATATATATATATATATATATATATATATATATATATATATATATATATATATATATGAACACACACACACATATATATACATACATATATATATATACATATATATATGTATATATATACATATACGTATGAAACACCAGCACTGAATACAAAGCCTGCGCGAAATTCATTGAACTTTTACAGTAATCCAGGAGAGAAATATATTTCCATTGCGGCCTTCTTCAAGTATATTGTATAGCCTGTCATCGCCATTACACAAAACGCAATTTTTTTCACCAGATCTATATTTAGCGAAAAGCCTCATTGATCCGTTTCCACAAAACAGATACATTAAGTTCGTTTCTTTTCCCTTCCGGGAATTACCGCGCAAATTTACTAGCAGAAATTACTAGAGGAATTACCGGGGATAATGAATCGAAAGTAATTTCGTAATGCGACGAATTTGCAGGCGCCAAAAAAAAAAAAAAAAAAAAAGAAAAAGCAGAACCGTAAAAACGAAATGTTTGGACGATCGTTCAGACATTTCCCTCCCGCCAATATGAACGGTTTTACTTTTGTTTTCTGTTGCCATATTTTTCGTTTCACAAAAGAATCTTCCGTCATTTTATATTCAGAGGTAACGAAAGAGGGATGTAAGGCTGTGGTAAGAAATATACATGTACTGTATATATTTATACATACACACACACACACACACACACACACATATATATATATATATATATATATATATATATAGAACATATATAAATATAATGTATATAACTAATATATACATATATATAATAAATAATATAGATATATATATATAAATAATATATATACATATATATATATATATAATATACATATATATGTATATATATATAACATATATAAATATATATAATATATATATATATATATATATGTATATATATATATATATATATATATATATATATATATATATATATATATATATATATATATATATATATATATATATATATATATATATATATATATATATATATATATATAATATATATATACACACATACAGTATATTCACCTATTCACCCATTAATTGTTTATTCTTTCATACATTAAGCCACAAATACCCCTGAATATCGAATTCCCTATGCCTTGCGAATCAATTACACCCAAAAGGGAATTATATATAAGTGCATCTTCCCATGGCCACGGTTCGAATCCATGCCTTTTGGTCTTGATACAGAGGCAACAGCGACTTATCCGTTCGTCCCAGGCCTAAGTGTAGATACACATTGCATCTTATTACGTAGAGATTCAGTTACTGAGTCTAAGGTGCATACTTGCCTGGTTTCATTTTCCATTAATTGGAAAAATAATAATAATAATAATAATAATAATAATAATAATAATAATAATAATAATAATAATAATACTTTTATTATTATATTATTATTTTATTTCAGCTCAGGGCCATATATGGAGTAGAGACAATTCAATACCATACAATTCACAAGATCTAAATGAGATAAAAATGATTAATCGGCAATATCCACACACTTGCTGAAGTAGTATTAAAAATAGCATTCATAGCAATGGTAATGACTGATAATTTTGAAAATAATAGTAAAAATATTAAACAAGTAAAAAATGCGTCGAAGTTTCTTCGGCGCAATCGAGTTTTCTGTACAGCCGCTACAGCGTATAATCAAGGCCACCGAAAATAGATCTATCTTTCGTTGGTCTCGGTATAATTCTGTATGAGTCGCGGCCCATGAAACTTAAACCACGGGCCGGTGGTGGCATGTCCTTTATCGTTGCCAAACGCACGAATATGGCTAACTTTAACCTTAAATAAAATAAAAACTACTGAGGCTAAAGGGCTGCAATTTGGTATGTTTGATGATTGGAGGTGGATAATCGACACACCAATTTGCAGCCCTCTAGCCTCAGTAGTTTTTAAGATCTGAGGGTGGATAGAAAAAAAGTGCGGACAGAATAAAGTGCGGACGGACAGACAAAGCCATCTCAATAGTTTTCCATTACAGAAAACTAAAATATTAAAAATTATAACAATTAAGGAACAGATCGTATATCATTAATATAAAGCTAAGGACCTTACAGTAGGTGGTTACAATAATTCTATGCTTGACTTCAAAAATAAGACACTCAGTCTGGGGTGGGTGTGTAGTATGGGGTAGGGGAATGGACAAGGAGGGAGGGTTGCCTGTTGGGTAAATAAATCTTTACCTTGACGCCCGAA
>NC_089786.1:48417194-48479694 GCF_040412425.1 Macrobrachium rosenbergii | reverse complement strand
CTCTTCTCCTCCACTATTTTATCAGTTCTTCAGTTTCTTTGTTCTCTATCTGTCCATCTGTCTGTGTGTAAGCCTGTCAGTCTGTCAATCTGTCCAGTCTTTCTGTCCACGGAGAAGCCTCATTTACCGCCACAAACTATTCGTGTCAACGTTTACAATGCTAACCGCAGCCAGCGAACCCAAAAGCTCTCTCTCTCTCTCTCTCTCTCTCTCTCTCTCTTCGTATCCCTCCCGCTCTCCTTCTGTTCTTCCCTTGCTCCATTTTCTTCTTTCTATTGTTGCTGTTTCCTGCCACAGAGTTCCTTTGGGAGCATGATACGTATTCGTGGCCCATAGAGTTCCTTTGGAGACACGACCCATACGTGTCTTAGTTAAGAGTTCCCATGGATACGTGATTCATACATGTGGTCTATAGTGTTCCTTTGGAGACGTTCCCATGGTCTTAGTTAGAGTTCCCATGGATACGTGATTCATACATGTGGTCTATAGTGTTCCTTTGGAGACACGACCCATACGTGTCTTAGTTAGAGTTCCCACGGATACCTGAATAGTGTTCCTTTGGAGACACGACCCATACTTGTGATATGTAGAGTTCCCCTGGATACGTGACCTATACTTGTGGTCTATAGTGTTCCTTTGAAGACACGACCCATACTTGTCTTTTGTAGAGTTCGTTTGGAGACATGACCTATACTTGTGGTCTATAGAGTTCCTTTGAAGCACGACCCGTACTGTATGGGTCATGTATCCAGGGATTCAAGAAGACGCGACCAATACTTGTCTTTTGTAGAGTTCGTTTGGAGACATGACCCCTATTTTGACCCATTTTTGAAGGCATGGCCAATATTTGTGACCCACAAGGTTCCTATTGAGACATTCCCCATATTTGTGGCCCACAGAATAGTTCTTTTCGGTGATTTGGTGGGATATTAGATCAAGAACTTTTGGGCAGAAAGGGATACACATTTAGCAATACATGACAAAGGGATACATGTCAGAGAATGACATGAATGAATGATTCATATCAAAGGGATACAATTGTAAAAGTTTTCTGCAGGATACTCAAGGATACAAGAAAGTGCATGGCTGATCAATGTACGGCAAAGGGACACAGTATCATGGGGATGCAGAATTAAGCAATACAAAAACAATTAATGCCACAAAATTGATTATGCATTACATAATGGAAAGGTATCTGTCCTTCTGTGCTTCAGTCGCGTGACTGCTGCTCACCAGTCCACCCAGTTGTGACTGGGTGCCAGCATCCGAATGGGTTAAGAAGAGGGTATGGGCCTTGCAACTTCATCCCTGAAGACTTGCTTAAAACTGGAAGACTATACGTACCTGTCTTTCACAACCCCTTCTAAAGGTATAAATAGCATATTCTGATGTATATAATAATAATAATAATAATAATAATAATAATAAAAATAATAATAATAATAATAATAATCAACACGTGAACACGTGTTTCACAGAAATAAACTTCTGACTCACATCGGGATCGAAAGTACAGGGTGCTACCAATTGAACCACACAGGTAGTTCAGTTAGTTAACTCCCTGGCCTTTCATTTAAGACCGGAACTCGATCTCGATGTGAGTCAGAAATTTATATATACATATATATACATATATATATATATATATATATATATATATATATATATATATATATATATATATATATATATATATATATATAAACATACACAGACACACACACATACATAAGAATAATAAAGCTAATAGATTCACAATGAAAAACAAGAGTAATAAAATCCCGTTAACACTGATGAGGAACAACGTTCAGGTGTTAAGAAAGTCTTTGATTTTTTACATAGTAATATATTTACTATATAATTGTGGATTTTTATTACTCAAATAATATGAAAGATATCCCACATCTTCTCAAGAATTTTGGTGTTAATGTCGCATTTAAGAACAATAAAATAATGAAACATGTACTTATCAAGAGCTCCCCCGACAGTACTAAAGGGTGTGTGTATATAAAATTCCGTGTAAGTCTTGTGACAACTTTTATATTGGCCAAACGGGCAAAGCACTGGAAAAAGAATAACAGAACAGCATAAAAATGTGTGGGATATGCACAGGGGAACAGTGGTATTTTTGTACATGTTAGTGAGAACAATCATGCTATCAACTGGGAAGGGGTAAAAAGGTTTGTATATTCTAATAACGCACTGGAAAGGAATATCACTGAATCTAGCTTCATAAAAGAAAGTTACAGCCATAATATGAATATCAGTCAAGGGATGTATAAACTTGATCCTTTAATATCAAAAGAAATTTGAAAATTGTTTAAATTTTAAGGTAGGCAGTAGAGATGTTTGGAAATAAGATTTTCATATTTGTAAACACAGTACTGCGGCACCAGTGCTAATGAGTTTTCCAAACCCCGCCTCCCTGACACCTGTCAGGTGTGGATCTGATGTCGCCTATGTGATTGTCCCCTGAGAGTATATTGTGATTTTTAGCCAAAAGAGTTTTGAAGGCCACTCCTACCTTGACACCGGCCTGCGGATGGATATGTAATCTCTAATGGTTGTGCATGTTCGTCAGCACTGTTCCTGTAGTATATATATTTGTGACTTCTAATGCTCTGTATCAGTCCTTCGTCAATGGCTTGGAAATAAAGTTGAAACCGGTCAGGACCTACACCCCGTCTCTTAGCTTTCACCTGTGGTAATGTGTGATAAATGAATCAGGTACAAAAGTGATTATAATCATATATATATATATATATATATTATAATATATATATATATATATATATATATATATATATATATATATATATATATATATATATATATATATATATATATATATATGGAATCTTTTCATGGACAAATCCATACGCATGAATGTGTCTAAGACCTTATACAATTATAACCATACCAACATCATAGTATTAACGAATGTATGTCCACACTGCACACACGCACACACACATACACACAAACCCTCCACGCCGAGAGAGAGAGAGAGAGAGAGAGAGAGAGAGAGAGAGAGAGAGAGAGAGAGAGAGAGAGAATTCACACCCGATCTGCAGCTTCCTCCTCTGAAATGACATTTGATCGAAAACAAAGAATATCGAAATCGCTCGCCTAAAACGCCCCATCCAGCGGGCTTGAATAGATAGACGCCAGTGCATCACGAAAATGCCTGAAAATTAATGATATTTTTTTTCCCTTTCACTATTTCTCATTATGTGCAGATGCAATCTCGATAATTATCCATTCGAGCCGTAATTAAAGGTCTTTTGTGCTTAATTGTCTGGTGATAAAACATTTATTCTTTCGGAGAGGAAATCTGATTATTCGGATTATTTTTTTTGCGTCACGATGTCGGCGTCAGCTTCGCCATATTTTATTTGTGTTCGTGGGGAATAAATCATGATGACATTTCATTGCTTTTTCTAGTCAAAAATATCTTTTTTTTTTTTTGGAGGGGATGTTTTTATTCATTTATGCATTATAGTATTTTGCCTCTAGAAGAATTTCCTGTTATTAATATTAGGAGGAAAAAATAATGGCATTATTTTAATATTTTTTCTTCGTCAACACTCATGTTTGAAAAAAAACTGCACTAACTTCATAGCAGAAGATTATCTTTCTCAAAACCAACAATGACTTCCCTCTAATAAATATTTTGATATGGCAATCTCTTGATTAATTTTTAATTCATTTATCCTCGAAAAAAACAGCATCTGATGTCAGTGAAACAGGTTTTTTTTTTTTAACCCAACAACATCTATTGATAATTTTTCTCTCACACAAGTTTGCAAACAACTTTAAAAGTTAAAATGGCATCACTGGAAGGTTTGTAAAACATTTTTTTAATTAAAAATTAAAAAAAGCAATGACGTCATATTGCTAATTCAAAAATCTATGGGGAAAATCATCGAATTATCACTAATCTTAGGTATCTACCTGCTAAGTCTCTTTAAAATTGGGTAGAAATAAAATGTTAACCTTAGAGTTGACCTGTGATCTTGAAAAATAAGTCAAGGTCATAAATATCTAAAATAACAATTATGAAAGATGCCAGCAAGGTCAGAGTTTCATTTACTGGGTGACCTGTCTCCTCCTTCCTCTTCGAACTATTCTCAGTTCCAGAGGTCCTTGATTCCTCCCACCATTGGACTGTGGAACAGTCTCCTTACTGAGGATGTCGTGCTATTAGAGCTTCAGAAGTTCAAGCGAAGATGCAATGCATTACTACCCTAATACAGTTATCCATGTATTTTAATAATTCACTTACATTTTTATCGTGTACTTATCAATTTAATTTATTTTTTCTTTTTTAAAAATTGATATCCTCTTTCTGAATTTCCTATTATCTTCAGCCACTTCTCTGAAATTGAATTGAAGTGAATTGAATATAGAATTTAGGCCTAAGGCCAAGCACTGGGACATATGATGTCATTCAACGCTGAAACGGAAATTGACAGCAAAAGGTTTGAAAGGTGTAACAGGAGGAAAACCTCGCAGCTGCACTGTGAATCAATTGTTAGGAGAGGGTTAAGGAGTGTAAGATGTAAGAAAGGGAATATGAAAGGAGGTACAGTTAAAGGAACGAAAGGGGTTGCAGCTAGGGGCCGAAGGCACGCTGCAAAGAATCTTAAGTAATGCCTACAGTGCACCGCATGAGAGGCACTGACAGCACTAACCCCCTACGGGGTACTACTTTGAAATGAGCACCATATTCTTTGGGAGTTTGAATTTCAAGTCAATGGCCCCTATGCCGGGCTTGCTCCATATGAATAGGGTTCATCTTCTGAATAATAATAATAATAATAATAATAATAATAATAATAATAATAATAATAGTCCTATGAAACAAAACCTTCAATATGCATCGAAAATTATGTAGGCTCACACCAAATCCCAAGGGTCTGTTCCAAGTTTGGATAACAACTGGAAACCCTCTTTTTCCAGCCAGTTTTGAAGTATTTCAAATCTAACATCCTACACATCTCATACACTTCTAATCTTCATCATTGCTCCAGCTCGAATCCTCCCAGCGCTAATCCCTTAGCTCCTCGCCTTTAACGGGGCTCCCCTTTAAGCTGAACGGATCAAGCTTGACTAAGCTTGGATTCCCGGCGAGGAATGTTTGCCCATTGAACCAATTACCGCCTTGTTTGCCCACCACAAACTACTGTCGTCTCGTCTCCAATTACCTTCTCATTCTCCTCCTTACGGCTGCTGCCGTCCCCTCCAAGTATTGTATCGAGGTGGCTCTGGATGGTAGGGACGCGGATCGGGGGTTATTGCTATCGCTATAACAATCACTCGATCAATCGAGATTCTCCGAGGGATTGTAAAGTAGTTTTACTAGAAGAGTCACTCCAGGTTTTCTGAGGGACTGTAGTGCTACTAGAAGAGTCACTCGAGATTCTCTGAGGAATTAGAGTTTTACTGGAAGAATCACTCGAGATTCTCTGAGGGATTGTAGTTTTACTAGAAGAATCACTCTAGATTCTCTGAGGGACTGTAGAGCTACTAGAAGAATCACTCGAGATTCTCTGAGGGATTATAATTTTACTAAAAGGATCACTCGAGATTCTCCGGGGGATTATAATTTTACTTGAAGAATCGCTCGAGATTTTCTGAGGGACTGTAGTGCTCTTAGAAGAAGCACTCGAGATTCTCTGAGGAATTATAGTTTTTCTAGCAGAATCACTCGAGATTATCCGAGGGATTATAGTTTTACTAGAAGAATCACTCAAGATTCTCTGAGGAATTATAGTTTTACTAGAAGAATCACTTGAGATTCTCTGAGGGATTATAATTTTAATAAAAGAATCACTCGAGATTCTCCGAGGGATTATAATTTTACCAGAAGAATCACTCGAGATTCTCTGAGGGATTATAATTTTAATAAAAGAATCACTCGAGATTCTCCGAGGGATTATAATTTTACCAGAAGAATCACTCGAGATTCTCTGAGGGACTGTAGTACTACTAGGGCAATCACTCAAGATTCACAAACACATTATAGCTTTCCTATATTTATACAGGAGCATTTTTGTTATTATTGCTATTATTCAGAAGGTGAACCCTTAATAATAATAATAATAATAATAATAATAATAATAATAATAATAATAATAATAATAATAATAATAATAATAATAATAATAATAATAATGGAGAAACAAATCCAAAGTTGTGTATGGGTACATATATCTAAGAATAAATAACTGTGCATTTGTAACTCCATTTCAAGACTTATGCTACTATGAGTACTTTCAATAATAATAATAATAATAATAATAATAATAATAATAATAATAATAATAATAATAATAATAATAACTACTATTATTATTATTATTATTATTATTATTATTATTATTATATTATCATTATTATTATTATTGGTTAGGACGTCATTACTTACTTTTCGATAAGTTTACTTATAAAACCTACAGTTGTAAGAATGTTGCGAATAATTATACATAACACAAACATACATACATACATATACACATACATACATATAAACATGCATACATAAATACAGTTACATTCGCCTTTTATTATGTGCATTAATGCGAATGACTGAGCAGCCTGATATAGACATTAACATGGATAATACTGTGCATATATGAAGTACTGTACTTATGTAGAGCACTGTACATATATCCTAATACTGTACATATATGGAGTACTGTACATAAATGAATGCTCCTGTGCATATATGGAGTACTGTACATATATGGATAATACCGTATATATATATGGAGTACTGTACGTATGTGCATAATACTGTACATACATGGAGTACTGACATGCGGCCATCCATAGTGAATATTTGAGCAGCCCAGTGGTGACCCATTGTCTTCTTAATTCGCCGTACGTCGTTAGCATTCCGGTAAGTGGCCGATTGCGTGACGGACAGAAGAAGAAGAAGAGGAAGAAGAAGAGGAAGAAGAAGAAGAAGAAGGAGGAGGAGGAAAAGAAGAAGAAGAAGAAGAAGAAGAAGAAGAAGAAGAGGAAGAAGAAGAAGAAGAAGAAGAAGAAGAAGAGGAGGAGGAGGAGGAGGAGGAGGAGGAGGAGGAAGAAGAAAAATAAGAAAAAGGAGAAGAAGAAGAGAAGAAGAACGAGAAGAAGAGGAAGAAGAAACAGAAGAAGAAGAGGAGAAGAAGAAGTAGAAGAAGAAGAAGAAGAAGAAGAAGAAGCGAAAGTCTTCCTCCTCGCCCCATCAATAACAACACGCCAGCGAGAGTAAGAAAAAATGGCACTGACGGGTGAAAGCCCTCCCCACATCATTTCTTGCTAGATTGATTGATATCAATTAGAGCGTGAGTGACGCCCCTAGCGATTACGTGGGCGTCTTGGGACAAGTAAAAGCTCCGATGGTAATTGAAAGTAAGAACGGTGCTTAACTTCCACCCCTATCCCCCCCCAAAAAGGCTACGGTGGGGGTGGTGGTGGGCGCCACCAGAGACCCTGGCTCCCAGGCTCCCCGAAGACCGGACGGATTCCTCGAAGCTCGTGTGGCTCCAAGTTTGTCTTCTTCTTCTTCTTCTTCCAACGAAGTCGTTGCTCTGTCTCGCACGCAAGGGTAAATAATTACACTCCTGCGGTGTTCCTCGAGTGTTCCGCCATTGCATAGATGTGTGTTTAGGTGCTCGTGTATTTGTTTAACTTCATACTTATATTATTATTATTACTATTATTATTTAGACGATGAACCCTATTTATATGGAACACACCCACATAGGGTCATTGACTTTAAATTCAAGCCTCCAAAGATTATTATTATTATTATTGTTCAGAAGATGAACCCTATTCATATATATATATATATATATATATATATATATATATATATATATATATATATATATATATATATGGAACAATATATACAGGGGCCATTGACTTGAAATTCAAGCCACCAAAGATTGTTATTATTATTAATTATTATTATTATTATTATTATTATTATTATTATTATTATTATTATTATTATTATTATTATTATTATTATTATATTCAGAAGATGAACCCTATTCATATGGAACAAGCCCACCACAGGGGCCATTGACTGGAAACTCAAGCTTCCAAAGATTATTATTATAATTATTATTAGTATTGTTGTCTAGAAGATGAACCCTATTCATATGGAACAAGCCCACCATAGGAGCCACTGACTTGAAATTCAAGCTTCCAAAGAACATGGCGCTCATTAGGAAGTTAAAGAAGGCAAACGGAAATGCAGAATGAAGAGATCTCACTTGATAAAAAGAAAAAAAGAATTAATAAATTAATAAATAGATGTAAATGTATTAAAATGCAAGGAGAACAGCACTGCGTCTTCGCTTGAACTTTTGAAGTTATAGGATACCTAGGAATTTAATATGCTTTCGACGCTGAGGAATCTAGAGGAATCTTGATGGATCTTCCTTACACTATGGTTCATATCAATGTGCTTTTGACACGTAGGGAGATTCTTTGGTGAGTTAATAATCATTTTGGATTTTTCCTGGTTGAATGGTCTGTGGATGAATACTACTACTACTACTACTACTACTACTACTACTACTACTACTACTACTACTACTAATAATAATAATAATAATAATAATAATAATAATAATAATAATAATAATAATAATCAACACAATCACGTGTGGAACAGAAATAAATTTCTGACTCACATCAGGATCGAACCCAGGGCTGTCAATTGAAAGACGAGACCGCTGTCTACCAAGCCGCAGAAGTCATGTGTGACTTAGTTGGCAGCGGTCTCGTTTTTCGCTGGAAAGACCTGGGTTCGATCCAGATGTAAGTCAAAATTTATTAATAATAATAATAATAATAATAATAATAATAATAATAATAATAATAATAATAATAATAATGGAAGATAAATAACAGACGAATAGACTAGGTTTCGATAACATTAATCACAAAAAATAAATAAAAGAGTCCAGAAAAATAATAATAACTGAAAATAAATAAATAAAAACGCCAGAAAGATAATTACGAAATATAAATAACTGACGAACAGAAAACTTTCGTCAATAATAACTGCAAAAAATTAATCCAAAATTCCAAAAAGATAATAAATAAGTGAAGAACCTGAATAACTTTCGTAAAAAATAACCACAAAATAAATTAAAAAACCTCCAAAAACATAATTATGGAGGATAAACAATTGACGAACAGCTGCAAAGAATAAATAGCTGAAAAGAATAAAGCTATAAAATAAATAGCTACGAAGAATAGCTAAAAAAATAAATACCTACAAAATGAATAGCTACAGAAATGAATAGCTACAAAAATAAATAGTTACAAAGAATAAATAGCTACAGAAATAAATAGCTACAAAATAAATAGCTATTAAAATAAATAGCTATAAAAATAAATAGCTCTAAAAATAAATAGCTATTAAAATAAATAGCTACAAAATAAATAGCTACAAAGAGTAAATATCTACAGAAATAAAAAGCTACAAAAAATAAATAGCTACAAAAATAAATCGCTACAAGGAATAAACAGCTACAAAAAATAACTACAAAAATAAACATCTACAAAGAATAAATAGAAACGAAAAATAAATAGGTACAAAGAACAAAAAGCTACAAAAATAAATAGCTACAAAAATAAATAGCTACAAAGAATAAATAGCCACAGAAAGTAAATAGAAAAACAAGACACACAATAAAAGCCAAATTTTAGCGTATTCTTATTTTGACGAGCAAGGACCACTCTCCTTAATCCAGTAAGTGAAGGGCTGTTCTTCCAACTTCCCCTCCCGAGCAAGACCCATTCTCGAATGAGTACTTGGAAACAGCAAAGCCTCTATTTGCCACTTGAATGATATCAGGCGAGGTGTCATTCCGTTTCCCCACAGCTGATCGTATCGCTTTGGCGTCGCATCTGAACGCTGGCACGTGCTGTACTGTCTGCTGTTTTTTTTTTAATTTTTTTATTTTTTTACTCCTCGCGAGAGACTGGACCAGTTTTTTATTTTAGTTTTCTGTGAAGGAAAACGATTGAGATGGCTTTGTCTGTTCGTTTGCGCCCCCAGATCTTAGAAACTACTGAGGCTAGAGGGCTGCAAATTGGTATGTTGATCATCCACCCTCCAATCATCAAAGATACCAAATTGCAGCTCTCTAACCTAACTAGTTTTTATTTTTATTTAAGGTTAAAGTTACCCATGATCATGCGTCTGGCACAGCTATAGATGCCAACAACGCAGGCCACCACCAGGCCGTGGGTGGAAGTTTCATGGGCCTTGGCTGAGAGTTTCATGGGCAGTGGCTGAGAGTTTCATACAGCATTATACGCTGTACAGAAATCTCGATTGCTCCGAAGAAACATCGGCGCGTTTTTTACTTGTTTTATATATTTACGTGTTAGGAGCATGTAATTTGACTTTTGTTAAAGATAAACAATGATAAAGTAATTTGATTTTTTCAAACTTTTCTCCTTGTGAAAGATTGGGTCAATTTTATACCTTTTGTTAGTGGTACAAAATTGACTTTTGTTAAAAGATAAAGACAATGATAAGACGAATAATAATTTTTATTAAACTTCTCGTGAAAGATTAGGTGAATTTTTTTTTCATATGTATGTGATATTGCGCATATAACTAAGTCTTCTTAAAAAAATCTAGTCATGAAATAAGCAGTTATTTTTCTATTAAACTTGTTTTTACTGGGTCAGTTTTTTTATATCTTATTGTTAGTGACATAAAACTGACTTTTGTTAAAATCAGCCAATGATGAAATAAACAGTGATTTTTATTAATCTTTCTTCTTGTCAAAGACTGAGTCAGTTTTTAGTTTTCTGTAAAAAAAACTGTTGAGGTGGCTATTTGTCTGTTCGTCCGCACTTTTTCTGTCCGCCCTCAGGTCTTAAAATCCACTGAGGCTAGAGGGCTGCAAATTGGTATGTTGATCATCCACCCTCCAATCATCAAACATACCAAATTGCAGCCCTCTAGCCTCAGTAGTTTTTATTTGATTTAAGGTTAAAGTTAACCATAATCGTGCGTCTGGCAATGATATAGGCCAGACGACCAACAGGCCGTGGTTAAAGTTTCATGGGCCGCGGCTCATACAGCATTATACCGAGACCGCAGAAAGATCTATTTTCGGTGGCCGTGATTATACGATATACAGAAAACTCGATGGCAATAGTCTTTTTACCCTTCTTTCTTGTGGAAAATTGGGTTAGTTTTTATATAAGTGTGTTTGTGTGTGTGTGTGTGTGATACTGGGCGTTAATTTGACTTTTGTTAAATAAGCCATTAATTGAATAACCAGTGAATTTCATTAATCCTTCAGCTTGTGAACGATTAGGTTAGATTTAACATATTTATATATCATATATGCATTTACGTATCAAAACGGATTTTTGTTATAAAAGCCAGTAATTCAATAACCATAGACTTTACTGTATAAAACTCAGGTTTTATACATAAAACTGACTTTTGTTTAAACCGTCAACAAAATAAACAATGATTTTTTTAAGCTTTTTTTTGCGAATGATTGGGTCAGTTTTTAGTTTTCTGTAAAAGAAAACTTTTGTGCCGGCTTTGTCTGTCCGTCCGCATTTTATTCTGTCCGCACTTTTTCTGTCCGCCCTCATATCTTAAAAACTACTAAGGCTAGAGGGCTGCAAATTGGTATGTTGATCATCCACCCTCCAGTCATCAAACATACCAAATTGCAGCCCTTCGGCCACAATATTTTTTATTCTATTTAAGGTTAAAGTTAGCCATAATCATGCTTCTGGTAACGATATAGGCCAGGCCACCACCGGGCCGTGGTTAGAGTTTCATGGGACGCGGCTCATACAGCATTAAAACGAGACCACCGAAGATAGATCTATTTTCGGTGGCCTTGATTATAAGCTGTACAGAAAACTCGACTGCGCCGAAGAAACTTCCGCGCATTTTTACTGTTATATATTTTTGTTACTGCTCATATATAATAATTTTTTTACCTTTCTCTCTTGTGGAAAATTGGTACTGCGCATAAAACTGACTTTTGTTAAAAAGGCCACGATGAAATATCAGGGATTTCTTTTTATTAAATCTTTCTTCTCGCGACAGACTGGGTTAGTTTTTGCATATTTACGTTGTGTGAGCATTAAGCTGACTTTAGTTAAAAAAGGCCAATAATTTAATAATCCTTCTGATTGTGGGAGAATAGGTTAGCTATATATATATATATATATATATATATATATATATATATATATATATATATATATATATATATATATATATATATATATTAATAAAGATCAATATTTGTTTTATCATTAGTTTTTAGCATGTTAGTTTAATTTGCAGTGACATATAAATATCCAAATGCTACTCAATCTTTTAACAAGGAAAAAACTTCATAAAGAATCTTTATTAATTTTTTCATTAACTTTTTTTCACAAAAGTCAATTGTATGGACAGTAACACACACATTATATATATATATATATATATATAATATATATACATATATATATATACATATATATATATATATATATATATATATATATATATATATATGTGTATATTTTACTGTTCATATATATAATGTGTGTGTGTTTTACTGTTTTTTTGAAAAAAAGTTAATGATAAAATTATAAAGACTATTTATGAAGTTTTTTCCTTGTTAAAAGATTGAGTAGCATTGGAATATTTCTATGTCACTGCAAATTAAACTAACATGCTAAAAAAACTAATAAAACAAATATTGATTTTTATTAATCTTGATTCCCGTGAAAGATAGGGTTAGCTTTTACACAGTTACGTGTTACTGCACACAAAACTAAGTTTTGTTAAAAAAAAAAAACGCCCGTGACGGAAACATGCAGTGATTATTCAAACTTTCCCCGTCGTGAAAGACTGGGACAGATGTATTGAACTTGCATGGAACCTTGCGTATAAGGACTACATATATTGCTATAAACCCCAATAATGAAAGAGTTTTTATTCCATTTGCTAAAAATTATATTAGACAGGACTTACTTTTGTTATGAAAGTCAACATTACAATAGACACGAATTTTTCATCGTTGTATTTTTAACTTTTCTTCTTAGCCAAGACGAGGCTTTTTGAGTTTTCTGTAAAAGAAAATTATTGTGCCGGCTTTGTCCGTCCGTACGTACTTTATTCTGTCGGTAATTTTTCCTGTCTGCAATTTTTCTGTCCGCACTTTTTTCTGTCCGCACTTTTTTCTGTCGGCAATTTTTTCTGTCCGCACTCTATTCTGTCCGCAATTTTTTGTGTCCGCACTTTTTTCTGTCCGCCCCCAGATCTCAAAATCTACTGAAGTTAGAGGGCTGCAAATTGCTATGTTGATCATCCACCCTCCAATCATCAAACATACCAAATTGCAGCCCTCTAGCCTTAGTAGTTTTTATTTTATTTTAAGTTGAAGTTAGCCATAATCGTGCTTCTGGCAACGGTATAGGCCAGGCCAACACCGGGCCGTGGTTAAAGTTTCATGAGCCGCAGCTCACACAGCATTATACCGAAAACACCTATAGACAGATCTATTTTCGGTGGCCTTGATTATACTATGTACAGAAAACTCGATTGCGCCGAAGAAACTTCTGCGCAATTTTTTTTTTTTTTTTTAACATTCCTAGATATAAATGTATGAAATAAAGTGATACTCTGGTGACCCAGGTCTCTGATACATAAATACATACATACATACATACATACATATATATATATATATATATATATATATATATATATATATATATATATATATATACATATATATATATATGCATATATATATATGTATGTGTGTATATACATATATCTGATAACAATAAACTTGAAGTAATCTAGATTTTTGCACAAAAAACAAAAACAAAAATAAAAAAAGGTTAATAAAACATAACGTCTTTTTCTCCTAAATAATGCGAAAGTTGAGAAGGAAGGATGAAAATAAGTAACTCATTCATTTCTGTCCAGAAACAAAATGACAAGAGCACACACACACACACACACACACACACACACACACACACACACACACACATATATACACATATATATATATATATATATATATATATATATATATATATATATATATATGTATATATGTATATGTATATACATATATGCATGTATATATACACAACGCATACATGAGGAAGTACACACACAAGTATAACACAGACACGCTCAATTCCCACCATAGATCTCCCGTCCGCCCTGGTGCCGTAAGTCATATATATATAAGCCCTGTCTGATGGCAGCCTGAATTATTCATCGGATTTTCCGCGTTGGCAACTCCTTCATCCCTCACTGAATAAGTCACTGGGTATCAGTTGGCCTGAGTGACTGATCTACCTACGTTATTACCTTTCGTCGCAGAGCCAAAGGTCAGAGACGCTCCTGTAAACAGTTTGTTAATGGATGAAGATACGTTTAAGAGGTACCGGTTTACCCGTTGTTATTATTATTATTATTATTATTATTATTATTATTATTATTATTAGAAGATTATTATTATTCATATGGAACAATTCATATGGAACAAGCCAACTGACGTAAAATTCGAACTTCCAAAGAATATGGTTCTCATCAGGAAGGAGTAAGAGACGTTCAAGGGAAACGAAAGAAAGATGAAATCTCACTTATTAAGAAGAAAAAAATAAATTAATAAATGAATAAATAGAAGCAATTTGTCTGGGTAATGAGTGTAAAAGGGTTATTAAGAGGATGGAGGAGGCGGAGGAAAGGAGAAGAAGAGGAATACTAAAAAGTTCAGATGGAAGGATAAAATAGCAAATGGCATGCGGGAGGGAGAAAGGTTCAATGAGTCAGGATGAATTGGGCAGAGGAAGGTGGAGGAGGCTGATTGGAAACAGCGACCCAATACAGAAATGGGCAAAGTTAGAAAAAGAAGAAGAAGAAGAAGAAGAAGAAGAGAAAGAAAAAATATGAGGAAGAAGAAAAAGAAGAAGAAAATGAGCTGCATTTTTCTAATAAACCGTTCTGTGCGCCTTTCCCGACTTTATGGCTATTTACATCCTGATTCTCCAATTAAATTGTATTATGACCTTCAGGCACCCCCTTCAGGCATCCCTTTTCCCATAAATGGGAGTTGTGGATGTTCTTAAGAGTGAATTTCCCATGAAGGGATGGTGTTCCTGCAGTCTGTGTTTGGGTTGACCATTTGCAGTAGATATTCAGGTTTTACACCAATAAGTTTTTTTTTTTTTTTTTATTTTTACATTTTCTAAGAACTGTTTCCCATTTAATGGTCATTGCATAAATTTCCATGGTAGCTTCACCCAGCTGTGACTACAATAAATGTTTTTGCATATATTCCCAAAACAGATTTACCCACTAAGAAGCTATTTACAAGATCTCAGAGCTGTTTCTCAGATAACTGTTATAACATATATTCCAAAATAGATTTACCAGCTAAGAAGCTATTTACAAGAACTACAGTAAGAGCTGTTTCTCAGTTAATGGTTATTGCATATATATCCAGAATAGATTTACCCACTAAGAAACTGTTTACAAGATCAAAAAGCTGTTTCTCAGATAAATGTTGCTACATATTTTCAGCTGTTTCCTAGTTAATAGTTACTGCATAAATTTCCAGGGTAGCTTTATCCATTAACAAACTATTTACAAGACCTAAGAGCTGTTTCTCAGTTAATGGTTACTGCATATATTGCCAAAATAGATTTACTAGTTAAGAAAAAAAGTTAAGTATATCTTAGTTTAACCAGACCACTGAGCTGATTAACAGCTCTCCTAGGGCTGGCCCGAAGGATTAGACTTATTTTACGTGGCTAAGAACCAACTGGTTGCCTAGCAACGGGACCTACAGCTTATTGTGGAATCCGAACCACATTATGACGAGAAATGAATGTCCATCGCCAGAAATAAATTGCTCTAATTCTTCATTGGCCGGTCGGAGAGTCGAACGCTGGGCCAACAGCGCGCTAGCCGAGAGCTCAACCCACCCCTTCAATGAAGAACTGTAACGGGGTACTGTACATTATTCCTGTAAATTATTCAGAACTTCAGAAGTTAAGCGAAGATGCAACGAATTACTGCCCTAATACAGTTCTTCTTGTATTTTAATAATTTACTTACAATCTTATCAATTTATTTATTAATTTGTTATTTTTTCTTTTTTAATAAGTGATCTCTTCTTTCTATATTTCTATTTACGTCCTGTTTCATCTTTCTAATGAACACCATAATATTCTTTGGAAGGCTTGAATTACAAGCCAATGGCCTCTGTGGTGGGCCTTTTCCACATGAATAGGGTTTATGTTCTGAATAATAATAATAATAATAATAATAATAATAATTAAATTTTCATTTTGTTTATTTATTAATTTGTTAACTTGCCTGTTTTTCTAAAATTGATCTCCACTTTCTATATTTCTACCACTTTCAATATTTCCCGTATTACTAGCACTCGCTAGGCCAGAGTTCGAGTCTCCGACCGGTCAATGAAGAATTAGAGGAATTTATTTCTGTTGATAGAAATTCATTTCTCGTCATAATGTGGTTCTTCCTAATGAACACACGTAAAATAATATTCTTTGAGAGCTGTTAATCAGCTCAGTGGTCTTGAATTACAAATCATAATATTCTCTGGACGCAAATCATTGGCGGCTGTAGGCTTGTTTCATATGAAAAGGCTCATCTTCTGAATAATAATAATAATAATAATAATAATAATAATAATAATAATAATAATAATAATAATAATAATAATAATAATAATAATAATAATAATAATACTTCTAATTATTAATAAGGTATTCTTATTGATGTTTTGTTTTATTGCTTGTGCTAAGGGCCATTCCGAGCATTTTGGGAGATTTTACAAGTTTAAAAGCCAGTCTTTCCCATTAAGTGTTTGTAATTAAGAAATTATGACACGACATTACCACAGGAGCTCAAGAAATTGCTGGCTCTTAGAAAATCCACTGAAGAAGATATAAGTAATCAACGTATTCAGGATTGGGAGGCGTTATTATATTATTTATTATTATTATTATTATTATTATTATTATTATTATTATTATTATTATTATTAATAATACTACTACTGCTATTATTATTATTATTATTATTATTATTATTATTATTATTATTATTCACAGTCATGAATGGGTACATGTATTCAAAAATAAATCTCCATATACAGCTTTCGGGAATGTGTTTGACTCCCTTTTCTATACATAATAACTGTGGATTTGTTTCTCCATTATTATTATTATTATTATTATTATTATTATTATTATTATTATAAAACCACCTGTCATAATTACAATATTAGACATTCACATGTTGGTAACATCACGTTTTTCATTAATATGGCTGGAAAAATTCGTAAAAAATAATGCAGACCTTTCTGTTTTCTTCAGCCGATTATTAATTTTCAGTCTGTTCATCTTTAGTTGAGAACGGGCGTCAAAGGAAATATCCAGGGAGCCTGAGCCTTTTCAATCAGGTTTTTGAACGAAAAAATATGACAAATTATTTGTTTTGGCATCATTATTCTCTCGTGAAATTTATATATATACATATATACATATACATATATATACATATATATATATATATATATATATATATATATATATATATATATATATATATATATATATATATATATATATATATATATATATATATATATATATATTAAGTAATCAGGTACCTCACATTTGGTCTACTATGGTGGATGCTAGGGCGGAAAGAGGTGTGTGGCTAGCACCCTCATCCCACGCAACTTGCTAGGAAATACACGTGTATAAAAGATCTGGAGTGCTAATTACATCTGAGCAAGAATGAAACATCGGTCGAATGCGCCATACTCAAGTCATTGTCGAATGCGCCAGACTCAAGTCATTGTCGAATGCGCCAGACTCAAGTCATTGTCGAATGCGCCACGTGTCAACAAAAGCGGTTGAAAATTTGACGTTTCTTCACCGCTTCAAAATCGTCTAAAATGCAGCTGGGAACGCCGGGCAAAAGTAGAAATGGCTCGCAGGAGACGCACAAAGGTTAAACTCCTTCGAGGACAACGAATTCAACTACATAATTGGACGAGAGCATCGTCATAAACAGCACGTTTAGCGCGGAGAGATGCAGGTTTGAAGATTGGCGTGCCACAGGAAACCACAAATCAAGCGTTCATTCCTGGAGTCGTTCGCTTGACAACGCAACACGCACTCTTCTTGCCAACAAACAACCCAGACGGATTTATCAGCTTCCTTCATGCTCTCTCTCTCTCTCTCTCTCTCTCTCTCTCTCTCTCTCTCTCTCTCTCTCTGTCACTTCAACTTTCTCACACTTCTGCTCCGTCGCTTAATTTAATGCGCTTTTTATCTTGTTATGTATTTATGTAATCTAGTTCATGGTGTTTATCAAGAAAACTGGGATGCTTAATACTCGTCTGTGTGGTTCCAGGCACGCACAAACACCCACATGCGTGTAAGGACACGCATATATAAATATATATACATATACTCTTATATGTAAATCTATATATATATATATATATATATATATATATATATATATATATATATATATATATATATATATATATATACTGCAATTATAAGCTTAAAGGTAAATACAGAATTAGACACCAGGAATATATACTGATATTCACAGACTTCCCTATATAATATACCAATCCTATTCCTGCCTCTGTCAGCAGTATAAGCTTCCCTTCCTATTATTCCTCTCCTTCCTCCTATTCCTTAGTCCTTTTAACATCTTCCCCTTCTTTCTTTTCCCTCCTCCCCTCCTTCGGTATTCTTTCAGATCCCCGCCATCTCCTCTTACCCGTTTATCATCAGTATTTTATCAGATCCCCCACAAGGAGGCATCTACACCCATTGTCCTTTTTCCACTTCTAAATCAGTTTGATTTCGCTTACCCAGAATTGAAGGCACTGGTACCTCTATTTATTATCTTCTGCCTTCCCCCATCTGTTTATCATCCTCTTCCTTCTCCGCTCTTTCAGGAACCACCGGCCGGAGGGCATTAGTAAGCCGTCTTCACCCTCCTCCTCCCCTTCCTCCTCCATTCTTTCAGATACCCCTTACTAAGGGCATTTGTACCCTCTTTTCCTTGCTCCTCTTCCTCCTCCTCTCCACCTCCAGCCTGCATTCTTTCAGATACCCCCTACCGAAGGGCATTTGTACCATATGGCGCAGGAGCGAGCCATCATCTTGGCCAAAACTCACAATATTGTCATTAGAGTTAATCAGCTAATTTACGGAGGACCTCCGCTTATCAGCCCCTCGGCTCTGTAGCCCTTCGGGAGGCCTTCGACTGGGGCGGGTATCCCGCGTCACGGGGGACTCCCGAAGAGCCCTTATGACTGGCGTTGGGGAGACCACTTCATTCCGGCAAGTCAGGGCCTCTGTCATTAATTCAAATGGCCCTCGTAAGGTCCCACGAAAAGGCATTGAGAAAATGGCACCCACTCCCATCAATGGATAAGGAGGTTTAACGGTAACTTCGTTTACAGTTTAGTGCCGAGAGTTATTATGCCTGCTTTAGGGGAGGGGGCGCTGTGAATGTCGTTAGGTTAGGTTGACATCCTGAGCGTGTCTTGAGATGCTGATCTTGTTGTTTATGATGCCCCTGGAGCCTTGAGATACTAGTACTCTTATTAAAAAAATACTCATAGTCGCGTGAGTCTTGAAATGGATAAACAAATCCATAATAATGTATGGGTCCGTATATTTAAAAATAAATCTATACAGAGATCTTTCGGGAATCTGTTCGATTCACCTTTTCAATCTGAGACTGAAAACGGGAATCGAACAGATTCCCGAAAACTAACTGTAGAGATTTAAAAATAAATCTCTACAGAGAGATTTCAGAAGTGTTCGATTTCTCAATCTGTTCGATCAACCTCCTCAATCTGATTTTAAAATAAAAAGAGGGGAATCGAACAATTTCAATCTGAGATAGGAAACGGGAATAGAACAAATTCCCGAAAGCTCACTGAAGAGATTTAAAAATAAATCTCTGCAGAGAGATTTCGGGAATCTGTTCGATTCGCCTCTTCAATCCGAGATTGAAAACGGGAATCGAATAGATTCCCGAAAGCTCTCTGCAGAAATTTAGAAATAAATCGCTACAGATAGCCTCCGGGAATTCGATTCCCCTTTTCAATCCGAGACTGAAAACGGGAATCGAATAGATTCCCGAAAGTTATCTGTAGAGATTCATTTTTTACTAAATGCACCCATACATAATCATGGATTTGTTTCTCCACTACTCTGAAATATATAATTTATGTTGCTCATATTGTTACTATGTTGGCGTTGCCAGATAATTATTAGTAATTTTTATCACTGCTAACTTCTGTGCATTATTTATTCAGCATTTATCATCGTATGGTTCTTCTTCTTCTTCTTCTTTGTTTTCTTTTCCGTTACTATTAGCCACGAGTACATTGCTTCCACTTAAACATTTGTTATTATAAAATATACCGCTCATTATCATAGCTAATTTAGACGCTTAATGTAATTAACTTGTTCATTTCAGTTCCTGTTGTTCCTGCTTTTCTTTCCCGTGTTATAACAACACTTATTTTTCACGAAGCAACTTCTAAAGCAATGGCGTGAGAAACCAATGGTACCAAGTAAACAACAGTTGTCGTAATGATAATATCTATTATCATCCTTAATTTGGATGTCCGACGCATTTAGAATTTACCACATAATTCTTGTTTTTTGTTCTTCCTCTGCTTCTATTCCTTTTTATCTTGTTATTTATTATCTCTATCATCATTATCAGTCACCGGATCCCTCCGCAACTACGGAGTAGCACCCAAAGAATGTTTTGGGGGGGAAACCGGGGGTACCAACTGTTCCCCCAAACTTTCCTCCAATTATTGTTAATTGCTCTGCCGGCAGACGCCCGAGGTAGCTAATATAACTTTGCAGTCAACGGCATGATGAAAACTCGTCTTTCCTCTGCTTTTTCCACGGCAGATATCCTTCTACTCTAGTTCTGGATAAGATGCGTCATTCATGGGCCAAGGTGGAAGGTGTAGTTTTTTTTTCATGGTACCTTTATCTACCTAATTGAAGAGGTGTCAGTTCTTAGCACTGAAGAGAACGCTTTCTTGATGGGCAATCAGGTGCCTTTCTTGACAATGGGCAATCAGGTCCCCTTACTAAGGGCAATAGACTGACAATCTTACTAAGGGCAAGAGGCTAACGATGGCAATCAGGTCCCCTTACTAAGGGCAATCAGGAGACTTTACCGATGGCAATCAGGTGCCCTTACTAAGGGCAATCAGGAGACTATCGATGGCAATCATGTCCCCTTACTAAGGGCAATCAGGAGACTCTACCGATGGCAATCAGGTGCCCTTACTAAGAGCATTCAGGAACCTTTATCAGTGGAAATGACGTGCCCTTACTAAGGGCACTCAAGAGACTTTACTAGATGGCAATCAGGTGCCCTTCCTACGGGCAATCAGGAACCTTGACTATTGGCAATCAGGACCCCTTACTAAGGGCCATCAACTTCCCATACCAATGGCAATCAGGTGCCCTTCCTAAGGGCAATCAGGAGCCTTGACTATTGGCAATCAGGACCCCTTACTAAGGGCCATCAACTTCCCATACCAATGGCAATCAGGTGCCCTTCCTAAGGGCAATCAGGAACCTTTACTAATGGCAATCAGGTCCCTTTACTAAGGGCAATCAACCCCCCATACCAAGGGGAATCAGGTGCCCTTCCTAAGGGCAATCAGAGCCTTGACTATTGGCAATCAGGACCCCTTACTAAGGGCCATCAACTTCCCATCCCAAGGGGAATCAGGTGCCCTTACTAAGGGCCATCAACTTCCCATCCCAAGGGGAATCAGGTGCCCTTACTAAGGGCAATCAGGAGCCTTGACTATTGGCAATCAGGACCCCTTACTAAGGGCCACCAATATCCCATACCAATGGCAATCAGGTGCCCTTCCTAAGGGCAATCAGGAGCCTTTACCAATGGCAATCAGGTCCCCTTTCAAAGGGCAATCAACTTCCCATACCAAGGGAATCAGGTGCCCTTACTAACGGTAATCAGGTACCTTTATCAAGGGGAATCAGGTGCCCTTAACAAGGGCACGAGGGGAAACACATAGAACCATCCTTACAGTTGGGAGGTAGGATAGGTAGGATATGGAAGGAAACAATGACAACTCAGATAGGATGGAAGACCAGGTTCGAACCCCTGTGTAAAGGATGGAATTTTACCTTCAAAACTGGTGTGGGGAAAGCATGAGAAGAGGAAGGATTCCGCAGAATAGTGGTGGAGGGAAAGAAACTATCTCTTAGCCAGGCAATCATCCGGGTTCCTGTCTTTGTATATAACCTCCCACGATCTTCTCAGTATCAGGACTCGCCATCCCGACCCTCTTTTACGTTATTGTTATTCTTGACAGTCCAGGTACACTTGTAGTCATATTACTTTGAGCTCATTTTATAGGCTTTTCAGATCGCATTGTGACTCATCCCGAGTGCCACTGACCTCCGAAGCTCTAATCTTATTAGAACTTACGTACTAATGACGCCTGTCATTCGCTGGCAGTCAACGGCAGTCACCCATTCACTTAGTGACCTGACCCAACGTTGCTTGACGAGAAGCACAATTTTTCTCTACATACAGCCTCCTGAGGAACTGCTAAAATGTGCAACATCCTTCACAAGGAAGGATTGACATTTCCTAATAGAGTATTCTGCTTTCTTGCAGAATCTAGAATTTTCTGGAAGATCGTTGGCATTAGAATTCAGATATTCTGAAAGAAGATTAGTCCCACCGACTTTGAACTTTCCTGCAATGTATATACCTACCAGCAGAATTTAGATTCGTTGGAGGAAATCGGTCGGATTCCAGATTGTCAGATCTTTCCAGTAGTTTCTCTGGAAGAAATCATCGATTTTTAGTTTTCTGTAAAAGAAAACTGCTGAGATGGCTATTTGTCTGTCCGTCTGCACTTTTTCTGCCCGCTCTCAGATCTTAAAAACTACTCAGGCTAGAGGGCTGCAAATTGGTATGTTGATCATCCACCCTCCAATCATCAAACATACCAAATTGCAGCCCTCTAGCCTCAGTAGTGTTTATTTTATTTAAGGTTAAAGTTGGCCATAATCGTGCTTCTGGCAACGATATAGGATAGGCCACTACCGGGTCGTGGTTAAAGTTTTATGGGCCGCGACTCATACACCATTCTACCGAGACCACCGAAAGATAGATCTATTTTCGGTGGCCTTGATTATATGCTGTAGCGGCAGTACAGAAAACTCAATTGCGCCGAAGAAATTGCGGCGCACTTTTTACTTTTTTTAATATTGGTAGCAGTATACTACTACTACTAGTAGTAGTAGCAGTAGTAGAAATCAAACATAACAAATTGCAGCCATCTAGCCTATGTAGTTTTTTTTATTTTATTTAGGGATAAAGTTAGCCATGATCGTGCGTCTGGCAGCGCTTTCCAGAGGCGTCGCCGACGCGCCTTCGCTCGACCGCATCCGGGGAGCAACTGAGCAGTGCCAGGTCGTAGCTGAGAGTTTCATACAGCATTATACGCCGTAGAGAAAACTCGATTGCGCCGAAGAAACTTCTGAGCAATTTTTTACTTGTTTGTTTCTTGTCTCGATACATTTTTGCACATCATAAGTTCTCTTCAATAAAATTTTCTAGATGACGGAAAATATTCAGAAACTGCATTTTTGTCAGGCACTTTCCCCAAGATTTTTATTCCTAACAACCAACAGGAATTTATGTTACATCCCGTTTCCGTTTTCCAAATTCTCGGGTTCTGTAGACTCACTCCCCTGTACTGGGTAGTGCCGTCAGTGCACCTTATGTGATGCACTGTAGGCATTACTTAAGATTCTTTGCAGCGTGCCTTCGGCCCCTAGCTGCAACCCCTTTTCGTTCCTTTCACTGTACCTCCTTTCATATTCTCTTTCTTTCATCTTAACTCTCCAGCCTCTCCTAACAATAGATTCATAGTACTTTGAGGTTTTCCTCCTGTTACACCTTTCAAACCTTTTACTTTCAATTTCCATTTCAGCGCTGGATGACCTCATAGGTCCCAGTGCTTGGCCTTAGGCCTAAATTCTACATTCGATTCAATTCAACATAGACTCACTCAAGGTTAAGATACCCTGATTTTTCATCCCAATTATTTTTCTTATTTTTCAATGTACATTATTACGAAATGAAATTCAATGCAGCTTCTTCATTCGAGAGGGAAAATAGATTTATGACTTATGGGACAGAAACCATCTCTCAGTTCTCTTTCGGCAAGAGTAGCCTAGCGAGCGCCTGATTCCAATAATGTGAACATAGTTTCTCGTTTGATTAATTATTATAGGAGAGGATAAGTTACGTAATCTGGATATAGTTTCTCACTCGCGATTATGCTTAAAATAAAGTTAAATTAATCGAACGTTTAATTTATTTTTTCCTGAATATATTTCTTCACTTGATAATGTTTACAGGATCCGAGAAATATTTGAAATAAATAAATATAAAATTAGTAGACTCTGAATGTAGTTTCTCGCTTGACAGTAATTGTAAAAACAAAATAAATGAATACCATATTCAGACCTCGAGTTTCTATAATGGTAGCATAATTTACCTTTTTGTTTCTTCTGCGCAATCGAGTTTTCTGTACAGCCGCTACAACGTATAATCAAGGCCACCGAAAATATATCTGTTTTTCGGCGGTCTCGGTATAATGTTGTATGAGCCGCGGCCCATGAAACTTTAACCACGGCCCGGTGGTGGCCCATCCTACATCGTTGCCAGAAGCACGATTATGGCTAACTTTAACCTTAAAATTAAAGCTACTGAGGCTAGAGGGCTGCACTTTGGTATATTTGATGATGGGAGGGTGGATGATCAACATAACAATTTGCGCCCTCTAGCATCAGTAGTTTTTAAGATCTGAGGGCGGACAGAAAAAAGTGTAGACAGAATATATGCGAAGACGGAATTAAATGTATCATTTTACACTGTTCTGACTTATTACCTGGACATACCACTCGGCATAAACGACCCCAAAGACTCAGGTTGCGGGAGACAAAGTAGCTCATTTCTAAAATGAATTACGAGCGGCGTTCGCCCAAGTCGAGTTTATCAATATTGCCATCACGACTCACGATAATGTTGAGCGATATTCGACGGCCAAGTTTCGACGGCGATATTATACTAGTTGGCAACTGAACTTTGGTTTCCTCACCCCTCCCCTTCCTCCTAACCCCAACAAACCCCCAAAACATCCCCCCGTCTCTCTCTTTTTGGGAAACGGGCTGACGGTGACGAACAAACAAACGCACGAGCACAAAGGCACGTATTATTGCATAGGTGGGCTTGGATACAAATGAACAAAATTAGGTATAGATACACGTTTAAGCTTCTAATTAAATGATGACATACCTATCTATCTATCTATCTAAATCTTAGTGATCCTTTCGGGATGAGGTTGCTAGCCCCATGCCTATTCTTTGACTTTAACTGACGCTGGTAGCCATTCACAGCTGGGTCAACTGGTGGGGGGAGGCAAGGATTAAACAACGAACACTGTGAATTCAAGAAATGTGCTCTACAATTTTGTCTGTCTGTCTGTCTGTCATTCTCTCTTTCTCTAAATCTTCCTCTCTTATCATCTTTCTCCCGTCTCTCTTTCACATTCAGTGCTCTCTCTCTCTCTCTCTCTCTCTCTCTCTCTCTCTCTCTCTCGTTTCCTCCCAGTTTTTATCTCTCTCACATGTCACCATTCTCTCCCCCTCTCATTTTGTTCTCATTTTCCTTCCTTTTATTTAATTTTCCTGTTCCTTTCTTTCTTTCACGTCCGCTCTCTGTCTCTCTTCTACTCATTACTTCGACCCTTCTCTCTCTCTCTCTCTCTCTCTCTGTCAGTTCACACACAGACTATTAAAATCTGTATGAGAGATTATAATCTGTATAAATATATACATAATATATATATATATATATATATATATATATATATATATATATATATATATATCTCTCTCTCTCTCTCTATCTCTATATATATCTCAACTCTCTCTCTCTCTCTCTCTCTCTCTCTCAGTTCACATACAGATTATTAAAATCTGTATGAGAGATAATTTGTATATATATATATATATATATATATATATATATATATATATATATATATATATATCTCTCTATCTCTAAATTGACAAACTCTCTCTCTCTCTCTCTCTCTCTCTCTCTCTCTCTCGTACGTCATCTTAAGGTTGATAATCTTATTCCTCCTCTCTCGGTCTCATAATAAAGTCAAGGATAAGACTCTGTTGAAACTAGATGTAGAATATTATATTCCTTATATGAAGTAAGAGAGAGAGAGAGAGAGAGAGAGAGAGAGAGAGAGAGAGAGAGAGAGAGAGAGAGAGGTAATTTTGTTGGAATACACACGCACACACACACACATATATATATATATATATATATATATATATATATATATATATATATATATATATATATATATATATATATATATATATATATATATATATATATATATATATATATATATATATATATATATATATGCATATGTATATACGTAAACACCGCAAAAATAAAACTAACTTGATGGTTGAACGTGTATAGTCACTGTCATCCTGCACCCAAATCCAAAAGGCAAAATTTCAAATCCTGGTCACAGTGGAATGACTAATCATATATAATTCCCTTTGGGTCTACGTCATTCGAATGCAAATAAAATCTCTCTCTCTCTCTCTCTCTCTCTCTCTCTCTCTCTCTCTCTCTCTCTCTATATATATATATATATATATATATATATATATATAAATTTATATATATATAGATAGATAGATAGATAGATAGATAGATAGATAGATAGATAGATAGATAGATAGATGTATAGATAGATAGATATATATGCCTTTAGTCATACATATTACTACACGGACCAAAGAAACCTTACTAAGAAGAAGACTCCCATTTATATAATAATAATTATTATATTATTAATAAATTATTAATAGATATTATAGTTAAGTCCTTATCTACACATAAATGATAACATTAAAGTTAAGTATCATATTTGTCTGTTCGAAAACATAACTCAAAATATCGCACATTACTTTATAGCATTAAGCTCCATTTATCTAGCACTTTCTAGGTGTCAATCTTCTCCTTCCTCCCTAAACTTCCTGATTATAAAGTCTCCTATCATCCCATCGTCTTCCATTCTTCCAACATGACTAGACCACCACAAAGTACTCTGGTCCATCATCTTTGGGCCTGTAAAAGAATTTTCGCTTCTCCATTTTTATCCATGTCTGCTGATTCTTTCTGTTTTTCCATTCTTCCAACATGACTAGACCACCACAAAATACTCTGGTCCATCATCTTTGGGCCTGTAAAAGCATTTTCGCTTCTTCCTTTTTCCTTTTATCCATATCTGCTGATTCTTTCTGTCATTCTTACAACACATAAAATACAAAAATGTCCCATCTCATCATCTTCAGCCTCTTGTCCTTCATTCGTATTGAACAACCACACTTCACTTCCATAAAGGAGAGTTGGTTCAACATTCATTTCACATAATCTAAACCTCTGAAGCCAAGCCACTTCTTATCCAAACCTATTCCATACATCCCGATACAGTTACGAAATACAAGACACAAAGGATGAGGTATCAGATATCTTATGTTAGCTATTTGGGACAACACCATAGATATTAGGTCAAACAATATTAGGAATTACATATAATGTACATGATATAAGGTGCAAGATACCAGATGCAGGTAGAAAATATTAGGTATGAAATAACTCTATCGTACAAAACAGTAAAGATATACCCAAGATCTCTTTCGCCATTAAATGAAAAGTAATATCAGACACGCAAACAATTTCTTAATACTCGCTCGACGCATAATGCATATAATCAACTTTTTCTTGACAATATTCCTAAGTTATACGTTTAATTCTCCCTTGTACGAGTATATTAAATTTAATTCCCTCTTGCATATTAAATTCACCATCAGCTACTTTCCATTTTATTTTCTTATGATAATGTTCTTATGCCCAAAACATCAAGGTGGAAAATGATGCTACTCATTATTTATTTTAGACTCGATCTCATTCACAGACACAGAGGCGAAGTTGTTGTTTGTAGTTACAGATGAAAGCTTAAAATGCATTTTTATGTCCCATTTATGGAGCACTGGAAGGATCTGGTCAGAAGCTTGCTATTTTAGAAGAGCGCTTAGAGTACATTACTTATTGAAATCTTATGGGTAATTCGTCAAATACTCGCTAGATGGCTCTGAATATGACTGTAACGCTGAAACACATCACCACTTTGTAATCCTTGTATTATGCTGAAGTAAGAAATGTAGAAAAATGGAGAGAGAGTCTTTTAATTATCACAGTGATAGCAAAAGTGATTACTGAGTCTTGGCTGATGCTAAGATATGGAAGACACAAAATCTATTCTATAATGTGGAAAGAAAAGTGCAAGGCAGGATACCGGATGTTACACAGCAGTATTTGATAAAGTCCTACAACAAGGGAACACATTGTTCTGGTCTAATGTACGGACATTCTTCTTCTTTAATTTCTCGTTCACTAATTCGAGGAAGAAAATGGCAATGTTCTCTGCTACTGAACTCTGTAAATATAGCAAAATCGTTGAGCAGGCTAGACTTTCTTATCTGGACTAAAGACAAGTGACGACCTGTCATCGTCATTCTGAGGGCCTAGTGACATGTGTGCTTTGACAATGAAACCCTAAATTCCAGGAATAAAATGTCAATGTTCTTTGTTACTTAACATTGCGAATATAGCAACAGCTGTTGACCAGGCTAAGCTATTTTATCTGGTCTGCAGACAAGTGACACTGCTTGCTTCATGTTCGTGGTATAGTGACGTGAATACTTTGAAAAAGAACCGCTATCACTGTCAATGCAAGTTTTGAAAATGCCCGATTTGATGGGAGGAATCATAATCTGAGGCGCAAGATGTTTAAACAGAACATTAAATTTTAGCTAAAATAATAATGCAAGACTTTATTATGAGAGAAACGCTGTTTCAGAAATTATTACAGTAATAAGGATAATTATTAAAAGCTTTCTCAATCTTTGATTCCAGTTTCACCTCCCATATTTTTTTATCAGTAATTTGGTCTGCAAATGATTCCTAGTTCAGGTGGGAATATAAAATGGATACGTTTAATTTTGTCATGGAACAGTTCCCATTCAATGATCTCTCATTGCATTTTTGCGTCACAAATCCTCCAGCGTTCCATGCATGGAAAAAACTACATTTTATACCTAAGAGGTCTGTGGGTCTCAGAATAAATATTTTAGTCATCCTAAAAGTAAACAAGTAAAAATTGCGCCGAAGTTTCTTCTGCGCCATCGAGTTTTCTGTACAGCGTATAATCAAGGCCACCCAAAATAGATCTATTTTTCGGTGGTCTCGGTATAATGCTGCATGAGCCGCGGCCTCCTGAAACTTTATCTCGACCCGGTGGTGGCTTATCCTTTACCGTTGCCAGAGCCACGATTATGGCTAACTTTAACCTTAAATAACATAAAAACTACTGAGGCTAGAGGGCTGCAATTTGGTATGTTTGATGATTGGAGGGTGGATGATCAACATACCAATTTGCAGCCCTCTAGCCTCAGTAGTTTTTAAGATCTGAGGGCGGACAGAAGAAGTGCGGACGGACAGACAAAGCCGGCACAATAGTTTTCTTTACAGATAAATAAAATCGTAAAATTTCTATGCAAATGAGGAACAAAATAAGGACAAGAGTTATATGAGAATAAAAAAAATAAACTATTTAATTTCCGTGGATAAGCAGAAATAAAAAAAAGAAGAAAAATGCATCTTTAAAAACATTGCAAAATATAATATGTTCATTACATCCCCCGCTTATCAGCATTTTTGAAAAAAATAAAAAAATAATTAGAAAAAATACACCGAAAAAAATTCCGATTACAGAACGAGACCGTTCCATCTTTGACTTTCCAGAATTTATTCCGGAATTCTAGATATGAAAAGAGGGACAAAAAATTCCAGCGGGAAAAAATATGAAAACGAAAATAGACGCTTGGTTGCTGAAGCGCATAAAACGAGTTGCGTTCGTAAAGCAAATGTATAAAAGATGGGTTTTAGTATCAGAAGGCGTCAATGCAATGGTTTCACAAGCAAGCAAATTCCAAGCAAATATTCAAATGTTTATGATCTTGAGTTCATGAATTTGTTTTCTTATATTTCAATATAATAAAAATCATTTTCTACTATAAGACCCGTAAGGGGGCAATGCCATCAGTGCACCTCATGTAGTGCACTGTAGGTATTATTTAAGGTTTTTTTGCAGCGTCCCTTCGCCGCTAGCTGCAACCCCTTCTCATTCCTTTTATTGTATCTCCGTTCATATTCTCTTCCTTCCATCTTATTTACCACACTCACCTAACAATTGATTCATTGTGCAACTGCAAAGTTTTCCTCCTGTTACACCTTTCAAACATTTTTAATTCTCAATGACCTCATAGGTCCCAGAGCTTGGCCCTTGGCCTAAATTTTATATCCCGTTCCTTTCTACTATAAAAAGAGAATTCTCACTGTAAATATGGGTGGCTTTATGATGTCTCCTTTGAAACAAATAATGAAGTAATAATACAAAACGCATGGCATATATTACAGCGATTACTGACAAGCCTTGGTGTCACAACATTATTTATCAAGCATATAGCTAAACAAGAATACGAATCCTTTTAGGATGAACCTTGACTCATCAGGATTATTTGTAAAAATTTTTTTTTAACATAATAAGTCATTAACACAGTCGTTCGAAAATTAACACTAAGTTGAAAGGTGAGTCTGGCTTCTCACAATGGTATTTGTAAAGTATATAACGTAGCATAAATACAAGTTCTTTCTAGAACAGTGGTTCTTAACCGTTTTGCTATCACTTCAGTTTGTCGATAGTAGAGTGAAGACGTGTCAGCTCCGCTCAGTGATGACGCTATAGACTGCGCTCTTGCAGCAGAAATTGGGAAACCCCAAGCGAAAAAGATGAACCTGGATTAAACAAAGGTTGAAGAAGAGAAATGCATCATCTCACGATTATTTATTTAATGAACTGAAACTTTACCCTGGTGACTGGTTTAATTACTCGAGAATGGACGAGCAGAACGACATGGAATTATTACATATGGTCTCCCCTCTTCTAGAAATAAAAAGCACACATGTACGAGACAACCAATATCACTCACTGTACGACGGAGGTTGCTGGACACAATTCCGCTTCGGCGCCGCAAGTCGTTCCTTGGGGCATATAATCCCAGAGACATGTAAAGCAATGATTCAAGTTATGCAACACGAGTTCACAAAGGTAAGAGGTAACTATGTTGCATACACAGCATCCTGCACAGTCTAGTGGTGTATTGTCTAGTATACAGTAGGTCTATGATCCGTTAAAGCAGAATAGGCCCTTGAACCTGCGTTTCTGTAGCCAAGTAAGAGTAGAATTTTCAGCCTATTTGCACACAAAACTTTTAATTTTTACAAGGAAAGCTGAAATATTATTAATAATATTATCATAAACTTTTATTTTATGTACGGAAAATAACAGTGTAATTTAAACAACAGTACTAATTACACACACACACACATAGATATGTGTGTGCGTGTGAGTAATTAGTACTATTGTTTAAATTACATTGTTATTTTCTGTACATAAAATAAAATTTTATGATCATATTATCAATAATATTCAACTTTTCCTGTATCTTTATGAGGTAAAAGTTTTGTGTGCAAAAAGTTGATAATTCTACTCTTACTTGGCTACAAAAACGCAGGTTCAAGGGCCTATTCTATGCTTTAACGGATCATAGACCTACTGTATACTAGACAATACACCACTAGACTGTGCAGGATGCTGTGCATGCAACATAGTTACCTCTTACCTTTGTAAACTCGTGTTGCATAACTTGAATCATTACTATACATGTCTCTGGGATTATATGCCCCAAGTAACGACTTGCGGCGCCGAAGCGGAATTGTGTCCAGCAACCTCCGTCGTACAGTGAGTGATATTGGTTGTCTCGTACAAGTGTGGTTTTTATTAAAGGGGGAGACCATATATAATAATTCCATGTCGTTCTGCTCGTCCAATCTCGGGTAATTAAACCAGTCACCAGGGTAAAGTTTCAATTCATTAAATAAATAATCGTGAGGCCATTCATTTCTCTTCTCCAACCATATATATATATTATATCTTCATATATATATATATATATCTTATATATATATATATATATATATATATATATATATATATATATATATATATATATATATATATATATATATATATTGCATCCTTCTCCTGTAATTTTCAAGCTAATTTATCATAAGCCTCATTTCGCTTTTCTGCGACGTTCAATAAACTCCTCCCAGAACTCATCTGCCGACGTAGCTGACATGTTTCCCTTTCAGCGTCTAGTTGAAACTGACGTAAATCTTGAGATGGTGAGATCATGCCATAGGCGTGGAGGCTTCCGGCCACCTGAACTGAAACGGAAGCCACGAACCTGGCAACAACGGCAGGCTGCGAGCTGGTCGGAGAGGCCGACGGACTCCGCCTAACACCATACGCAGTGAGGTTTACTTCCGGTTCAGACGACCGGATCCGGCGATCGTAATGTCCATGGGGTTCTTAAGAGTTGGTCCTTCCCTCCACGGCCGCCCTTGCATCTATGAGTAAAATTCCCCCCACCCCCAGATTTAAAGGTAAATAAAAAAAAAAAAGAGAAGGGGTGCTTTTATTCTTTTGGGAATGAATTGGAGATACTTGGCTCTGCTTCTTAGCGACTCTTGTTAAGAGAATAACGAATATCATAAGAGAATTTTAAATTTTTCCCTAGAGCTCGCGCCCCGCCCCCTACCCTGGATATTGTTGACGCCCCCAGTTAAGAACCACTGTTCTAGAAGAACCAGATTATAAATAGAAATTTATTTTCGCTATAATGTGGTTTTTCACTGAGTTATGTATAAAGCAAACAATAAGGGAAATTGACAAATTCAGTGGTCTGACATGACAGTTATAACCTAAGAACCATTGTTCTAGAAGAACCAGATGTTATGCTTTCACTGAATTATGTGTAAAGCATACAACAGGAAAAAACTGAAAGGCCGCCACTAACGTTCAGTTATGCCTGCACAGTTGCTATGAGCATTACTAACGTTCAGTTTGTGGTGGATTTAGTGGCAAAATGTTACATGTAAATTATATAACAGAACAAGATCCGAATCCTGTATTACTGATAGAAGACTCAGTATATTTACAGTATATGTACTGAGAATTAAATAATTATATAATATAAAGGATAATTTTTTCAGGAGTTGAGCCTCAACCTTACCTGGAAAATCCATTGGGTCACATTAAAAAAATGTAATAGCACCTGGTAATTACACAACTGTCGTTGGTTGTCACTGGTCAGGAAAAGTCGTGATGACAATGGTAATGTTAATGCTGAAGCCACCCCCTTAAAATGGAAATATATATATATATATATATATATATATATATATATATATATATATATATATATATATATATATATATATATACCTAATATAAGGTGCAAATAAAAAAGGGGCAAAATGTAGAAATTTAATGCTATATATCAGAGGCCAACTGGCTCTCTCTCTTCAGGTCAATCATTACCTGCCTGAAGAGAGAGACAGTTGGTCTCTGAAATATAGTATTAACTTTCTACATTTTGGTATTTTTATGGGCTCCTTATATTAGATTAATTCTGTTTTAACAGAAAACATTTCAGTTATACAGTATATATATATATAATATATTATATATATATATATATATATATATATATATATATATATATATATATATATATATATATATATATATATATATATATATATATGTATATATATATATACATATATGTATAAATATATATATATAAGTATATGTATTGCATATATATATAAAAGCATATATATATATATATATATATATACATATATATATACGTATATAAATATATATGCATAAAGCTGTAATCATATTTGTCTGTTCGCAAACATAACTCAAACTCTCACACATATTTTATAACGTCAACATAATTAGCACAAAATCTCAACAAACAAAGAATATCAAACACAAAATTCTTTTTATGACATTTCTGCGGGAAGAAAAATTCTCTTGCAACTGAGTCGTCCACAAAGATTACTATTGACAAGTTTATGATAATTTCCTTTGCATAATAAACTAAATAATTAGCAATGTTAATCTCTGGATTATTGATATCTTCACTTACGTTTGATTGTAAAGTTTTTTTTTATTTACATACTGCATTGGTTGTTGTCATATATATATATATATATATATATATATATATATATATATATATATATATTATAATGTATGTATATTCAGTATCTATATACAAAGTTGATTTTAATTCTTATATATATATATATATATATATATATATATATATATATATATATATATATATATATATATATATATATGTTCAGTATCTATGCACAGAGTAGATTTTAATTAGGACGAAGAGGCGATAAGGAACTTAGAAGGTTTGCCAGATTTTCGATAAGTAAATATAAAATAGATGGAGAGAGGGAGAGAGAGACTGCAACGATAATTTTCTTCACGTGTCCAGTTAACCACTTTGGCTAAGCAGCACAAAGGGAAAAATTTATGAAACACGAAGGAAAGAACAAAGTTCCATAAACTAGAAGCGACAGCTTGAGGTTCTGGTCAATTGGGTTTAATATTGAGTTGGTGATCTCCTAAAAGATTTCTGTGGGAAAGTGGAAAGTGACAGAAACATCAATTATTTAATGTGTTATGTATCTTAGCCAAAGGTGTTATGATCGCCGTATTGTAAGTTACACCATAATCTAAGGTAAGTTATAATTTGCATAGAGGTGAAAGGTCACATAAAAAAATTGCCAACTTCGGGGCAATCGAGTTTTCTGCACAGTCGCTACAGCGTATAATCAAGGCCACCGAAGATTGATCTATCTTTCGGTGGTCTCGGTATAATGCTGTATGAGTCGCGGCCCATGAAACTTTAACCACTGCTGGGTGGTGGCCTATCCTATATCATTGCCTGAGGCACGATTATGGCTAACTTTAACCCCAAGTAGAATAAAAACTACTGAGGCTAGAGGGCTGCAATTTGGTATGTTTGATGATTGGAAGGTGGATAATCAACATACCAATTTGCAGCCCTCTAGGGTTAGTAGGTTTTAAGATCTGAGGGCGGACAGAAAAAGTGCGGACGGACAGACAATAGTTTTCTTTTACAGAAAACTAAAAATTGTAAAGAAAACTTTCATAACAATGACTAAAGTAACAACAATGAAAATAAAAAATAAAATTATAACATCAAAAGTAAGTGAAGACACCAATAATTCAATTATTAATATTGCTAATTGATGGTTTACTGTGCAAAGGAAATTATTACAAGCTTGCCAATCATCATTTTTAAGGATGATTCAGTTTCTAGCATTTTTTCTTTTTGCTGAAATGTCACAAAAAGAATTTAATGTTTGATATTCATTATCAGTTCAGATTTGGTGCTAATTATGTTGATGCTATAATAAAATATGTGCGATATTTTGAGTAATGATTGCCAATAGATAAATGTGATTATATATAACTTTAATTATATTTTTATACTTGCGTATATATTTGTATACATATATATGAGCTATATATATGTGTGTGTATATATTATATATTATATATATATATATATATATATATATATATATATATATATATATATATATATATATATATATATACACACATATATACTGTACATATTTTATATATATATATGTATATATATTGCATATATATATTTGTATATATATATATATATACATATATGCACAGATATATTCATACAGTATATACATACATATATGTAAATATATGTATAAATGTGTGAATATATATATGTGTGAGTTTGTCTGTCTGTATAATATATATATATATATATATATATATATATATATATATATATATATATATATATATATATATATATATATATATATATATATATACTGTATACATATGTATATAAATATAAACATATATATATGTGTGTTTGTATACACATATATATCTTATATATAAAAGTGATTGTTTGTATGTTTGTCCACAAGTTTGTGCTCTATAGAAATCTGAACCGCTTGACCGATCTAGACAAAATTTGGCATGTGGCCATCATTTGACCCAACTTAGATAATAGGGTAGGTTTCAAACACGTACCCCCTTCCTTCATCCCCCTTCCTTTTGTAACGCATGTGGTTAATAAACTCTATGGGTCTATCATACCTTATTTCAGGTGTAAATAAACTCTACAGGTTTATCATACATCATTTGATGTCCTCAATATCATAGAAATATATTATTAAAAATGCTTTTCTTTCCTGTGATTAATAACTCTGTATCAAGGTTTAGACAGTCACCACTGTAATACCTGGATAAAATGCACAGTCAGCACAGTAATCCTTGGATAAAAGGTACAGACAGTACAATAATACGTACTTCAATAAATGGGACAGTCACCACAGTAATACTACCTGGATAAAAGTTACAGTCAGCACAACAATACCTGGATAAATGAGACAGCCACCACAGTAATACCTGGATAAATGGGACAGTCAGAACGGTAATACCTGGATGAAGGGGACAGTTAGTACAGTAATACCTGAATAAAAGGGACAGACAGAACAGTAATGCCTGGATAAATGGGACAGTTACCACAGTAATACCTGGGGGGACAGTCACCACAGTAATGTCTGGATAAATTGGACAGTCACCACAGTAATACCTGGATAAAAGGGACAGACAGTACAGTAATATTTGGATAAACAGGACAGCCACCACAGTAATACCTACATAAAAGGGACAGTCAGTACAAGGAGGTACAAGAAAATTTTTCTGAGTCCTTCAGAGTTTTCCCGGGCAGTGCCGGGTTGGTCAGCTAGTATATATATATATATATATATATATATATATATATATATATATATATATATATATATATGTATATATATATATATATATAGACATATGACTTCAGTATTGACCTTCCAATTGTCAGCACGAATTTTCCAGACTGGCGTCAACCCACAACACTTGTATAATTACCAAGTGCTTAATTAACATTTTAGTTTAATAGCTACACAATGGATTTTCAACATAATGTTGATACCCATTTCATGAAAAAAATGAGTCTCTATATTATGTGTTTATTCAGTACTTAGTATGCAACTGTATACGTGAGTCTTCATCACAAATTGATTGGTATTTCTATCCCGTTATTTAATTTACGTATGATACTCGTATTCTGCCAATAAGAATGTTCATGTCAGAATTTGCCAAATTCTGGCGTTATTGTCCTTGCAACTAATTCAGTGATTTTTCCTTTAACTTACTGTTCATTTTCAAACGACTGTATTTATGCCTTATTATGTTTAAGAAAGAACTTTGCAAATAACTCTCGTGAGTTTAGGAATATAGGAATGGAATGGAATATAGAGTTTAGGCCAAAGGCTAAGCGATAGAATCTATGAGGTCATTCAGCGCTGAAAGGAAAATTGAGAATAAAAGGTTACAAAAGTGTAACAGGAGGAAAACCTCGCGGGTGCTCTATGAAATAATCGTTAGGAGAGGGTGGATAGCAAGATGAAAGAAAGACAATATGAATGGAGGTGCAGTAAAAGGAATGAAAGGGGTTGCAGCTAGGGGCCGAAGGCACGCTGCAAAGAACCTTTAGTAACGCCTACAGTGCACCCCGTGAGGTGCACTGACTGTACTAACCCCCTTACGGGGAGTTTAGGCTCACCTTAAGAGGATTCGTATTTCTTTACAGCTATAATATTATGCTTTACAAGAATGGAATGTAATATGAAATTTGGACCAAAGGCCAAGCGCTGGGACCTATGAGGTCATCGAGAATTAAAACGTTTGAAAGGTTAAACAAGAGGAAAACCTGGCACTGTGAAACAACTGTTAGGAGTGGGTGGTAAATAAGATGGAAGAAAGAGAATATGGACGGAGGTACAGTAAAAGGAATGGAAGGGGTTGAAACTAGGGGCTGAAGAGACGCTGTAAAGAATCGTAAATAATGCCTACAGTGCACCACATGAGGTGCACTGATGGCATTATCCCCCACGGATCTTATAGTAGAGAATGATTTCCATTATGTTGAACATTAGACAAACAGCCTAATGAATTCAAGATCATAAACATTTGAATGTCTGCTTGCTTGTGAAAGCATTACATTTACGACTTATGTTACTAAAACCATCTTTTATACATTTGCTTTACGAACGCAACTTGTTTCATGCACTCCAGCAACTAAGCTTCTATTTTCGTTTTCAAAATTTTTTCCTGTCTGGATTCGCCGTCTCTTCATATATAGAATTCTGGAATAGACTCTGAAAAGTCAAAGATGCAATGGACTTATTCCGTTATCGGAATTTTTTTATCGATGGAACTTTTTTTTCATCTTTGCAATTTTTCAAAAATGTTGATAAGCGGGGGATGTAATGAACATATATTTTGCAATGTTTTTATAGATGCATTTTACTTTTTTCATTTCTGCTTGTCCACGGATATTAAATACTGACGTTTTTTTATTCTCATGTAGCTCCGTCCTTCTTACTCTGCTCCTGATTTGTATAGTAATTTTATAATGATTCCTTGTAGGATGAATATTCAATATATCAAATCTGGGAACCACAGAGTTAATAGTTTTCCAATATAACTTTTTCTTTGTATGGAACATTGGAAGTTTTGTGACAAAAATACAATTAGAGCCCTTTTACAGAAATCAATTGCTTGGTAAAATTAAACATATACATTTAACATCAATACCTAAACTAGGAATCATTTACAGACCACAATTACTGGAGAAAATATGGCAGTTGAACCTGGAATAAAAGATTGAGAAAGCTTCTAATTATTAGCGTTATTACTATGATAATTTCTGAAACAGAGTGTCTCTCGTAATAAATTCTTGCATTATTTTGGATCAAATTTTGTTCTTTTTAAACATATCACACCTCCCTTGGTGTAATATGATTCATCAAATCGGACATATTCAAAACTTGCATTGCTGGTTATGTGGGCTCTTTTTCAAAGTATTCACGTCACTATGCCATGAACAAGGAGCAAGCAGTGTCACTTGCCTGCAGTCCAGATAAGATAGATTAGCCTGGTCGACAGCTCTTGCTATATTTACAATGTTAAGTAACAGAGAACATTGACATTTTATTCCTGGAATTTAGGGGTTCATTGTCAAAGCACACGCGTCACTAAGTCCTCAGAATGACGATGACAGATCGTCACTTGTCTTTAGTCCAGATAAGAAAGTCTAGCCTGCTCAACGATTTTGCTATATTACAGAGTTCAGTAGCAGAGAACATTGTCATTTTTTTCCTCGAATTAGTGGACGATGAATTAAAGAAGAAGAATGTTTGTACATTAGACCAAAACAATGTGTTCCATTGTTGTAGGACTTTATCAAATGATGTTGTGTAGCATCCGTTATCCTGCCTTGCGCTTTTCTTTTTAAATTATAGAATGGATTATGTGTTTTCCATTTGGCAGCATCAGCCAAGACTCAGTAATCACTTTGCTATCACTGTGATAATTAAAAGACTCCATTTTTCTATATTTCTTATTCAGCACAATACAAGGATTGCGAAGTGGTGATGTGTTTCAATGCTACAGTCATATTCAGAGCCATCTAGCGAGTATATGATGAATTACCCACAAGGTTTCAATAAGCAACGTGCTCTAAGCGATCTTCTGAAACAGAAAGCTTACGACAAGATCCCTCCAGTGTTCCACAAATAGAACATAAAAATGCATTTTAATCTTTCATTTGCAACTACGAGCAACAACTTCGCCTTTGTGTTTATGAATGAGATGGAGTCTGAAATGAACATGAATAACATCATTTTCTATTTTTGTGTTTTGGGTATAACTTTATCATCAGAAAAAAATGGAAAGTAGCTGAAGCTGAATTTAATATACAAGGGGGAATTAAATACCTAATCTGGGGAACTGTCGAGAAAAAGGTGAATATATGCATTACGCTTCGAGCGAGCATTAAACATTTGTTTGTTTGTATGATATTATCATTTTATTTCTGCTTATCGCATTTTACTTAATGGTGAAGGAGAGCCTTTGTACATTTTTACCGTTTTGTAGGATCCGAATGATTTCATCTCTTCTTCTTTTAACGTGCTTTTTTCCCCCATTTGTATGGGGTAAGCATGATGTCTTTTTTTTGAAGGACTTTGATTTGGCTTTGGGGTAGACTTTGTAGTCTCGATCCGCTGCCCTGCCTGTCATCGCTTAGACCCCGGTAGAATATGTACATGTATTGTACCAGTCACCAGCGCCCTTTCTCCCAGCAGCGAGGAGTTGTTGCATGGTTAGGTCGACAGTCGATACGGATGAGGTGTCTGTTATGTTTTTAGAAGATGTTGGAGTGGCTTTGTTTGTGTATTAGTCTGTAACACTCATTTGCTTTTAAGCAAACCTATCCGTTGATTACGTACATAATCCCGGGATGTCTCCACGGATGGCAAAGTGTCTGCCTCTCTGACCGGTCGGCTGTGGAATTGAACCTGCGCCACAGACCTCTAAGAAGTCCGAGGCTGCTGCTCTAACCGACTTGGCCATCGAGGTTCTCGAATGATTTCATCTCTAATATTTTAATATAGAGAATTCTCAATATTATATAACTCAACACTTAAGGTATTGTCTACAATAGCTAATATTAGATACCTCATGCCTTGTAACATGGCCTGGTATGATATACTTTAGGATAAGGATTGGATAATAAAAGGCAAGTCTTTGAAAGGCAGGGATCATACGAAGTGGCGGCTGAGCTAACTCTCCTTTAAGGAAGTAAAGTGTAGATGTTCAATATAAATGAAAGATAAAAGGCTGAAGATGACGAGAGGAAATACTCATGTGGGTTATGTGTTGCAAGAATGACAGAAAGAATGAGCAGATACAGAAGAAGGGAAGAAGCAAAGATGCTTTTACAGGCCTAAATATGATGGATCAGAGAGTTCTGTGGTGGTCTGGTCATGTTGTAAGAATGGAAGACAATAGGATGATGAAAAGAATGTATAGTTAAGAAATTTTAAGAGAAAGGCAAGGGGGAAGCTAAAACGTACTAGGTAAATGGAGTCAAAGAAATGGAAGAATTAAAGGGCTTAATAATCAAGATACCTGTGTAAGAATGCAAGAAGATGGAGCATTAAGGGGTCAACGTGCTGTTGATGACTCATCCATTTTAGTGGATAGGGAGTCTGAAGCTTTGGAAGTTTACGGCACAGAGGTTCACCCTTAATTACTGATTAAAGACTATGGATTTGTTTACATAGAGACAGGGAGAAATGTGTGTGTAGTTTTTGTTCACCCTTATCTAGTTTTCTTATATTTATCCAATTCATCTTCTTCACTGTTATTTCCTCTTCTCCTTCCACACGGCGATAAAACCCACCTCACATTCCATTCCAGAGAGAGAAGTAAAAAAAAAGAAAGAAAATACTAAGCAGAGAGAGAGAGAGAGAGAGAGAGAGAGAGAGAGAGAGAGAGAGAGAGAGAGGAACAAAATGCCTCTAATATTTTGCGCTGGTTGCTGTAAATGCAAATTGACGCTTTTAAATAATGGTGAATTGGGTTTGGCTTCATTTTCTTCCTCTGACTTCATTTTCTTCGCCGCATATTGCGTCAAGTTGGACTTGTTGTCCCCGAGTGAAGGTGGGCCAATGTTTGGCCCAAAAAAGGGACATGCCGAAAAATCCCGGGCTGGTGTTTAATTTGCTTTTATTTTCTTTTTCTTCTTTTTTCTGTGGTGGCGTTGGGAACGTCGCTCCTCCGCTGCTCATGGGACGAGCAAAGATAACACGTTCGTGACTGTATGTATTAGAAATGTATATATATATATATATATATATATATATATATATATATATATATATATATATATATATATATATATATATATATATATATACATATATATATATATATATATATATATATATATATATATATATATATATATATATATATATATATTATATATATATAATGTATGTATGTATGTATTTATGTTAATCAAAGACTTCTCATCATACTCTGATCCATGAGGTTGGTTGTAACTTTCAATAAAGACCATTCAAAATAATTTACCTTCTTTTTCAGTGGTACTCTTTTATATTTTATATACAGGCTTGGGGTTGGACTACGGGGGAGGTGGGGGTTGCTATGTGTCTGCTAACCCCAACTTAACAGAAACAGTAACCCCCAAACCCAAAACACACACACACACACACACACACACACGCAAACCTCCCCCCGCCCCCCGCGTTCTCCATCTACCAAAGGATGAGTAAACAACTAAAGACTCGAATTGGCATCTTCTTGTATCGAAGTCCACCTCTCCTGACGGAGTTAAAATTTATTAGTAAAGTAGACAAAATTTGTTGATAAAGTAGACAAAATTTACTGGTAAAGTAGACAAAATTTGTTGGTAAAGTAGATAAAATTTATTAGTAAAGTATTGGTAATGTAGTTAAAATTCATTAGAAGGTAGTTACATTTATTAGTTAATTAGTTAAAATTTATTAGTAAAGTGGTCAAACTTTATTAGTAAAGTAACTGAAATTTATTAGTAAAGAAACCTAAATTTATTAGTAGAGTAAATAAAATTTATTAGTAAAGTAAAAAAATTTATAAGTAAAGTAACTAAAATTTAATAGTAAAGTAATAATATTTTATTAGTAAAGTAATCAAAATTTATTAGTAAAGTAATCAAAATATACTGGTAAAGTAATCAAAATCTATTAGTAAGGTAACTAAAATTTATTAGTAAAGTAATAAAAATTTATTAATAATCTAAATTTATTAGTAAAGTAATCAAAATTCATTAGTAAAGTACTCTAAATTTATTAGTAAAGTAATCAAAATTCATTAGTAAAGTAATCAAAATTCATTAGTAAAGTAATCAAAATTTATTAAAGTAATAAAAATTTATTAGTAAAATAATCATAATTTATTAGTAAAGTAATCAAAATTTATTAGTAAAGTAGCTAAACTTTATTAGTAAAGTAATCAAAATCTATTTGTAAAGTAACTAAAATTTATTAATAAAGTTATCAAAATTAATTAGTAAAGTAATAAAAATTCATTAGTAAAGTAATCTAAATTTATTAGAAAAGTAATCAAAATTCATTAGTAAAGTAATCAAAATTCATCAGTAAAGTAATCTAAATTTATTAGTAAAGTAATAAAAATTCATTGGTAAAGTAATAATAATTTATTAGTAAAGTAATTAAAATTTATTAGTAAAGTAATCCAAATTTATTAGTAAACTAATAAAAATTTATTAGTAAAGTAATCAAAATTTATTATTAAAGTAGCAAACTTTATTAGTGAAGTAATCAAAATTCATTAGTAAAGTAATCAAAATTCATTAGTAAAGTAATCTGCATTTATTAGTAAAATAATCAAAATTTATTAGTAAATCAATCAAAATTCATTGGTAAAGTAATCTAAATTTATTAGTAATCAAAATTCATTAGTAAAGTAATCAAAATTTACTAGTAAAGCAACCAAAATCCATTAGTAAAGCAATCAAAATTTATTAGTAAAGTAATCAAAACTTATTAGTAAAGCAGCCATGATGTAATAGCAAAGTAGTCAAAATACATGAGTTCTCCATTCTCCACGCGAGAGGCGCGGATGTCAAGTCTCTGATTAAACAGGAAGAAATTAAACAAACAGAACGAGAGGGTGGAAACGGAGGAAATTATGATAGAAAGAAGAAGAAGAGGAGGAGGAGGAGGAGGAGGAGGAGGAGGAGGAGGAGGAGGAGGAGGAGAGAGAACGGACAGGAAGGCAAAAAGAGGAAGATGGGTAAGGAGATAAGATAGAAGGGTGAGAAGAAAGTGTTGTTGAGAGGCATCTTCTTCTGACTAAAGGATGAAGAAGAAGAAGAAGAAGAAGAAGATGCTGAATATATAACAACTGGCGTGACTAAAAATAAGTAAAATATGCGCCGATGTGTCGCCGGCGCAATCGAGTTTTCTGTACAGCTTATAATCAAGGCCACCGAAAATAGATGTATCTTTCGGTGGTCTCGGCATAATGCTGTGTGAGCCGCGGCCCACGAAGCTTTAACCACGGCCCCGTGGTGGCCTATCCTATATCGTTACTAGAAGCACTATTATGGCTAACTTTAACCTTAAATAAAATAAAAATTGCTGAGGCTAGAGGGCTGCAACTTGGTATGTTTGATGATTGGAGGGTGGATGATCAACATACCAATTTGCAGCCCTCTAGCCTCCGTAGTTTTTAAGATCTGAGGGCGGACAGAATAATGCCTGGACAGAAAAAGTGCGGGCAGAAAAAAGTACGGACAGACAGACAAAGCCGGCACAATAGTTTCCTTTTATAGAAAGCTAAAAATGTAAATAAGATGAAAAAACTAAAGAAATAACGTAGAAGATAATAAACAACAGGAAGAGACTGTTAAGAGAATAATAAATATTGTTTTATGGCCTGACGTCGGGAGTAAAAGATAAGGCCTCAACAAAAGGGAGTGCAAAAGGTAAATTCCTCGAGAATAAAGATAGATTCGGGAATAAAAGATAGTCGGGAATAAAAGATAGATTCGTCGGGAACAAAATTCGTCGGGAACAAAAGATAGATTCGTCGGGAACAAAAGATAGATTCGTCGGGAATAAAAGATAGATTCGTCGGGAACAAAAGATAGATTCGTCGGGAATAAAAGATAGATTCGTCGGGAGTAAAAGATAGATTCGTCGGGAACAAAAAGATAGATTCGTCGGAGTAGAATAAAAGATAGATTCGTCGGAACAAAAGATAGATTCGTCGGGGTAAAAGATAGATTCGTCGGGATAGATTCGTCGGGAATAAAAGATAGATTCGTCGATTCGTCGGGAAGTAAAAAAAGATAGATTCGTCGGGAACGGGAACAAAAGATAGATTCGTCGGGAATAAAAGATAGATTCGTAAAAGATAGATTCGTCGGGAACAAAAGATAGATTCGTCGGGAACAAAAGATAGATTCGTCGGGAATAAAAGATAGATTCGTCGGGAGTAAAAGATAGATTCGTCGGGAACAAAAGATAGATTCGTCGGGAATAAAAGATAGATTCGTCGGGAACAAAAGATAGATTCGTCGGGAATAAAAGATAGATTCGTCGGAAAAAGTAAAAGATAAAAGATTCGTCGGGGTAAAAGAATCGTCGGGAATAAAAGATAGATTCGTCGGGAGTAAAAGATAGATTCGTCGGGAGTAAAAGATAGATTCGTCGGGAACAAAAGATAGAATAAAAATAGATTCGTCGGGAATAAAAGATAGATTCGTCGGGGAATAAAAGATAGATTCGTCGGGAACAAAAGGAATAAAAGATAAAAGATAGATTCGTCGGGAATAAAAGATAGATTCGTCGGGAATAAAAAGATTATCGGGGAAAAAGATAGATTCGTCGGGAAAAAAGATAGATTCGTCGGGAATAAAAGATATTCGTCGGAAAAAAGATCGTCGGGAATAAAAGATAGATTCGTCGGGAATAAAAGATAGATTCGGGAGTAAAAGATAGATCTGTCGGGAACAAAAGATAGATTCGTCGGGAGTAAAAGATAGATTCGTCGGGAACAAAAGATAGATAAAAGATAGATTCGTCGTCGTCGGGGGAATAAAAGATAGATTCGTCGGGAATAAAAGATAGATTCGTCGGGAATAAAAGATAGATTCGTCGGGAATAAAAGATAGATTCGTCGGGAATAAAAGATAGATTCGTCGGGAATAAAAGATAGATTCGTCGGGAATAAAAGATAGATTCGTCGGGAGTAAAAGATAGATTCGTCGGGAATAAAAGATAGATTCGTCGGGAACAAAAGATAGATTCGTCGGGAACAAAAGATAGATTCGTCGGGAGTAAAAGATAGATTCGTCGGGAACAAAAGATAGATTCGTCGGGAATAAAAGAAGATCGGGAATAAAAGATAGATTCGGAGTAAAAGATAGAAGATAAAAGATAGATTCGTCGGGAATAAAAGATAGATTCAAAAGATCGGGAATAAAAGATAGATTCGTCGGGAATAAAAGATGTCGGGAATAAAAGATTCGTCGGGGATAAAGATAGATTCGTCGGGAATAAAAGATAGAATAAAAGATAGATTCGTCGGGAATAAAAGATAGATTCGTCGGGTCAGGAGTAAAAATAAATTCGTCGGGACAAAAGATCGGGGAGTAAAAGATAGATTCGTCGGGAGTAAAAGATAGATTCGTCGGGAACAAAAGATAGGAATAAAAGATAGATTCGTCGGGAGTAAAAGATAGGATTCGTCGGGGAATAAAAGATAGATTCGTCGGGGGGAATAAAAGATAGATTCGTCGGGAGATAAAAGATAGATTCGTCGGGAAAAAAATAAAAGATAGATTCGTCGGGAGATAAAAGATAGATTCGTCGGGGAGTAAAAATAAAAGATCGGGGAAAAGAGATTCGTCGAGGAATAAATAAAAGATAGATTCGTCGGGAATAAAAGATAGAATAAAAGATAGATTCGTCGGGGAGTAAAAGATAGATTCGTCGGGAATAAAAGATAGATTCGTAAAAGATAGATTCGTGGGGAATAAAGATAGAATCGTCGGGGAACAAAAGATAGATTCGTCGGGAGATAAAAGATAGATTCGGGAATAAAAGATAGATTCGTCGGGAATAAAAGATAGATTCGTCGGGAATAAAAGATAGATTCGTCGGGAAAAAAGATAGGAATAAAAGATATATTCGTCGGGAATAAAAAGATAGATATCAGGAAAAAGATAGATTCGTCGGGAATAAAGATAGATTCGTCGGGATATCGGGAACAAAAAGATAGATTCGTCGGGAATAAAAGATAGATTCGTCGGGAATGGAATAAAAGGAATAAAAGATAGATTCGTCGGGAATTCGTCGTCGGGAACAAAAGGAGTCGGGAACAAAAGATAGATTCGTCGGGAATAAAAGATAGATTCGTCGGGAATAAAAGATAGATTCGTCGGGAATAAAAGATAGATTCGTCGGGAATACAAGATTCGTCGTTAATAAAAGACAATACGTCGGGAATAAAATACAATTCGTCGGGAATAAGAAATAATTCGTCGGGAATAAAAGACAATTCGTCGGGAATAAGCGATGGATTCATCGGGAATAAACGATAAATTCGTCGGGAATAAAAGATAATTCGTCGAAGAGAAAAGATAGACTCGTCGGGAGTATACGATAGATTTGTCGGAAATAAACGACAGATCCGCCGGGAATAAACGACAGATCCGTCGGGAATATACGACAGATCCGTCGGGAATAAACGATAGATCCGTCGGGAATAAACGACAGATCCGTCGGGAATAAACGACAGATTCGACGGGAATAAACGACAGATCCGTCGAGAATATACGACAGATCCATCGGGAATAAACGACAGATCCGTCGGGAATAAACGACAAATTCGACTTGAATAAACGACCGATCCGTCGGGAATAAACGACAGATCCATCGGGAATAAACGATAGATCCGTCGGGAATAAACGACAGATTCGACTTGAATAAACGACCGATCCGTCGGGAATAAACGACCGATCCGTCGGGAATAAACGATAGATCCGTCGGGAATAAACGACAGATCCGTCGGGAATAAACGACAGATTCGACTTGAATAAACGACCGATCCGTCGGGAATAAATGACAGATCCGTCGGGAATAAACCACAGATCCGTCGGGAATATACGGCAGATCCGTCGGGAATATACGACAGATCCGTCGAGAATAAACGACAGATCCGTCGGGAATAAACGACAGATCCGTCGGGAATAAACAAACGAAAGATTCACGGGGAATGAACGAGGTGAGGCTTTGCAAAGGTAAGACCGTCCCAGGCGAACGAACGGAGATATCTCCTTAAATGTTAATGACAGTCCGTTCGACCGTCGAACATGACGGTCTATTGACTACACGTCGAGATAGGAAGTTTATAGCTAAAGGCCTCTGCACAATTTCGCTCCTATTGGACCTCTTCCTCCTCCTCCTCCTCATCAGCTGGCGTCAGCGGAAGGGCTTGTTTATCAAATGCTCCAAATTCCGATATATCAATTAGGTGCACAAAAGCTGTTGGGTAAAAGTATTGCAGGGTGAATTTATTGTTATTATTAATATTATCATCATGATAATTGCTCGCCAGGTATGATTGATGTCTGATATAGAATAATTAAAGCGTTTTCCAGAATGAACTTCGAAATTGGTGTCACAAAAGTACCATGAAGAGGGAAGGATTATTATTATTATTATTATTATTATTATTATTATTATTATTATTATAACAGCTCACCAAGTGTAATAGTTATTTGATGTACAATAATTATTAAATATTTTCCAAAGTGAACTTCAAAATTGGTGGCACAAAAATACCATGATGAAGAAAGGAGTATATTTCTTCTTCTTCTTATTATTATTATTATAACTGCTCACCAAGTGTAATTGTTATTTGATCTACAATTAATTGTTTAAGTACTTTCCAAAATGAACTCCAAAATTGGTGACCCCAAAGTACCATGATGAGGGAAGGAGTAAATTTATGGTAATTATTATTGCCATGATAATTGCTCGCCTAATATAACTGATATTCGACCTAAACTAATTTAAGTATTTCCCAAAATTAATTTCGAAATCACAAGGACAACAGTCATGATGAGGGAAGGAGTCAAGTTATTGTTATTATTTTTATTATAACATCTGCTCGCCAAGTATAATTGTTATTTGATATAGAATGATTTTAGTATCTACCAAAATGAGCTTCGAAATTGATGGCACTAAAGTACCATGATGAGGGCAGGAAAATACCCAGGTGCTTATCATTTCAGTGGTAAATAATAAAATTATTTAACTGGTTTGAATTGTCCAGTTAGTAAATATCATTTCAGTTAAACAAATGGAGTAATTATAACTGCTTCAGCAAATCTACAATATTTATTAGTTATTAATAATAATTTACACATTAATAATGAACAAACAAAAACAGAAAATAAAATATCTACTCACTGACAAACATTCCACAGAATAAAATAGTAATACTCATCACTATTTTCAAATTACGGTAATGGTGGGCAATGGAAGTTACTCACAGAAATAAATATCATGTAATAATGCGTCGAAGTTCCTTCGGCGCAATCGAGTTTTCTGTACAGCCGCTACAGCGTATAATCAAGGCCACCGAAAACAGATTCATCTTTCGGTGGTCTCGGTATAATGCTGTATCAGCTGCGGCCCATGAAACTTTAACCACGGCCCGGTGGTGGCCTATCCTATATCGTTGCCAGAAGCACGATTATGGCTAAATTTGAGAAGCTAGAGGGCAGCAATTTGGTATGTTTGATGATTGGAGGGTCGATGATCAACATAACAATTTGCAGCCCTCTAGCCTTAGTAGTTTTTAAGATCTGAGGGCGGACAGAAAAAGTGCGGACAGAATAAAGTGCAGACAGAAAAAGAGCGGACAGAAAAAAGTGCGGACAGAAAAGTGTGGACAGAAAAAGTGCGGACAATAAAATGCAGACAGAAAAAAGTGCGGACATAAAAAGTGCAGACAGAATAAAGTGCGGACAGAAAAAGTGCGGACAGAAAAAGGTACGAACAGAAAAAAGGGCGTACCCAATAAAGTGCGGACAGAAACAAGTACGGACAGAAAAAGCGCGGACAGAAAAAAGTGTGGGCAGAATAAAGCACAGACAGAAAAAGTGCAGACACAATAAAGTGCAGACAGAATAAAGTGCAGACAGAAAAAAGTGCAGACAGAAAAATTCGGACAGAAAAAGTGCAGACAGAAAAAAGTGCAGACAGAAAAAGTGCAGACAGAAAAAGTGCAGACAGAATAAAGTGCAGACAGAAAAAAGTGTGGACAGAAAAAAGTGCAGACAGAAAAATGCGGACAGAAAAAGTGCAGACAGAAAAAGTGCGGACAGAATAAAGCCGGCACAATAATTTCCTTTTACAGAAAAATAAAAATATGGATAAAAATTCCAATGCACACAGGGAGATGAACATATATTTTTGATCATAAAATTGAAGAGCAAATAATTCTTTTCATGTATATTTTTCTGATGAACACAAAAAACAAATTCCGCATTATTCTCATTACCCTCATTTTACATTCGCCATCATTCTCGTCATGCTTCGTTTTCCATTCACTGACATTTTCATCAACTCTAGTTTCCCATTGCCTATTATTCTCATCACCCCTCATGTATCATTCCCTGTTACTCTCATCACCCCACTTGTATCATTCTCTGTTATTCTCATCAACCTCAGGTATTATTCCTGTTCTCATCACCTCGTGTATCATTCCCTATCATTCTCATCACTCCAACCTATCATTCTCTGTTATTCTTATCACCCCTCACGCACCATTCCCTGTTATTCTCATCACCCCTCATGTATCATTCCCTGTTATTCTCATCACCCCTCATGTATCGTTTTCTGTTATTCTCATCACCCTTCATGTATCATTACCTATTATTCTCATCACCTGAATGTATCACTCCCTATTATTCTCATCACCTTAATGTATCATTCCCTGTTATTCTCATCACCCCTCTTGCGCAATTCTCTGTTATTATCATCACCCTTAATGTATCATTCCCTGTTGTTCTCATCAACCCTCATGTATCATTCCCTATTTTTCTCATCACCCTCATATATCATTCCCTATTATTCTCATCACCCCTCATGTATCATTCCCTATCATTCTCATTACCCCTCATGTATCATTCCCTGTTATTCTCATCACCCCTCATGTATCATTCCTATTATTCTCATCACCCTCATATATCATTCCCTATTATTCTCATCACCCATCATGTATCGTTTCCTGTTATTCTCATCACACCTCATGTATCATTCCCTATTATTATCATCACCTGAATGTATCACTCCCTATTATTCTCATCACCTTAATGTATCATTCCCTATTATTCTCATCACCCCTCACGTATCATTACCTGTTATTCTCATCATTCCACATGAATCATTCCCTGTTATTCTCATCATTACTCACGTGTCATTCCCTGTTATTCTCATCACCCCTCACGTGTCATTCCCTGTTATTCTGATCACTCCTCACGTATCATTCCCTGTTATTCTCATCACCCCTCACGTGTCATTCCCTGTTATTCTCATCACCCCTCACGTGTCATTCCCTGTTATTCTCATCACCCCTCACGTGTCATTCCCTGTTATTCTCATCACCCCTCACGAGTTATTCCCTGTTATTCTCATCACCCCTCACGTGTCATTCCCTGTTATTCTCATCACCTCTCACGTGTTATTCCCTGTTATTCTCATCACCCCTCACGAGTTATTCCCTGTTATTCTCATCACCCCTCACATGTCATTCCTGTTATTCTCATCACCCCTCACGAGTCATTCCCTGTTATTCTCATCACCCCTCACGTGTCATTCCCTGTTATTCTCATCACCCCTCACGTGTCATTCCCTGTTATTCTCATCACCCCTCACGTGTCATTCCCTGTTATTCTCATCACCCCTCACATGTCATTCCCTGTTATTCTCATCATCACTCACGTATCATTCCCTGTTATTCTCATCATCACTCACGTATCATTCCCTGTTATTCTCATCACCCCCGTTTTCAACTAACAGTTATTCTCATTATACCTTTTTTCCACTGCCCATTAATCTCATCACCCCTTATTTTCTTATTACCATTATTCCCTCATTCATCGTCTTCCATAAATACAGCATAATGATCAATGACTTTTCTCCATTTCTTTCTTTTCTGTTGCTAAAATACAAATGTTATGTATATATATGTATACATATACATATAGATATACATATACATACATACATATAAAGATATACATATATATGTATATATATACTTATATATACATATAAACACATGCATGGGAATTTCAGCTCTATGATCGTTTTCCGCTAAGGGCCTTTAATATATAATAATAATAATAATAATAATAATAATAATAATAATAATAATAATAATAATAATAAATCCAGAAAACTATAAAATGACAAAATAAATAAACAAGATAAAGAGTCAGCAGCTTACGTGACTTAGGGATGCCACTAACCATGATAAGGCTTCATTCAACTTCTTTCCCTTCTCCGTCGAAAATTAGAGGCATTAACCCCGAGGAGTCCTTTTGCGGAGGGCGGCCACAAGGAACATCGCCCACCGCAGGATGAAATGGTGGTTAATAGAATAGAGAATACCTCGTTAAGGGCCATTTACTCCCTAGGGAGGGGGCGAGGAGGGTGGGAGGGGGGAGTGAGCGAACGCCCGGGATGGCTTTGGCGGGATAACATGTCGACTTATAGACTGTCTGTTAGACTGTTAGCCTACATCTGTAACTCTTCTGTAGTCCGTTGCTCTGCTAACAGTCTGTCACTGACTGTCTCATTGGCTATTAAAACATTTATTCTAACACTGAATAAGCATCTGTGACCTTCGGTTTTGTCATGCCAGTCTGAACAAGTAAATAATGCGACGAAGTGTCTTCGACGCAGTCGAGTTTTCTGTACAGCGTATTATTAAGGTTAACCGTAAAAAGATCTATCTTTCGGTGGTCTCAGTATAATGCTACATGAGCCGCGGTCCATGAAACTTTAACCACTGCCCAGTGGTGGTCTTTCCTATATCGTTACCAGATGCACGATTATGGCTAACTTTAACCTTAAATGAAATGAAGACTACTGAGGCTAGAGGGCTGTAATTTGGTGTGTTTGATGATTGGAGGGTGGATGATCAACATACCAATTTGCAGCCCTCTAGCATCAGTAGTTTTTAAGATGTGAGGGTGGACAGTAAAAGTGCGGACAGAATAAAGTGCGGACGGACAGTCAAAGCCGGCACAATAGTTATCTTTTACAGAAAACTAAAAAGCTGCCAAACACCAGTCGATTGTCACCTTAGCGAAGTGGCAGGGACACGTTACGTAGGCTGTAATGATTATAAGTATATCCTGTGTAGGCCTATGTATCATTAACTTACTCTCTCATTCAGAAATGAGCAATGGTAATAATTGAAAGCCTCAACTGATATCCCGAAAGTAATTATCATTAAATGCTACTTAAATGATTATGTACAAATCTATGTCGGAAGTGTTGGCATGTGCGAGACTGATCTGGTTTAAGCGAACGACACTGCTAGTCGCTGAATGCTAACAGAGAATTGAGTTAATATGTATAAATTTTATATGATGAAAGTGAGATTCATACTAAAGAATGATTGATTGATAATATCAAGAAACTTGGTTACTGGTTGGTTGAGTTGTTTACAGGTTAAAGATTAAAACATAGGCCTACGTAGATCAGGTTTGAGGCATGGGACTAGCTTTAAAGAGCATAAGTCAGGAACAACGGAAAACGATTACATTTACGACATAAGTGTTAGAGCTGAAATTAAATTACTTTATTTCAATGGCTGTCAGGATATACTTTATCTATTTAGCCTTGAATGCTAAAAGCTCTATAAAAAGTGACTTAACTACGTATATGTAAAATGTCTAGTAATTTTTTATTATATATCTACAGTACCCGCAATTTGGCCTTGCCCTACGGCTCAGTTGCAAAACTAACGCCGAACCGTGAAATAAACAAATCTGTAGAAAGAAAAATTATTAGTATAAGAACAATGAAATTCTTACGGACCACTCACATATTGATGCACTAATACTTGGTATGATCTCTACCACTCTTCTTACACAATTTAATAGAAATTGATACGCTTTGGGGCCGATTCTATCAATTTTCGGCAGAGCCCGGGATCGATGCTATCCCACATTCTATGTTCGTGTATCGGAATGGTTCGAAAATCCGTGGGGAAAATAATCGACCGGGAATAAATTGGCTAAATGACAACTGAGCCATATATTCCCACGCTATTGGGACAAAGCAGGTGAAGGGAGGGGGTGGGGGGGGGGGGGATAAAGGCAGGAAAATGATCAGTGTACAAGCAGAGTGCATGGATGCAAAGCCATCTTAACAGCGTTATAGGCTTAAGGGCAAAGCAGTGTATTGGGGGTCCTACCTACATAACCACTCACAGGAATAAAAATGTAAATGGTTGATAAAATTAAATAAATATTTATTGTAAAGGTACTGCCAACAAAATCAGGTGTCCAAACCTTAAAAAAAAACTCGCTACAGGAAAGATTAATCTTCAAAATGCTTGAACAATATAACATGAGCCTTGAAAAACATGAAAATATGATATAAGGCCTAAATATTTAAATATTCTGCTTCCATAATGAACAAATCCTTCCTTACATCATACTTCAATTTTTATTCTGAATCCAAACCCTCTACCGCTTGCTGACTCCCAACAATGTGAGGCAAGGCCGTCTCACCTCTGTCTAGGCCTACGTTCTACAATTGTCCCTTGTGCAAACAGCTTGTCCATTCACATATCATAAACTATCAATAACTGGTTATTAGTACTGTAATATAATTTCATAATCTTGAATAACTACTACGTGCTTACCATACAAGCGTTCCTAATGAATCTCAGATAACTCAGATTCATTCTCTAAACGATATCATGCTATTACCTGTCTAGTGCGTTGAAGTGACGTTAACATATACGCTTTTAGGATTCGAATATAAAATTTAGGACAAAGGCAAGCGCTGTGACCTGTGAGGTCATTCAGCGCTGAAAGGAAAACTGAAAGTAAAGGGGTTTTAATGGTATGATAGGAGGAAAACCTCGCAGTGGTACTATGAAACCATTATTAGGAGAAGGTTGGGGAAATTATGGACGAATGATAATATGAACGGAGGTGCAGTAACAGGAATGAAAGGGGTTGCAGCTAGGGGCCGAAGGGACGCTGCAAAGAATCTTAAGTAATGCCTACATTGCTCTGAGATAGGTGTACTGATGGCATTAATCCCCTAGGGAACACACCTATAGCCTACGCTTTTATAATTTAGCATAGTGCAGGATCTATTCATTGACAGCAATTCACAACTTGCACAGATTACGATGGGGATTTTATGCCCAGCTGCCCAACGTGCCCATGCGTTAAGACGACCCTGCATGGATGACCTGGCTCTTTCAGGCTTTGACTGTTTAAACCACTTCTATATTTGTGTATCGGAATGGTTCGAAAACCCATGGGAGAAAAAAAAATCAACGGGAATAAACTAACTGACAACCGATCCATATCTCCCCACGCTATAGGGGAAATTTGAGGACAAAGGGGCGGGGATAATTGACCAAATAGAGTGTATTGATGACCTTGACCCTATTAGCCTTTGCCTGTTTGAACCTATTTCTATATTTCTATATTCGTGTATCGGAATGGTTCGAAAATCCAATTTAAAAAAAAAGTGACGAACTGGCAACTATGTCCTATCCTGTCCCGTACAATAGGGGGAGTCAAGGCTGGTAAACGATCAGTGTATAATTAGAGGTGAAAGTAGTTTCTGGACTCTCTGAAATTTTGATTCTTTTTGCCCTTGAGACCCGTCGGTTGGAAATATTTCCCATAATTCAGTGCGACGCGTCAGTGCTTTATAATCATGTGATGGCATAGCGCGTGTTAAGTGCTACAATTGATGTTTAAGGACCGGTGACATTAGCCGATAGACAGGCATGACTGTGAAGCCTCAGATAGTATACAACCGGTTAAGAAGTACCGGTAGATGAGGAGAGGGGGTGAGTCCCCGGACAGTACAGATGAGTGCCGGTAGATGAGGGGGAGGAGTACAGACCGGTTAAGAAGCACAGTGAGGGGGCAGACCGGACAGTACAGACCGGTTGGGGAATCCCCGGACAATACAGACCAGGAAGTGCCGGAAGAAGGGGGAGGAGTCCCGGACAGTACAGACCGGGCAAAAGTGCCGGTAGATGGGGTGGGGAGTCCCGGAGTACAGACCGGTTAAGAAGCACCCGGTAGATGAGCGGGGAGTACCGGACAGTACAGACCGGTCAAGGGGGGGAGTCCCCGGACGGTGCATGAAGTGCCGGTAGATGATGGGTGGTGGGGGAAGTCCCCGGACAGTACAGACAGGTCAAGAAGTACCTGTTGGAGGGGAGGGGGAGCAGGGGTCGAGTCCTGGTAACCCGTAGGACCCCTAACCTCGCGAAGAGGGAGGTTGAAGCAAATCTGACCTTTACTGCCAGGGAACATAAGGAGGAAAATCCTGATTGCCTTTTACAAGATTTAAATGGCATAGAATAAATATCAAATGTAAACTTAAACTTTCCAATCCAAATACGTCTCGAATATGTTTTTTTAAATAATGCACGATGTAATAATACAAGGATTGTTGTAATACTGTTGTCAATAAGGTTGAAAGGAAAAAAACGTTTGAACAAAGGCTGGGATTGAAGAAAGTGTCGACGAACGTAAAATGGGTTTAACTGAAACTCGGAAAAAGTAAAAGCTTTCTCAAGTTAATGTTAAAAAATAATGGGGTTTGAATAAGTAAAGTGTTTTTCATTGACGAATCAGTCTTTTACTTGAGTGCTGACGACACTTAACAAAGTGTGGCGAGGGAAATATGTCAATGGCTGAACTGGATTGGATTATAGAATTTAGGTAAAAACGGCCAACCACTGGGACTTATGAGGTCATTCAGCGCTGGAAAGGAAATTGACAGTAAAAAGGTTTGAAAGGTGTAACAGGAGGAAAACCTGAAAGCAGTTGCACAATGAAACAATTATTAGGAGAAGGTGGATAGCAAGATGGAAGAATAATATGAATGGAGACACAGTTATATGACTGAAGGGGGTTGCAGCTAGGGCCGAAGGGACGCTGCAAAGAACCTTTAGTAATGCCTACAGTGCACCCTGCGAGGCGCAGAGGTGCCCTGTGACGGCGCTACCCACCTACGGGGTAACAAGAGTCATGGAAGACTCGCGAATCATTAGTGCATTAATAGGTGAGTGTTCCATAAAGATTTATTGATGTATAGTAGTACTAATACTTTTTTTTACCATTTTATTTTTACAGTTTGGTGTTGGGCTTGCAATGGCACCCATAGCCGAAAGTCATATTACGGGGACTACAGTATATACATACTGTACAAATTTTTAATGGATGTTGCTATGTTTGTGGAAAATTCCTTTTACTTTTGTATTTGTTGTTCATATTCTAGATGCTCTGTGTTAAAAATGAGTTATACTAATTTTTTTTTCGTTGTACGTATTCCGGTATAGTATTTGTTAGGCCTATACTGTACTATCTGATGAACATCACGGTTCAGACGATTGAACGTTAGTATGCAAAATACGGTAACATCGTTCATCACAATAGAAATATATTTTCTGTTTAATGCAGTAAGAGGCCTCAACTGCTGAACGATTAAGACCTGTTGGAAAACTAGGCCTATTGATTTTGCCAATGCCTGAGTGGACATCACGGTACAGCTGACCGGCGATTTATGTATTATTAATCGTTAGAACGGTAAAGAAATATTATTTGAAAGCATGAGATATATCAATAAAAAGTTTATATGCATTTTAAAATACGCGATACCGGTATGTGGCAAGGCACCAAACTTACCTTACTCCTGCTATGCGTTGTACTTCTTCCGCTGTCTCTACCCCTCGGTATTATAGGTAACTGAATATTACCCAACTATTTTTTTCCAGTAAACTTCTCTGACACTTTGCCATACAATGTGTTTCATTTTCAGTTGCTCAAGCAGAGTTTTTCCGGCTACTAATAGGCCTAAGGAAGGCAACCTTTCCTGGTCATCTGTGCTCTTGCAGTAGGTTGTGGGGTGAATGTGAAAGAGACGGCTGCACGAATATACTTTTAATATACTTTTTCGGCTAAACAATGTAGAAAGTGGTGTGTATAATGCAGCAAGGGCGAGGTAATGTGAGAAATCTACCGAGGCTTGAGAATTTCACCGTATTTTGTCTACATTTTTCATTTCCTCCTCCTGGAGGGGCTGGTACTAAACATGGCGTCCCGCGGAGCTTCGGCCATGTTTAGTACCAGTCACTCGGGGACTGACGCAAATACATAAACAAAGACGGCAGATTTCTTATGGTCTCTGTAATTTCCTCATATTACCTCACCTGGACTAATTTATACGCACCCTTTTCTCTACTGTTTAGCCAAAAAATTATGTTATTAAATGGATATCTTCGTGCGGCCTTCTTTACAGTTACCGGTTTTGGATCTTGTCAAAGTGGGGGACAAGTCTTGTCCAAGTTTGGCAATCCTAGATAGAGTTTAGTTTCATTAATGTCAGTTCATCATTGCGAAAAAACTTGCCCCTGACGACTATCTAAAATATCAATAAGCTTCATCACGATAATAACACCAATCGAGTGCACAAAACTTATAAAGCAGCGGAGGAATGAAAATAAAACCAGTCGCTAATTAACGGTTGTTGGTTACTGAATGATTATGGCGTCAGCAGCAGCGTGCGCGAGCAGGATTTAAATCAACGCCTCTTGACAAAAGTGTAGTCTTGCGTTGTATTTTACCTGCGCGGTGATTATATGTTTGAGGGGTTTCTCTGTTTATATGTATTGTACACATGTATTTACAATTAGTGATATATGATAAATACCTACATAAATAGATATTCATGGTATTGTTTGAAGAAGCTTTATAGTTTTATTTCTCTAAGGTGAAATCAAAGCAAGGGGTGTACGTTTATGGATGAGATATATCACACACACAAACACGTATACAAACATATATATAATATATATATATATATATATATATATATATATATATATATATATATATATATATATATATATATATATATATATATATATGCTAATACGTGTTTGCGTGCATATGGTATATATATAAATATGGAAAGAAAATTAGTTACTAACTGGCAACATAGGTCAAATACACTAGCATGTGTATACAGCAGCGTATGCCGTACCTCTAATCTAAATGATTATCAAGATATGTCAAGGTGAATCATTTTATAAGTATATCGCACCTCCTATTGGGACCAGTGATTAATGTATAAGAGAATATACGTATGTATGTATATAAATAATATATATATATATATATATATATATATATATATATATATATATGTATATATATAAATTATATGTATATATGTATTTATGGATGGGTGTATATATATATATATGTAAATAATACTAAAACTGAAGTGTTTGTTTGTTTGTTTTTTCCCAGTGGAGCACATGATATGTCCTCTCCCTCCCCTTTCCTCTTCCATCCCCTTCCCTCCCCTCCCCTCCCTTCCCTCTTCTCACCCCCCTCTCTTTCTCTCTTCCCTCCCCTTCCCTCTTCCCACCCCCTCTCCTTCTCTTCTCCCTCCCCTTCCCTCTTCCATCCCACTTCCAGTTCCCCTCATTTCCCTCTTCCCCCTCCCCTCCCCTTCCCCGCCCCTCTCCTTCCCCCTCCCATTCCTCCCCTTCCACCCCCGTTCCCTCTTCCATCCCACTTCCACCTACCCTCCTCTCCCCTTCCCCCTTCCCTCCCCTTCCCCGCCCTCCTCCTTCCCCCTCCTCCCTCTTCCCCTCCCATTCCCTCCCCTTCCACCTCCCCTTCCCTCCGCCTCTCCTCCCTCCGCCTCCCCTTCCGCCTTTCTTCCCTTTCTTCCTCCCCTCTCCCTCCCTTTCCTCCTCCCCTCTCCCTCTCTTTTCCTCTTCCATGCCCTTACCATTCCCCTCCCCTTCCGCCTCCCATCCCACCCCTTTTCCCCCTCCGTCCCCTTCCCTTCCCTTCCCTTTCATTCCCTTCCCTCTTTCATCCCCTTCCCTTTCCCCTCTCCTTCACCCTTCCCTTCCCCCTCCCCCCATCCTTACCTCTTCCCTTCCCCTCACTCTGGTACTCCCCCTTTCCTTCCCCCTTCCTTTTTTTCCTTCACCCTCCCCCTTCCCATCCACCTCCCTTCCCTCTTCCATCCCCTTCCTCCCCTCCCCTCCCACATCCACCCACTTCCCTTTCCCCCTCTCCCTCACTGTTCCCTCCCCCCCTTGCTACTACCCTTCCCTCCCCTTCCCTCTTCCCTCCTCCTTTCCTTATCTAGGAGTTAATGTACAGTAGTATTTAAGAACAATAAAACAATGAAACACCATATACTGCATATAGGCTATACACACTGTATATATATATATATATATATATATATATATATATATATATATATATATATATATATATATATATCAGTATATATATATATATATATATATATATATATTTCCCTCCCTTATATACATCCCCTTCCCATATATGTATGTATTTGTATATATATAATACATACATCTGTATGTATACAGGCATACATTTATATACATACATATATATATGTATACCAGTATGTATACATACACACACACACACACACACACATATATATATATATATATATATATATATATATATATATATATCTATATATGTTTTATTGTTCTTCAATGCTATATTAACTCCTAAATTCTATAGCAGATGGCGATAGCCTATGTCTCATATCATCAGTATGTGGTGGTAGAAGCAAGTTCTTTTCGTTGTAATTGTTTTTGTTTTGTTTTGAGGTTGGAGTCTGTTTTGCCGCTTCTAATTCATTGTCCAATATAAGAGTCTAGTCAGGACACTTCAATTTCTTGCCTCTATTCCGACTCTTATTTATTTTATCATCAGTGTATTCAGGGCCACAGTACATCATGCTCTTAAAAACATAGATGTGAATACTGATTTCTTAACGTTATTGCCAACTTCCTTGCACGGAGTTCGAACCAGGTACTGTCATTAATGAACTAAGCGTCCTACTGCTAAGGAAAGGAAGAGAAGAAGAAGAAGAAGAAGAAGAAGAAGAAGAAGAAGAAGAAGAAGAAGAAGAAGAAGAAGAGGGAGACAGAGAGGCAAATAATTACTAAGATGGAGAGAAAGGGGCCAAAGATTATGAGAGAGAGAGAGAGAGAGAGAGAGAGAGAGAGAGAGAGAGAGAGAGAGAGGCTAAAGATTACTAAGATGGAGAGAAATGGGGCTAAAGATTATCAGAGAGAGAGAGAGAGAGAGAGAGAGAGAGAGAGAGAGAGAGAGAGAGAGAGAGAGAGAGAGGCTGAAGATTAGTTAGAGAGAGGGACCTAAAATTATTATTATTAGAGAGAGAGAGAGAGAGAGAGAGAGAGAGAGAGAGAGAGAGAGAGAGAGAGAGATCCTAAATACCACAAGCTTGCCACAAAGAAGAAGATATGAAGCAAATAAAAGACAAAGAAAGAAGCATCCAGCTAAACACAGCAACATAAACACTTACACAGAACATGAATAGAGCTACACCCCAAAAACTCTCTTGTGGTCTCTTCTTCTTCTTCTTCTTCTTCTTCTTCTATTCCTCAGTCAGGACTCCGCCCAACTTAACCAGTTCAGGTGTCAGTTATCTTTCAGTCTAAACTCCTCTAAACGTTGGCTTGGCATTTTCTTCAGGGTATCAAATGTTAGCATATATGACTGAGTTGATTTTTTTGTATGATTTTCTTTTGTGCGTAGTTCTTTTTGTTTTTATAAAGAATTTTTTAATTTGTGTATGTATGTATGTATATTATTTATATACTGTATAATTATATACACATATACAGTATATATATATATATATATTATGTATATATATATATAATATATATATATATATTATATATATATAATATTTTTTTTGTTATGTGTGTTGTGTGTGTGTGTGTTTTGTGTGTTTTACGTAATTCATTATAAACACATACAGTACATACCTACATGCAAAAATTACAAAAATCTATACAACCCCAAAAAGATCTACGCACATAATAAAATCATACAGAAAATAAAGCAACCCAGATGGGGAGACAAGTACATATATGGTCTTAAAAACAGAAAATGCCCAGCCAACACATTTCGAGTTTAACGAGTTTAGTCTGAAAGATAGCTGACGCCTAAACAGATTAACTTGGACAGGTTTTTGCCCCTGGAGCAATGGCGCAGATTTTGCCCAGGAGTCCTGACTGAGGAATGGAAAAAGAAGAAGAAGAAGAAGAAGAAGAAGAAGAAGAAGAAGACCACAAAAAGATTATTGGAGTATAGCTCTGGGGTCGTGTTCTGTGAAGGTGTTCTTGTTGCTCTGTTCAGCTGGATGTTTCTTTGTTTTTTACTTTTAATAGCTTACTAAGTGGCAGGACCCTGGGAACTCCGTACAAGGAAGTTGGCACCGTTAAGATTTATTGTACCCTTGTTGACCTAAGCAGTGATGTGTACCTGGTGGTTAGTTGACTCTCGTTGGCTGCAG
>NC_089786.1:48374694-48412194 GCF_040412425.1 Macrobrachium rosenbergii | reverse complement strand
TATATATATATATATATATATATATATATATATATATATATATATATATATATATATATAATTCTTTAGTTTCTCTTTCTTTACCCACATCTCTGGACCTCCACGAATCAAGACGAGAAAATCAAAACAAAATAAGACAAACAAATCACTTAGAATGCACCCAGCGCCTCAGGCAGCCCCTCTGGAAGACGACACAAGCAAGCGTCGTCTATTGAGAACAACCTCTCTCCCGGTCGCGTTCAACTTTGCATTTCACAGCCCATGTTCAATAGAATGCACGGTCTGCTTTCCCCAAACCAACACGCCCATACCCTCACCCCCCACCTACCAACCCGCCCAAGAAACCTGATTGATATTGACATGCAAAGTCAAGCGAGAACTGGGAAGATAGGAATTGCTTACAGTGATCGATGAAATAGAAGCTTTTAAGATGCGCAGTGAATTTAATGGACGACGCCGGAAGCGGTTCGTTATTGTGTGGCGTTGATTCCGGTGGTGGGTTCCTGTAGCTCGTGGCTGGATGACTGATGGGGAATGATTAGGAGATGAATGGAATGCGGACGGAATATCTTTTCGGTTGTTATAAATTGAGGAAGCTCTTGTCATTCATAATAACAGTAAATTGGAGGAGGCCATAACGGCCATAATAATAATAATAATAATAATAATAATAATAATAATAATAATAATAATAATAACAATATATACTTTTCATTGAAATTTATAATAATAATAATAATAATAATAATAATAATAATAATAATAATCTTATCAGCAATGCTAATAATGACATTAATAATCATAAAACATAAATATTCATTTTAACAGCTTGATTACTTTCCTCTGATGGCGTGATGACGCAAACAGGAAAACACGACAAACAAATAATTGTAATTTCAGATTACTAAGAAAATGCTTGATTTTCCTGCATGAGAGAGAGAGAGAGAGAGAAGCAACGTCAGCAAGCAGTGACCTCTGACCTCTGTGCTTGCAGCGACCTCTGACCTTTTCCATCTCTGGTGACCTGTCGTTTTAGCATGAGAATACCTCTGGGTTTTAGTTTCCTGTAAAGGAAAACTATTCAGATGGCTTTTTGTCTGTCTGTCTGTCTGTCCGCCCTCAGATCTTGCAAGCTACTGAGGCTAGAGGGCTGCAAATTGGTATGCTGATCATTCACCCTCCTATCATCAGGCATACCAAATTGCAGCCCTCTAGCCTCAGTAGTTTTTATTTCATTTAAGGTTAAAGTTAGCCATGATCGTGCATCTGGCATCGCTATAGGTGCCAACACGGGCCACCACCGGGCCGTGGCTGAGAGTTTCATGGCCGGTGGGTGAGAGTTTCATGGGCCGTAGGTAAGAGTTTCATGGGCCGTGGCTGAAAGTTCCATGGGCTGTGGCTGAAAGTTTTATGGGCCGTGGGTGAGAGTTTCATGAGCCGTGGCTGAAAGTTTCATGGGCCGTTGGTGAGAGTTTCATGGGGTGCTGCTGAAAGTTTCATTGGCTGTGGCTGGGAGTTTCATGGTCTGTGGATGAAAGTTTCATGGGTTGTGGATTAAAGTTTCATGGGTCGCGGCTGAGAGTTTCATGGGCCGTTGGTGAGTTTCATGGGGCGATGCTGAAAGTTTCATGGTCCGTGGCTGAGATTTTCATGGTCTGTGGATGAAAGTTTCATGGGTTGTGGATTAAAGTTTCATGGGCCGAGGCTGAGAGTTTCATGGGCTGTTGATGAAAGTTTCATGGGCTGTGGATGAAAGTTTAATCGGTTGTGGATAAAAGTTTCATGGGCCGCGGGTGAGAGTTTCATGGGCTGTGGATGAAAGTTTTATGGGTTGTGGATGAAAGTTTCATGGGCCCCGGGTGAGAGTTTAACGGGCCGCGGGTGAGAGTTTCATGGCCGCAGCTGAGAGTTTCATGGGCTGTGGCTGAGAGTTCTATGGGCCGCGGCTGAGAGTCTCATACAGCATTATACACTGTACAGGTAACTCGATTGCGCCGAAGTGCATTTTTTACTTGTTAGAATCGGCTTCCAGAGGTCCTCAGAGGCACAAGGGTTAAGAGGTTCTGGTTTTTTCTGACCTTTTAACGGCCATTTGGTCATTCTCAGTACTGATGTTTTTATTTTTATTTTCTTTAATAATGGAAATATTACTTTGGTTTATACTGATAGAGTTTCTCTATTATTACTAATATTACAACAAATATTACTGAAAAATATTTGGAAGAAAAATATTAATTATTATTATTATTATTATTATTATTATTATTATTATTATTATTATTATTATAATAAGTGACAACAAAGAAGTTTCTCTGCCAAGCGGTACTACTAATATTAATGCTAATTTTCCTGAAGTATAATTGGAAGAAAAATAGTAATCATAATTTTTATTATGATAATGTTAATATTAAAATAATATTAGTGTAAATAATCATGATAGCAAATAAAGGAACGTGAAATAATAATAATAATAATAATAATAATAATAATAATAATAATAATAATAATAATAATAATAATAATAATAATAATAATAATAACATATCATAGATTGATTTTCATTTTCTTCATTGAGCATGAATATTGTCAAAGAAGCTTTTATTGAAGAACAAAGGCCGACGGGAATGGCAACCTCATGGCTTCTACTAGCCCAGGCGCCAAGGAAAAAATAAAAAGCGAAAGAAAAGCAATGGACAAACTGCCTCATCATTAACCTCACCTGCCCAAAGATCACCTGACCACACCTCTTCTCCCACCATATCCCCTGCATCCATTCTCGTCCCTAAGTCATCATTGGAAGCTCTTCCAGATCTCTGTCTGTCTGTCTGTCTGTCTGTCTGTCTGTTTGTTTGTTTGTCTGTCTGTCTCTCTGTCATTCTCTCTCTCTCTCTCTCTCTCTCTCTCTCTCTCTCTCTCTCTCTCTCTCTCTCTGGCAGTCATTTCTCTCTCTCTCTCTCTCTCTCTCTCTCTCTCTCTCTCTCTCTCTCTCTCTTTCTCTCTCTCTCTCTCTGGCAGTCATTTTTCCCTCTCTCTCTCTCTCGCATTCATTATCTCTCTCTATCTCTCTCTCTCTGTGGGAATCATTATCAAAGGTCCTTTACAGCGAGAATAGAAGAAGTTAAGGACCTTGACTACTGGGAAAGACTACAGTACTACTGGGAAAGACTACAGTTCTTAAATTTATATAGCCTTGAAAGGAGAAGAGAACGCTACATGATAATCCAGGCATGGAAACAGATAGAAGGAATTATCGAAAACATCATGGAGCTAAAAATATCAGAAAGAGCAAGCAGAGGTAGATTAATAGTGCCCAAAACTATACCAGGAAAACTAAGGAAAGCACACAGGACATCCACCACGCACCAGCATCGATAATGCAGCGTCTATTCAGTGCGCTACCAGCTCATCTGAGGAACATAACAGGAGTGAGCGTAGATGTGTTTAAGAATAAGCTCGACAAATATATAAGATGCATTCCAGACCATCCAAGATTGGAAGATGCAAAATATACCGGAAGATGCATTAGCAATTCTCTGGTAGACATCAGAGGTGCCTCACATTGAGGGACCTGGGGCAACCCGAACGAACTGTAAGGTAAGGTAAGGTAAGGTCGTCATATACTCTCTCTCTCTCTCTCTCTCTCTCTCTCTCTCTCTCTCTCTCTCTCTCTCTCTCTCTCTCTCTCTCTCTCTCTCTCTCTCTGGCCGTCATACTCTCTCCCTCTCTCTCTCTGGCATTCATTATCCATTATCTCTCTCTCTCTGACAGTCATTTTCTCTCTCTCTCTCTCTCTCTACCTGGCATTCATCTCTCTCTCTCTCTCTCTCTCTCTCTCTCTCTCTCTCTCTCTCTCTCTCTCTCTCTCTCTCTCTTGCAGTCATTATCCATTATCTCTCTCTCTCTCTCTCTCTGGCATTCATTACCCATTATCTCTCTCTCTCTCTCTCTCTCTCTCTCTCTCTCTCTCTCTCTCTCTCTCTCTCTCTCTCTCTCTCTCCGGCCGCCATTCTCTCCATCTTCGCCCAGGAATGGTCTCCATCATGACGCCATGCTCTCAACGGCGGAGTACATTCTCGGGAATCATTCTCATTTTAGCAGGAATGGGGCCTCATTCCAAGCGGATCCTCGCAGGAGCCTGAGGAGCTCTTCCTTAACATCCTGCCTGTTCCTTCTTTGCTTGCTTGCTTGCTGGTTCTGTGCATGAACTTGCATTTGGATACATTTTATTCTATTTGTTAATTTATTTTTTCTTTTTCATAAGCGAGATCTCTTCTTTCTGTCTTATAATAATAATAATAATAATAATAATAATAATAATAATAATAATAATAATAATAATAATAATAATAACAATAATAATAATAATAACAGAATTTAGCAGGGTGTGGTCCAGGGGTTAGATAAGACATTCTTCAACTCTGACTAGGATCGAGAAGCTTGCAAGCAAATTCCATCAATGGATTTTTCAACTTGAACCAAAGAACAAGGACGAACCAAAACCACCTTTAAAAACAAGAAAAAGTATCATTATTTTTTCATTTATTCTTCATTCGTATTTATCACTTTTTATTTAAGTCAGGACGTAAATTAGGTCTTTCAGTGTATGAATTTGTTGCGTAATCTCTGATGGATGGAGAATCGAAAGATTGTAAAAACACGAAAGGAGAGAAGACGCAAAATAAGAAACAATACAGAATCACTAAACCTCATAATATATATATATATATATATATATATATATATATATATATATATATATATATATATATATATATATATATATATATATATATATATATATATATATATATATATATTGTGAGGTTTTAGTGCTTGTGCTTGTTTTGATGTGACAATCATTTGCCAATTGTTCCCCGGTGGGTTGTTGTCTCCGTACCTGTAAGTTTTTTCTTTATGAGCAAGTTGACGTCTGTCTCGCCGTCTCTGACAGCGGCAGTCAGGTTCGTACCAGCAACGAGTCGGTATCTCGGCAGCAGAGCAGCAGGAAGTCGGTTTGGATGCCCCAATCATTACTTATCTGTTGACTTCGTCAGGAGGTTAAGGACCTTCTTGTCTGTTGGTGTGACTTCATCCCTGATGGCAGCTGAGGGTATTTCGACGACTCGGCCGTGGTCATCTGGTGTGGGGATTGGTTCCTGTTCGGCAGCCAGTGGCTGTCTTGGTAGCGCGAAGAGTTCGTCTGTTTGACTTCGTCCTTGTAGACAGTTGTGACTGTCTCGACACCTCTTCTGGGGTTGTCTTTCTCTGTTTAGCTCGATTTTGGGGCGTTGTGTATTTTTGAGACAAAGCTCTCTTAATTATATGTGTAATTGTTTATGGTAATTACATTTTTTGGAAGAGTTATTGGATATTATTGGAGTCATTGTTTTGCTTTAATAGCTGTAACGTAATTATTGAAGTATGCTGCTTATGTATAATTTATTATGCAGTTTAGGTATTAGTGTTATGCTGCTTGTATTATTTATTGTTGCTTTTGTTTATTATGCTGCCTGTGTGTTTATTTATTATGCTGCTTAAGTGTCTATTGATTTATTTGAGGTTTTATTTACTTGAGTTATATATTGCACTGACTCGATTTTTTGTTTAATTTTCTCTTGAATAATGTTTATTGAATTGTTCATTTAAGTAGTACCTCACTGAAGCTGACTCATTTGTATATAATGTAAATTACTGTAAATAATAAATTAGTTTAATGTCACTTTTTCGTTTTGTTCAGCTCCTTCCTCTTTTGTCTGCCTCAATTTCTGCCAGTCATTCCAGTCCTGTTCCTTTTTGTATTGAAGAACCTGCTGTACTGACTCATGGTTCATTACAATATATATATATATATATATATATATATATATATATATATATATATATATATCACATGTGTGTTGAAGTAATTGCAAATATAAGCTACACATTGAGAGAGAGAGAGAGAGAGAGAGAGAGAGAGAGAGAGAGAGAGAGAGAGAGAGAGAGAGAGAGAGAAGGGTAAAAGTGACGACTTTAACTTTTGAGTGAAATCAGTTTCAAGGTTCCCTACAAATCTATGTTAATACTTGACTGTACTGAAGTTTCTAAAAATTTGTTCTTTTAAGGGTATAGATGAAACAGATAGGCTATGCTGTGAAAGTTTTTTTGCACAGGGGATTCAACCACGATTCAACAGTGGCTATTTACATTATGAATGAATCTGTGTCAGCTATCTTGTTTATTTTCTTTTGTGGCTACTCCTAGCAAGGAAGAAGGTTATGCATATATATATATATATATATATATATATATATATATATATATACAGTGTATATATATATATATATATATATATATATATATATATATATATCTACTGTATATATGTATTTATATACAAATATATATTACATACATATATATGTATATATGTATAATTATATATTTATATATGTACTATATATATATTATATATATATATATATATATATATATATATATATATATATATATATATATATATATATATATATCTACTGTATATATGTATTTATGTACAAATATATATTACATACATATATATGTATACATATGTATAATTATATATTTATAGTGTATATATACCTGGTATATATATACATATACATATATATATATATATATATATATATATATATATATATATATATATATATATATATATATATATATATATATATATATATATATATATAGAGAGAGAGAGAGAGAGAGAGAGAGAGAGAGAGAGATATATACATACATACATACAATATATATGTATATATTTAATATGCGGCTCTATGTAAACACAAGTATGCTTTAAAACTAGTTGGATAAATAAGCTTATAATATTAATCGAGTTCTCTCTCTCTCCTCTATCAGTGTAAAAATACTCGGTTATATTTTATAACTTGAACAAAATTCAGTAATGTAAAAACGCATCCTAGACACAAAATAAAAAAAAAAAAACTATGCATTCTGACACCAAGTTTATATCACAAGTATTAAACGGGACATCTGCATATGAACACAGGTGCACACAACGTAAGTGCAGAAAAACCCATAACAATATTCAACTCCGTAGATGGGGGGGGGGGCGGTTAGTGCCATCAGGGCACCTCATGCGGTGCACTGTAGGCATCGCTGAAGGTTCTTTGCAGCGTCCCATCGGCCCATAGCTGCAACCCCTTTCATCCCTTTTACTTTACCTCCTTTCATATTCTCTTTCTTCCATCTTACTTTCCACCCTCTCCTACCAATAGTTTCACAGTGCAACTGCTTTGAGGTTTTCCTCCTGTTACACCTTTCAAACCTCTTATTCTCAACTTTCGTTACATTGTTGAATGACCTCATAGATTCCAGCCCTTGGCCTAAGCTCTATATTCTATACTATTGTATTTTCATAAGAATCGTAAAGAACTGTACAGATAAATATGCAGGAAATTTATAAATGTACATAGAAATATGCAAAAATGATGCAGATACGCTACACTGTTTTTTAAATTCACATCCTGGCGAGTAATTTCAAGATGAAAGAGCAACGTCATAACACTCATAAAATTGGAAATATTTACTTATTTGTCATATCGAACTTATTGTTTATTAGTTTTGTTTGTTTTCTGTTTTTTTGAATGATGTAAAAGACGTTTTATTTTTAATTGTATTATTGCAGGCGTTATATTTTTCTTGGAAACGATTCAGAAATTATAGAGAATAGTTATAGAAGTTTTTATTTTTAAGTGATGTTTATAACATTGTCATATAATGAAATTTATATCACATACATATATATGTGTTTTTTGTGTGTGTATGTATACAGCATATATACACAAACACAACACACTTTATATATATATATATATATATATATATATATATATATATATATATATATATATATATATATATATACATTGTTCTTAAGACGCTTCCTAGAATTATGTATATGAATGATGATGGAACCAGTAATTTACTTCTTAATTGTACTGACTTATATTGTTTCATGTTCACATGCATATTTAAAAAATATACAGTATGTATATCTCTCTATCTATATTATCTAATATATACAGATGTATATATTATATATATATATATGTATATATATATATATATATATATATATATATATATATATATATATATATATATATATATCTTTATGTACAGATAGATAGATATATATAAAGATAAACATATATATATATATATATATATATATATATATATATACTGTATATATATATATACATATATATAAATTTATATATTATATATATATATATATATATATATATATATATATATATATATATATATATATATCTAAACTTGTGTACATAATTAAATATACGCCTGCGCGTATGCACGGGCGTGAAATTCTTTGAAAGAGTCCGCACTATTTTTAGCCGGGGGGATTAAAAGAACACAGGAATCAGCGACGCTCAGCCAAAACTTTCCCTTTTTCGCGAATTTATCGAAAAAATCGCAAAAAAAAATAACGCAAAGAAAAAAAAACTTTTATTTTTGTTTCTTTTTTTGACCGCGGTTCGAAATCACGGCAATCCAAAAAAAAAAAAAAAAAGACGATTTGAGGTGAAGAAGGAAATAGAGAAAGATTGCAAAAGAGAGAGAGAGAAAGAAATAATGCGAATAAAAGTAAGGAAAAAGAGGAATAGAAAGAGAGAGAGGAAAAAGAAGAACGGGAAATAAAATCGTGGGGAAGCTGGCTGGTGCCGAACGCCCGGGAAACGCGTGTCTATGAAATGTTGTGAATTGGCCAAAATCTATTATTGCTCTGCCACTCATACTTGTGGCTCGGCCGGTTGTTTCTGGAATGCTCTCTCTCTCTCGCGCGCGCGCACACACGCGCACATATACACACACACACACACACACACACACAAATTCGCACGCACACATTCGCACACAGACGTAAGGAAGGTAAATGATTTTAACGAGAGAATCGGCAGTTGGATGCATCGGAAGAATGTTTCAATTCGATGTTTTTTGTCTGTTATGATGATGATGATGATGATGATGATGATGATGATGGTGGTTATTATTATTATAAAAAGGTTCAGGAACAAGGTTGTTTCCTGTAAATTATTATTATTATTATTATTATTATTATTATTATTATTATTATTATTATTACTATAAAATATTCTGTAAATGTCGAATAATATTGTAATTATTCTTTTGGTTATGTAGTGTGTCATTATTATTATTATTATTATTATTATATAAAAAAGTTCAGGGTCGGTACATAACGCAAAATATTTAAATTTAAGGTTATATCTTCTAAGCTATGGTTATAATTATTGTTATTGATATCAACTTTATTATTATTATTATTATTATTATTATTATTATTATTATAAAATAGGTTCGGGGAAGGTACGTAACGTCCCTTACACTGAGGCTTGTCATCCCGACCCTCTTTTACATTACAGACATTTTTGAGGGTTTGTGCATACTAGCAATAATATGGATAACAGAAATTTGTTATTGTTATCAATAACTGTAATACATTATTGGTATGAAAATAATATTAATAATACAACATATAATTTTCTTTTATGTCAGTAATTTTAATCATTCTTTATATTATTTCCATTTTTCATCCATTCGTTAACTCCAAGTTTTTCGTTATTTATAGAAGAAACGGAGAGGAATAGAGGCAGTTAAGGACGATAACTGCAAAGAAATAAAAGGAAAATTTTCATTTTTCACTTTTTCTCTTCGCCCTCAGATCTTAGAAACTAATGAGGCTAGAGGGCTGCAAATTGGTATGTTGATCATCCACCCTCCAATCATCACACATACCAAATTGCAGCCCTCTAGCTTCAGTGGTTTTTATTTTATTCAAGGTTAAAGTCAGCCATGGTCGTGCTTCTGGCACCGCTATAGGTACAAACAACACAGGCCACCACCGGGCCGTAACGGGGTTTCATGGGCCGCGGCTGAAAGTGTCATACAGCATTATACGCTGTACAGAAAACTCGATTGCACCAAAGAAACTTCGACGCAATTTTTACTTGGTTATCATGCAGACAAGAGCCCTATAAATTATAAATTCAGACTTTACATAATACAAATATGATAAGGGTTTACTATGTTTTTGATGTGCAGTAATTTTTTCCTTGAGGAAATTCGATAAAAAAATTTAAACAAGTAAAAAATGCGCCGAAGTTTCTTCGGCGCAATCGAGTTTTCTGTACAGCGTATAACCAAGGTCACCGAAAATAAGATCTTTCTTTAAGGTGGTCTCGGTATAATGCTATACGAGCTGCGGTCCATGAAACTTAACCTCGGCCTGGTGGTGGCCTGGCATATATAGTTGCCAAACGTACGATCATGGCTAAATTTGACCTTAAATAAAATAAAAACTATTGGGACTGGAGGGCTGCAATTTGGTATGTTTGATATTTTGGGGGTGGATGATCAACATACCAATTCGCAGCCCTCTAGCTTCAGTAGTTTTAAGATCTGAGGGCGGACAGAAAAAGTGCGGACAGCATAAAATGCGGACGGACAGCCAAAGCCGGCACAATACTTTTCTTTTCAGAAAACTGCAAAATTTGCATCTCAAGGAACATCTCAACTTACGGACTCAAGTACTTACTTACCAGTTACATTATTATGATTCTCGTTTGCTATGCGGCCATTTTAGATGCGATTCATTTTTAGAAAGATATCTTCAATTGAATATTACCTGTTAAGTACAGGTTAGTTTCGCGAAATGGCTGATTTACAAAGCCTAAAGAATGCAATAAGAATTAGGAGTATTTTAATTCCTTCGTTTTGTATGAAGAGAAGTCGGTTAATTTCTTCGTATTTATAGACCAGAGTAGTCCAAAAAATTTATTAGCACTGATTAAAAAAAAAAGCAAAAAATGCGCCTAAGTTTCTTCGGCGCAATCGAGTTTTCTGTACAGCGTATAATCAAGGCCACCGGAAAAATAGATCTATTTTTCGGTGGTCTCGGTATAATGCTGTATGAGCCGCGGCCCACGAAACTCTCAGCCGGCCGTGGTGGCCTGTGTTGTTGCGTTGCCAGAAGCACGATTATGGCTACCTTTAACCTTAAATAAAACAAGTAAAAAATGCGCCGAGGTTTCTTCGGCCCAATCGAGTTTTCTGTACAGCCGCTACAGCGTTTAATCAAGGCCACCGAAAACAGATCTATCTTTCGGTGGTCTCGGCATAATCCTGTATGAGCCGCGGCCGATGAAAATTTAACCACGGCCCGTTGGCGTGTCCTATAGCGGTGCCAGAAGCACGATCATGGCTAACTTTAACCTTAAATAAAATAAAAACTACTCAGGCTAGAGGGCTGCAATTTGGTATGTTTGATGATTGGAGGGTGGATGATCAACATACCAATTTGCAGCCCTCTAGCCTCAGTAGCTTTTAAGATCTGAGGGCGGACAGAAAAAGTGCTGACGGACAGACAAATAGCCATCTCAATAGTTTTCTATTACAGAAAACTAAAAAGGACATTTGAAACGTTGAATGATGAATGTTGTTTTTTATCGAAGAAAAAATAATTGCTTCTTACCAAAATACATAGATAGGAAGATAACAAGAATATAATCTGTATGCAGAGGCTAGAGATAGAGATTGATAGATATTTCGATAGGAAAACACTCATAAATAGAGAGATAATGAAATTGGTATGTTTTTTTCTGGGAAAAAAAGATTACCTCTTATCAGAAGATAGATAAAGGGGTAGATGATAGAATCGCCAAGAGGAGAGAGAGAGAGAGAGAGAGAGAGAGAGAGAGAGAGAGAAGAAACTAATGTGTTTCAAAGAGAGGGGTAAGTTAAACCCTTTATTTATATATCTATCTATCTATCTATCTATCTATATATATATATATATATATATATATATATATATATATATATATATATATATATATATATATATATATATATATGTCTACATATATATTTATATATATACATATACATATATATATTTTCATGATGTTGCCTTGTAATATGTATATCCTCCTTTAATTTTGACATATTTACTTTTTTCATGTGTTATGTTTGATGATAATGGTTGTTGACGTGTCGTATTTAGTTTGGCATCAGATCTCAAAAGAACTAATGATTAAGTAACTTGATAGCGTAATTTAGAATTGTTAATACAATTTTAATGGTAACGTATTTTAGAATCTTTCTTGATAAAAGCGTAGCATGTGAACACGTGTGTGTGTCCACCAGGGCTTGTTTCATTTCAATTGTCATCAGTTGAGATAAGAGCGAGCACTTTGTTTTGGGTTAGTGATGACAGGTTTGGGATAACAAATGCCGATTCGTCCCGTACGGGCTCGAGACGAGTGATTTCACGTTGTTACATGTTCGAGTCACGTACGCCACTTTGAGAGAAAGAACACGTGTCTTGATCAATTACGTCATGTTTTGTAAGATTGCTTTCAAAACGTTTTGCTGGGATGACGTAACTTTCTTCTAGAAGCTTCTCCATTGTATCTCGCACCCAAACGCTTTAATGACGTCACCTCCCTGCTTCTAGAACTTTTGTATCTCGTACCCAAAATGCTTTAATGACATCATGTAATTGTTTCGTGTTTCTGGAATCCTAAAATCTATTTCATTCTGATATCTGAGACCAGTTGAATTGGTACCCTCTCTCTCTCTCTCGTTCTTAGAAAGAGATTATTTTAACATAGTGTTTTGTGGTCACATATTAGCATTAACTTTTGAGATCTGAATTTAGTAAAGTTATTTAGTTCGTAACGGCGCCTGGTAAAAAAGTGTGTATTGTGGTAACGCAGCTGCAGCAAGTGATTTACAGAGGTTTTCACAAGTTGTGTAAGGTAACGTGAATTTTACTTATTAATACCATGGTATGATAAGTTAGGAAATATTGAACAAGTGAAATCATTATTGATAAATCTTATGTGTATTTTTGTGTGTTTTTCTGTTTACAATCTCTTTATATTTTCACATTTTTTTATGTTGGTGATGTAACATTTATTTACGTAGCATTTTAAATATTTCTTGGTATAATTTAACATTGCATACTTGATTTCATTTATTGAGATTTTCTTTTCAAATCTTGAGTAATTCTTGATAGTTTAAATTTTGCTTGATTAATTTAAATTCCTGATAAAGTTTTTGTGAATTAGTTTTGTTTCATAACTTAATTCAAGAATTAATTAAGTGTTGTGTTATTTTCAAGTAATAATAAATTTTTCAGATTGTGAATTCTAATTAATTGTGAATTCTAATTATAAAGTTTGAATTTGAAAATAAATTTTTGTATTTAACATTTTTAGTAAAACAATGGTTCATTTATTGATCACCAGTGAATAGGATTGATTGTGTGTGCATAAGGCAAAGTGATAAACATGTTTTGTTCTTTTAGTTTTGCTAAAGTGAATTAAGACCAGGGAAACAGTTAGAGTTTTTTGATGGAGTGATGCCCTTCTACTCTAGAATATTTCTAGTTTAATTTTTGGTACCTCACACATATTCTGATAGACTAGGTTTGATTTTTCAAGTGATTGATAAATAAGTTTTTACTTAAGGGATCACTGTTACCTTTAGAGTACTCAGTCGTAATAATTAATGTTATGAGAGTTCAAGTATCTGGCTGAAGTGAGGTATATTTTTGAATTTTGAGATTAGTTGTGTAATAACCAGGTACTTGATACGCATCGTGACAATATATATGTATTTATTTGTATATCTATAAGAACATATATATATATACACATATATTATATATATATATACCGTATGTATATATATATACATATATATATATATATATATATATATATATATATATATATATATATATATATATATATATATATATATATATATTATACGTTTTTAAAAAGGCGTTAATTTACCCATCTCTCTGAAACACATTAGTTCTCTCTCTCTCTCTCTCTCTCTCTCTCTCTCTCTCTCTCTCTCTCTCTCTCTTTGTTTAACTATTTTTCTTTCGAAATATCTATCAATCTCTATCCCTAGCCTCTTTATCCAGACGATTCTTGCTATCTTCCAATTTTTGATAAGAAGCAATTGTTTTATTTTGTATAAGAAGCAATTGTTTTATTTTGGGTATAATAAATTATAATATATATATATATATATATATATATATATATATATATATATATATATATATATATATATATATATATATATATATATATATATATATATATATATAATTTTTTCAAGGCTTGTCTACTCATTCTCAAGATGGAAAAATAACGAATTTCTTTGTTCCTTGGGCCAACTGAATCGAAATGCGGGCCTCTGTCGTGATACAGATATCAGGGGTGCCAGATAGCGCCAGAGATCCGTCTACTTAGAATATGAGCTTAGTTGCAAATACTTGAGGTCGCAGATTGAAGCAGCAGTATGCAGTAAATGTGCCTCGCTGTCCAACTTCTCCAAAGTTCCAGAGGTCCTTCATCCCTCCCACCGTTGGACTGTGGAACAGCCTCCCTACTGAGGATGTCATGAAATTGGAACTTCTTCAGAAGTTCAAGCGAAGATGCAATGTGGTACTGCCCTAATACAATTTGACTTGTAGTTTAATATTTTACTTATATTTTTTATTTATTTATTTGTTAATTTAACTGTTTTTCTTATAACTAATCTCTTTCTATATTTCCCATTGCATTCTGTTACTTCTTTCGAATGAACACCATATTCTTTGGAAGCTTGAATTTCAAATCGATGGCCCCTTCTGTGGGGTTTTCCGTACGAATAGGGGTCGTTTTCTGAATAATAATAATAAATAATAACCCAGAATACCGCAGTTTACACAAGGAAAGTTGTTAGCTTAGGCTAGGAGCAAAAAATGAGAAATGATATTCGCAGGTACTGATAATTTACTGAAGGTGTTGAATAGAATCTAGAAAGCTCTCTTAACGAATTTTATTATAGTTATATATTATATACTAAAACTTATGTCAGTTTTATTCTATATAAGGGGCTTTATATTAATCACGATTAAGTTTGTAATCTCTGCTGGCGAAGTTAATAGAAGGCTAGGATGTTACTTATATCGGGGTCTGGGAATGTGTTTGTATTTGTGCATGCGTGTGTGTCTTTGTTCCTCGTTGGGGGAGTGGGTTCCGATCTCACCTAGCACTCTGCTGGCCGCGAGTTCGAATCTCCGACCGGCCAGTGAAGAATAAGAGGAATTTATTTCTGGTGACAGAAATTCATTTCTCGCTATAATGTGGTTCGGATTCCACAATATGCTGTAGGTCCCGTTGCTATGTAACCAATTGGTTCTTAGCCACGTAAACTAAACCTAATCCTTCGGGCCAGCCCTCTCTAGGAGAGCTGTTAATCAGCTCAGTGGTCTGGTTAAACTAAGATATACTTAACTTTTTTGTGTAAGAGTGTCTTTGTGTACGAAAGAAGAGAGAGAGAGAGAGAGAGAGAGAGAGAGAGAGAGAGAGAGAGAGAGAGAGAGAGAGAGAGAGAGTAGGATATCACAAGAGTGGATGAACGGAATTGGGTGGGTGATTGGGTAAACCAATCCCTGAAAAACCCATTCAACATTATAGCCATGGAACCCATCTGGTTTGTAATTGTCCCAACATTTGCAGAAATAATAGGTAAAAATCCACAATAATGTATATGAGCGATTGCATTTTTCCAAAATACAAAAAAAGCTGGTTAAAAAAACGGTCGAAAGCTCCGTTTTATTCTTTAACCTTTTTTTTTTGTATTTTGGAAAAATACAGTCGCTCATGCACATTATTGTGGCTATTTACTTATTATTTCCGGTCACGTTATAGTGATACACCATAGATTTACAAAACTGAAACATGGCTAGCATATGCCGTAGATTGAATACAAGAACTGAATATGATTTATTTTAACCAATACATTCCAAGGTCATGTTTTTTCACATTTGGTAGAAGTAAGCTCTCTAATGAGTGTTTTTTTTTTTATTAATATTACTATTATGCATAACATCATTGAGGTGTTTTTCTTTTTTCGAAATGAAATTTAGGCTGTCAAGCCAAGCACTGGGGTACTGTCGACCATTCAGGGCCTTAGAAGTGAAAAGAGGGAGTTGGAGGGGTTGAACAGCAAGATAAAGAGATCCAGAAAATAAAGAAGATGAAGTGCAAGGATTAAGAAGTAATTGTTTGAGAGGTTGGACAGCAAGACTGACGGAAGGAAGCGGGAATGGAGGCAGAGTAAAAGGCTAAAAGATGAGTGCACCTAGGCGCCGGAGAGACGATGCTAATACCCTTAGGTGATGCCTACAGTGCACCACGCGAGGTGCACTGACGGCTCTACCTCCTAACGGATCCCGTAGGGAGGGAGTTCCGTCAGTCTTAAGGTTCTCTGAAGTGTGCCTTCGGCCCCTAGCTGCAACCCCTTTCGTTCCTTTTACTGTACCTCCTTTCATATTCTCTTTCTTCCATCTAGATTCATAGTTCAACTGCGTTGGTTTTCCTCCTGTTACACCTTTCAAACTTTTCCTGTCGATTTCCATTTCAGCACTGAAAGACCTCATTGGTCCCAGTGCTTGGCCTTTGGCCTAAATTCTATATATATTCAATTCAATCCACCTATTTTCGGAGGTCACTGCGGTGCTGTCGAGGAGATTAGGAGAAGGTTCTAGAAAGAAACTTTGCAAATACCCAAAGTTATTTAAGGGAATCACTTGAATTAGCCGAGAAAATTAACATCGTTAACTAAGCATAAAATTAACCAGTGCTTGTTAACTAGCGCTGCTACTCTTGGGAACTCCTGAATAGCGGTCCCGAAGGAGGAATAAAAAAGAGGAGTTGAAGAAGAAGAAGGAGAAGGAGAAGAAGAAGAAGCGATCTTCACCCCAACAAGAAAAGACTCTGGATAAATGATGATAGACGTCTGGGTACTGGAAGGTCGCCCTTGGTGGGTGGGGTGGCAGCAGAGGGTGCCCCAGGGGAAGGGGTTTGACACGGGAAGGTTTAAGAGGAAAGAGAGAGAGAGAGGGGAGGAGGGGTGGGGGGAGGGTAGTAGAAGATACAGAGGGGAGAAGCGGGGAACCTTTCGGGGCGGCAATAAAGGCCAGTTGGGCCTAATAGTGGCACTGTGACTGTGGCAGCTGAGCAAAGGCCTCAGTGTGCTTTTGGGTGTCGGGAGGAACGCACACGGCTCGGCCGCTCCAGGTTCCAGACACGCGGTTGGCCGTCGTTCCCCGCGTCTCGCGGTCAGAAACTGTCGAACCTCTCTCTAAAACCAGTCTCTCCCCACGTGTGTGTGTTGTTGTCCTCTGTGAAATCAGCCATGAATATAAACGAGTCTCCTTCGAGATTCTCTGTCATTTTGAGGCACTTGGCGTGACTTTCGAAAGTTTCAAAGTCGGTGCTTTTGATGAGAGACAGAGCGGTCTGAGTTTCAAAATTCAAACTTTTATGAAACGAGTCTCCTTCGAGATTCTCACGCAGTATGAGACTCTCGGCGTGACTTTCGAAAGTTTCAAACTCGCTACTTTTGATGAGGGAGAGAAAGAGAGAGCAGTCGGAATTTTGAAATTCAAACTTTTACACGAATCTTGAGTGGTTTTTTTATTCACCTAAATGCAAGGGATGTTTTCCTGCGGGAGAAGATTGAAGAAGAAGCGTTTTTAAAGTTCTCCGGAGATGAAGGCATCCTGCCACCTCGTAAGGTATCTGGAGTTTTTAAATGCATAATAGTTAACCAGATAGGATTCACAAATACTCAGAGATATATTAGATATAATGAATAAAATATGAGGAAATTTTATCATATTTAGATTTTATATGATTTAAGATATCTGTTCATTTGATGAATGAAATTTGGTATCTTTAATTTACTAGATGGGAATCATCAGTGCTGAGAGCTATGTTACGTGTAATGAAAAAAAAATATGAGAAAATTTTTATCATATTTAGATTTTGTATAATTTAAGATATCCGCTCAGTTTGATGAATGAAATTTGGTAACTTTAATCAACTAGATAGGAATTATCAGTACTGGGAAATACATTAGGTGTAATGAATGGGATATAATAGAATTTGCATCACGTTTAAATATTAGATAATTTAAGGCTTCTGCGCAGTTTGATGAATAAAATTTGGTAACTTTTTTTAACCACATTTTTTACCACAATGTAACTTTTAAATAATGAAATATCTAGATACGATAAATAAACTTTAGTAGATTTTTTTTATAAAGAAATTGAAACAATTTAAGACAATTGGTGTCATGTATTAAATGGGATTTGACACCTTTTTTATCATTTAAAAATCTGGTATACTTCAGAGTAATTTGTAAGATTATGCAATAAAATTTGTATATAATTTTTTGGACTCATGTAGCGATTCTGAATAGATGATAATTTTCCGTCTATCGTGAAAATGTAATTTCTATATTAATTTTATTAATAGAAATGTCGCAAGGTTATCAGAAGAATACTTTGCTTAAAAATGGACAAAATCCGTGGAAAAATCGGGTACAAAGAGTCAAATATGAAAATATTTTTTCTTACAAATATAAGCAGACAACGGAATAAATATTAGTTTATTTCTGAAATATATATATATTTTTTTCAGAAATATATATTTTTTTGTGTTTACAGAAATGTTAGGCATAAAAACAGAAAAACCTTTAGTGTTTATATAAAAAAAGGAATTTGAAATTGTACAAACATTGTTAAAGGGCACGGGAAATGTTTGACCTGGGACAAAATATCTACCCGATATTGCAAAAAGAAATTGGAAAATTCTGAAGCTCTATCACAAAAGCATTTTGTTTTACTTCAAAAAATATAAATTTTATTAGCTGATGCAGTTTCGAGTCACGTGACATGCGACGAAAGATTTGCTTCATGACAGTCGTTAGCCCACCGCTCCCCCCGCCCCCGCCAAAAATCCCTAATTATTTATGTACCTATCGCCTAAAACTGATTGGCTGTCTGTCTTTCGAATAATTACGAAAGAAACTTGCGTTTTTATTATAAAACTTTAAGAGTTAAACTACTTTTTCGAAAATCCAAGATTAAAAGAAAGTTTGTTTTTATTACTCTAACGTAGGCTATCTCAGTCAACGTCAGATTTTTTTTTTTTTTTTATAAATTTGCCAAACGAACCCCACTTCCCACCCAGGCCCGCCCCATCATCGGTAGCCATCTTTTGGAAGTTTGTTTTACCATTCCAAGTCCTATTATAAGTCCTATTCTGCAATGAGTCCCGTTTGAGAACGGCATTGCTAATATATTTTGGTATTGTCCTATTTGGCCGTTCAAGTTCCCTGTGGTATCTCAAGTTCCATTTGAACATGTCAGTCACCTTTTGTCTTTTACGCACCACTCATTAAATACTCAATAAAAACTCTATTAGCTGATTAAATCTCGTTTTTCTTCGTATATCTCATGCTGCCCTCGTTCTACAATAGCCAGTCGGATTATGCAAATTTTATCCTTCATATTCAGTTGTTTTTGGCAGTCCGAAGTCTGTTGAGGAATCTAGGTTGGAAATGTGAAGACCATTAAAATGAGTCGATTTTGGCAATTTAAAATCCTTTGAAAAATGTGTCTTGCTTGGTAATTGTCGCTAAGCCCTTTGAGAATGGTTCTTGTGTGGCAACCACTATTAAGTCCTTTGAGAATGGTTCTTGTTTGGCAATCACCATTAAGTCCTTTGAGAATGGTTCTTGTTTGGCAATCACCATTAAGTCCTTTGAGAATGGTTCTTGTTTGGCAATCACCATTAAGTCCTTTTGAGAATGGTTCTTGTTTGGCAATCACCATTAAGTCCTTTTGAGAATAGTTCTTGTTTGGCAATCACTATTAAGTCCTTTGAGAATGGTTCTTGTTTGGCAATCACCATTAAGTCCTTTTGAGAATAGTTCTTGTTTGGCAATCACCATTAAGTCCTTTGAGAATGGTTCTGGTTAGGTAATCTAGAGTCCTTTTGAGAATAGTTCTCGTTTGGCAATCACCATTAAGTCCTTTGAGAATGGTTCTGGTCTGGTAATCTAGAGTCCTTTTGAGAATAGTTCTTGTTTGGCAATCACCATTAAGTCCTTTGAGAATGGTTCTGGTCTGGTAATCTAGAGTCCTTTTGAGAATAGTTCTTGTTTGGCAATCACCATTAAGTCCTTTGAGAATGGTTCTTGTTTGGCAATCACGATTAAGTCCTTTGAGAATGGCTCTTGTCTAGTAATCTAAAGTCCTTTCCAGAATGTATCTTTTTTGGCAATCCGTATTCCTTTGCGATTATATTTTGTTTGACAATCTAAAGTCCTTTCGGAAAATGTCTTGTTTGGCAACGTGTATCCTTGCTTATCAAAGCCCTTTTCGGCTGTTTAGCCTATTAAGGCCTATTCGGCAATCTACTTCTCGTTTGCTCAAGTCCCATTTGGCAAGTTAAGTTCTTTTTGGCTAGGTGAGATGGCGTTGCTTAAAATACCTTAAAATACCTTAAGTCCTCACGCGTCTTTTTTCGTTGTCTGGACTCCCAAGTCCTGTACAACCATTTAGATAATCAAGTCCACCTTGGACACCTAAGTTCTCTTTAGTCATCTAAATTCCTACGTCCTCTATGGAGAAAGACCATGTAGATTCCAGCTGTCTGGATTTCCAGTTCCTTCGAGATCTGGTTCCTTCTCTGTCAAGTGGATTCCTAAGTCGTCCTGGAAAATTTACGCTCTTTGTAAGTCACCTAGAAATCCAAAGATTTTGATAGTTTTAAGTCAGTCTGAAATCTAAATTCCCAAATTCTCCTTGAATACTCATAGCCTCACGGTTATATATATTCCCGAGCTGAATTCCCATCAGGTATCACGATTCCCAAGTTCACAGGCAGATATCGATTCACAAGTTCACAGTTATATTGATTCCCAAGATAAGTTCCCTTTAGCTCTCTCGATTCCCAAGTTCACAGTCAGGTAGATTCCCAACCTAAGTTCCCTTCAGCTATCTTGATTCCCAAGTTCACGGGCAGATAGACTCCCAAGCTAAGTTCCCTTCAACTATCTCAGTTCCCAAGTTCACAGTCAGTAGATTCAGCTATCTTGATTTCCAAGTTCATAGTCAGATAGATTCCAAAGCTAAGTTTCCTTCAGCTATCTCGATTCCCAAGTTCACAGGCAGATAGATTCCCAAGCTAAGTTCCTTTCAGCTATCTCGATTCCTAAGTTCACAGTCGTATAGACAGATTCCCAAACTAAGTTCCCTTCAGCCATCTCGATTCCCAAGTTCACAGTCAGATAAATAGATTCCCAAACTAAGTTCCTTTCAGCTATTTCGATTCCCAAGTTCACAGGCAGATAAACAGATTCCCAAGCCAAGTTCGCTTCAGCTATCTCGATTCCCAAGTTATAAACGAAAATCAAAGTTACCTTCGGGCATCTGCATTCCTAGTCCTCTCCGGAGAAAGATCATGTAGATTCCAGCCGTCTGTATTTCCAATTCCTTCGAAATACGATTCCTCCTCAGTCATCTGGATTCGTAAGTCATCCTGGAAAATTTTCTTTCTCTTGAGTCATGTAGAATTCTAAGTCCCAAGTCCGTTTCTGGAATCTAAATTCCCAAAATAAATTCTTGTTTATTCACAGCCTCACATTTAGATAGATAGATTCCCAAGCTAATTCCCTTCAGCTATCTCGATTCGCAAGTTCACAGGCAGATAGATTCCCAAGTTAATTCCCTTCAGCTATCTCGATTCCCAAGTTCACAGTCAGATAGACTGGCAAGCTAATTCCCTTCAGCTCTCTCGATTCCCAAGTTCACAGTCAGATACATTGGCAAGCTAATTCCCTTCTGCCATCTCGATTCCCAAGTTCACAGTCCGATAGATTCCCACATTAATTCCCTTCATCTATCTCGATTCCCAAGTTCACAGTCAGATAGATTCCCACGTTAATTCCCTTCAGCTATCTCGATTCCCAAGTTCACCGTCAGGCAGATTCCCACGTTAATTCCCTTCAGCTATCTCGATTCCCAAGTTCACAGTCCGATAGATTCCCACGTTAATTCCCTTCAGCTATCTCGATTCCCAAGTTCACAGTCAGATAGATTCCCACGTTAATTCCCTTCAGCAATCTCCGTCAGGTAGATTCCCACGTTAATTCCCTTCAGCTATCTCGATTCCCAAGTTCACAGTCAGATAGATTGGCAAGCTAATTCCCTTCTGCCATCTCGATTCCCAAGTTCACAGTCCGATAGATTCCCACATTAATTCCCTTCAGCTATCTCGATTCCCAAGTTCACAGGCAGATAGATTCCTACGCTAATTCCCTTCAGCCATCTCGGTTTACAAGTTCTTGACGGAAATCAGAGTTCCCTTCAGGCATCTACATTCCAGCGTCCTCTCTGGAAATCCAGGTCTTCCTCGTTCGTCCAAGTCCCGCGGCTTAGTCCCAAAGTCTCTTTGGCTCTTCACAGCCTTACATTTATATAGATTCCTAAGCTAAGTTCCCGTCAGCTACCTCGATTCCCCAAGTTCCCGACGAGAATCTAAGTTACCTTCAGGCATCTACTGTACAGTACATTCCAGGGTCCTCTCTGAAAATCCAGGTCTTCTTCTTCTTCCTCTTCTTCCCTTGGCAGATAGGTTCCCAAGCTAAGTTCTCCTTCAGCTACCTCGATTCCCAAGTTCCCGACGAGAATCAAAGTTACATTCAGACATCTATATTCCAGCGTCCTCTCTCTCTGGAAATCCAGGTCTTCTTCTTCTTCCCTTGGCAGATAGATTCCCAAGCTAAGTTCTCCTTGAGCTACCTCGATTCCCAAGTTCCCAACGAGAATCAAAGTTACCTTCAGGCACCTACATTCCAGCGTCCTCTCTGGAAATCCAAGTCTTCTTTTTTTCTTCTTCTTCTTCCCGCGGCAGATGGATTCCTAAGCTAAGTTCTCCTCGATTCCCAAGTTCCCAACGAGAATCAAAGTTACCTTCAGGCATCTACAACCCAGCGTCCTCTCTCTGGTAATCCAAGTCTCTTCTTCTTCCTCTTCGTCGTCCGCCCAAGTCCCGTGGCTTAGTCACCATCTCGACCGGGCCCTCTCGTGTATCGAACACGATTACATTGTTATAACCCCCCGCCTATCCATCACTGCACCAGGCAGCCGATGTCACTTCAATTAAACGACTTCCTTAATGTGTCTGTAGAGGATAAAGGGGCCTCCCTTCGCTCGCTCTCTCTCTCTCTCTCTCTCTCTCTCTCTCTCTCTCTCTCTCTCTGAGTGTCAGTAGTGGTGTAGTAGACTCCTATATGTTTATATGAATTCTTCCTGTCTCTTTCATTCTTTTACAGTCCTTAAATGTTTTAAGTTCGTTTGTGTTTTGACACACACTCTCTCTCTCTCTCTCTCTCTCTCTCTCTCTCTCTCTCTCTCTCTCTCTCTCTCTCTCTCTCAGTCTGAAGAGTAGTACAGTACACACAAACATATATATTTATTATTATATATATATATATTATATATATATATATATATATATATATATATATATATATATATATATATATATATATATATATATATATATATATATATAGGCTCTCTCTCTCTCTCTCTCTCTCTCTCTCTCTCTCTCTCTCTCTCTCTCTCTCTCTCTCTCTCTATATATATATATATATATATATATATATATATATATATATATATATAGTCCCTTGAATCTTTCATTCACTTACAGTCCTTGAATGTAGCAATTAACCTTGCAGTTTTGAACTTTCTCTCTCTCTCTCTCTCTCTCTCTCTCTCTCTCTCTCTCTCTCTCTCTCTCTCTCTCTCTCTCTCTCTCTCGCACACATACAAGACCCACAAACACAAGGGGTAAGGATCTATGCCATTTATGGTCAACTCAGTCTCTGTGTATTTTTCTCACTTTCTCACTTTTCCGTAACTTTAGAAGGAAGTCCGTATATCTGTCAGTATGGCCTTGAATTGTTCAAATATTAAGTCTGTCGTTTGATTTTTCTTCTGCTATGCTTAACTTTCGCTTTTGCTGTTCCTTCAGAATCGTGCGAAATAGCTACTGAAGGCGGGGTTTAAGTCTCTCTCTCTCTCTCTCTCTCTCTCTCTCTCTCTCTCTCTCTCTCTGATAAAATATTTGTTTCCCCCACCTCTCTCGAGTCTCCTAAGCTGATAAACTATTTAATACAAATATCTCTCTCTCTCTCTCTCTCTCTCTCTCTCTCTCTCTCTCTCTCTCTCTCTCTCTCTCTGTCTTCTAAAGAGTACAATTATCCTTTAAAAGTGATAAACTAGCAACTGTAAAAATGATAAAGTAGCGACTATAAAATGTAATCTCTCCTATTTTCTAAAGGCGATCAACTATCTACGATAGAATTTAAATCACTCCATCTCTCTCGACAGTCAGTAGATTACTGATAATTAAATCTCTCTCTCTCTCTCTCTCTCTCTCTCTCTCTCTCTCTCTCTCTCTCTCTCTCTCTCTCTCTCTGTTAGGCCGATTAACTATTTGCTACAGAATGTAATCTCTCTTTTTCTGTCTCTCTCTCTCTGATATAATTTCTCTCCCTGTTCTCCTGAAGCCGCTAAATCATCTACTACAGAATATGTCCTCTCTCTCTCTCTCTCTCTCTCTCTCTCTCTCTCTCTCTCTCTCTCTCTCTCTCTCTCTCTCTCTCTCTCATAAAATCTACGAAGCTGATAAACTAAATAATACAGAATCTCTCTCTTTCTCTCTCTCTCTCTCTCTCTCTCATAAAATCTCCGAGGTTGATAAACTAATTAATACAAACTCTCTCTCTCTTTCTCTCTCTCTCTGATGAAATATTTTGTCTCCCACGTCTCTGTAGTCTCCAAAATTGATAAACTAATTGCTATCTCTCTCTCTCTCTCTCTCTCTCTCTCTCTCAAAAGCTTTCCCCACCGCATCCTTTGCTGAAAAAAAGAAAAAGACAGCTACATTTGCGAGACAATTCTCGTGATAAGATAATCATCGCTGTATCATGGATAATGGCTGGCCATTTCTCCCGATGACATTCCTAAAACGCTATGCATATTTGGCCCTCCTCCCCCGCCTCCCCCAAAATATACGCCCCGGGCGAATATTTGGCGATTGAATTTTAATTGGGCCTTACGTTCACACCACTAATGGTTTTTGTTTTCTCTCTCTCTCTCTCTCTCTCTCTCTCTCTCTCTCTCTCTCTCTCTCTCTCTTTTGTAGATTTTGCGGAGTTTCCGTTCGACAGTTGAGCGATGGTTTTGTGACTTTTTATTGTAATTTGATTTATACGTGTATCTTTATTTTCAGTTTTATTTTACGTTTTTATTTATTTTATGCGGTTGCTTTTATGTTTAGTGATATACGTGTGTTTTTTTAAATATAATTGTTCATAGGTGTTAGTGATGTCTTTTATATTTTAAAGATTATCATAATTATATTTATATAATATATATGTATATATATTATATATACATTTTATAATATATATATATATATATATATATATATATATATATATATATATATATATATATATATATATATATATATATATATATATATATATATATATATATATATATATATATATATATATATATATATATATATATATATATATATATATATATATAAGTTTGTGCACAAATAAACGCGTTTATATATTTACGTGTCCACAGAAGTGCATAAAACGATATTTAAGTTTGATTACTCAGCACCTCCACCGATGATTCAAAAAAATAAAGAAAAAGTGAAGTGGACAAATGAAAAATATAAAAAAAAAATATACTAACGGAAATCTGGAAAGATTGAAACTCGACGGCGCAAAACAGAAAAAAATATATTGTAAGTCGAAAATTGTGATGCGATATTCACGCGTTACATGAATTTGTTAATCATCGTTTTATCTGGTCAAGGCAGGAGGAGGAGGAGGAGGAGGAGGAGGAGGAGGAGGAGGAGGAGGAGGAGGAGGAGGAGGAGGAGTAGGAGGAGGAGGAGGAGAAATGTAGAAAAATGGTTGAAAAATTAAAAAAGAGATGAAATATGTAAGGTAAAATATGACAAAAGAAAAACTGTAGAGAAATGTAGGTTGGCTTTCTCTCTCTCTCTCTCTCTCTCTCTCTCTCTCTCTCTCTCTCTCTCTCTCTCTCTCTCTCTCTCTCTTTCACTATATATGTATATATATATTTATATTTTACACTATATATATATATATATATATATATATATATATATATATATATATATATATATACATATATATATATATACATACATGTATATATCGTGTACGTAAATATAGCGCACATCCTTACTTTATTATTTTTATCCCAACATCTTTAACAATTCCCACCCTCTCTCTCTCTCTCTCTCTCTCTCTCTCTCTCTCTCTCTCTCTCTCTCTGCACTCAGAACACCATTAGGAAAGCGTCAAACAAAAACGACTACGAGACACGAATCCATATATTAATATCATTATCATAATCATTCATAATTAACTAAGACCTCTTCTCCCCCCCCCATCCCCTTCCTTCACTCCTACGCCTTCCTACCCCGGCTCCGCCCTGCCCTTGTTGGAGGGGGCCTGGGGGTGGGGGTGGGGATGGTGGACTGGGGGGGGGGCTATCGAATCCGGGCCATAACCGGGCCGTTCTTTAAGCATTTTGATGGCCGCTGATCGCTATAAAGGTCCGGCCGTCCTCCCGTTGTTTACGACAGCCACGCTAGGTATCCGGTTTAACATAACTGAATATTCATCCGGGCAGCTTATTTGTTTTGTCCCGTCGCCCGCTGCCCACAATAACCTCAGGTCAGGTTTCCGATCGACACCCTCCGCCCCCAACCCGATCCCCACCCCGACCTCCCCCGCGCGTGTGTGAATGTGTGTGTGTGTCGAATTTCGCACAGTCTCTTTTCTCTGTCTCCGTCTCTCTGGTATTGTGTCTGTCTATGTTTCTGTCTGTCTGTCTGTCTGTCAGTCTAGGCGAGGCCGGATTTATTTTGCAGGTGCAAATTGATGAGAGAGAGAGAGAGAGAGAGAGAGAGAGAGAGAGAGAGAGAATATATGGAGATGAACACACTGTATTGATGAACAGACATGAATATGTGTGTATATATGTGTGTGTGTGTTGTGTGTATGCATAAAAGTGGTTGGGACGCTCTCTTCGCCGTTGTCAGGTCCTGGGATTCGACCCTACGAGCAAGCCAAAACACTTTAGGAAGGTTATGTATAGTGCTAGTGGGCGTCTGTTAATCTAACTAGTGAATCATGAACCTAGTAGTTATTGAACTGAGGTGGGTCACAATTAGAGCTGAGAATTCCGTAGGGCTTGCAACCTCATCCCTAAAAGCTCGCTAGTAATTGGAGGAATATATATATGTATATAACACTATTTTATATATATATATATATATATATATATATTGTATATGTCCATTTTCTTATGGCTCCATATCTGCAAGCTTTCTTAAGGACTCTGCAGCCGTGCATTACAGTTTGCAAGGTCGTTATCCTCCAGGCCACCATTTAAATTTAATGATATTCCGACACTGACACTGTCAGTGAATTAGTGAAATTAAGAGGACTGTTACAGTAGGCTTTCATAGCAACTGCATGCAGATGGCCCTCACAAAAACCGTGTTTTTAAAATTTTACAAAGTTTTACATCTCTGTCTCGTACCCTCTGAAAAACAATTATTTGGGACAGGAACTGTGAAAGATATTTTGAGTTTTCTATCAAAGAAAACCATTGAGATGGCTATTTGTCCGTCTGTCCGCACTTTTTTCTGTCCGCACTTTTTCTGTCCATCCTCAGATCTTAAAAACTACTGAGGCTAGAGGGCTGCAAATTGGTATGTTGATCATCCACTCTCCAATCATCAAATATACCAAATTGCAGCCCTCTAGCCTCAGTAGTTTTTATTTTGTTTAAGGTTAAACTCAGCCATGATCGTTCGTCTGGCGCCGCTATAGGTGCCAACAACACAGGCCACCACCGGGCCGTAGCTGAGAATTTCATACAGCATTATACGCTGTACAGAAAGCTCGATTGCGCAGAAGAAACTTCGATGCATTTTTTACTTGTTTTTCATGTAGATGGCACTCAGAAATTTAGGGACCTTCACTCGTATTCAGGTATTCAAAATGCCTTTTAAAAGGTCGCAAGGATTGCAAGATAGAATGTCATGTTCAACCAGAATCGTTCTGTAAGAAACAATATTGTATTCAGTGTCACTTACTCCCGTGTCCTTATTGATATGCACGAATGAGTTGTATCACTAGAAACACTGGTCGTATCGAGTGCTCCTCCTTACCTGGACTGCTATGAACCGTAGTGTTAAAATCATTCAGTTTCTTGAACGGAATGCGTCTTTTCGCGAGGAACCTAAATATATTTTACCAAGCCAAATATCCTTCTAGCAAGATAAATTCGAAACAGTCCGTAGTTTCTCCACAGCCTTAGTTACACACATATAGATATATGTATATGTATGTATATGTATGTATGTGTATATATATATATATATATATATATATATATATATATATATATATATATATATATATATATATATATATATATTATATATGATATTTAACCTCAAACCTCATTAAACATTTATGATGTATTAATATACGTATATATATGCATATACAACGATAAGAACCTCAAACCTCATTAAATATTTATAGTGTATTAAGGAAATAATGGTACCCAGAGAGAGAAAGAGAGAGAGAGAGAGAGAGAGAGAGAGAGAGAGAGAGAGAGAGAGAGAGAGTTAAATGAAGATCGACTCGAAAGTAGAAAAATACTGGAATTCAGCAATGCAAGAAAAACACAACACCGAAATGATAAAAAGGCTAAATTAAGAAAGAGTTTTCAGCTAATTTCGACACTGCAAAGCAAAGGCACGGGCAACGAGCGCTGATCATTATTCAACGGATTTTTAAATTATTAAATGATTATTTAGACGCGAATGGAACAAGGAATTGAAATGATGAAAGATCACAAATAATTTGAAATTTTGAAATTAAATTTCACATAAAAAATCATCAGAATGATGATGACTGTGAAAGCTCGTAGCTGATGCATTTAGTTAAAATATGTACCTGTTGAAGTTCGTTGTACTGTATTAGAAATATATTAACATTACAGTAATATGTTGCCTGGATATTATAAACGAGAATCCTTGTAAAGACATTAACTTTCATGCCATATTTTCCAGAAAAAAGTTCAATGAAAATGTTACTTTATTACTTGTACATACACACATATATATATAATATATATATATGTATATATATACATATATATTTATATAGAAATTTTATGTTATACTGTATTATAATATATATCATATTACATCATATTTTATCATACACATTTTTATATATATATATATAAATATATATATATATATATTTTAGTACACACACACACATATATATATGTATATATATATAACGTCGAATGTCTGTATAAAATATCCACTCTATGTGGTGTTTTAATTCCTTGTAAAAGGTATAAAACTTTAGATATGACCAAAAACATAGTATTATAAAATATGATGTAATATGATATACAGTATATAATAATATAATACAATAAAATATAAAATTTTAAAAAGGAATTAGTGACTTTGAGTATGTATAACCGAAACACACACACACATTACGTCCAAGGATTCGAGGGTGTATTTTGGAATCTAAAAGACTCAGCGAATATTGCTCAGTTTGTATAAAAATATCAACGTGAATTATGCAACTGGTCTTTATTGACATCTTAAATATTCAGTGAACTTTCGTTTGTCTAAACTTGAACCCTTATTAATATATTAGATAGATTTGAAATGTTGAAAAGTCTAGGATTATTTGTTTCGAAGTATAACGAACTGAACTCAAGTTGTTAGGAATGTATAGATATTTCGGAGTTAAGAATATTAATGCCCAGGCTGTTTTGCCTAAAAGAATGTAGAGACAGGTATATATATATATGTGTACATTTTATATATATATATCTATATATATATATATTATATATTTATATATATATATATATATATATATATATATATATATATATATATATATATATACATACATTTATATATATATATATATATATATATATATATTATATATTTATATATATATATATATATATATATATTTATATATATATATATATATATATATATATATATATATATTATATTATATATTTATATATATATATATATATATATATATATATATATATATATATATATATATATATATATATATATATATATATATTGTGAAATATTTAAATAAATATAGTTGATTTTATATATAATAAAATATTGATGAGTATGGAGTGTGCAATCAAAAGGCGCACTGTAGCCTACTGAGTGTGATATATGAATGACGATGCTAACTGTCCTTTGTATTTTGAAGTTTAATATCAAATATTTGCGGTGGTAATTCTTTCTAAAATACTGGTTTGAATATAGTATCAATTATTTTAAATTTAAAATATTACTTCTGTGGAACCGATTTTGTGTAAAATATTGCAGTGCAATGTGTATTTTGCTGAAAATATTAAAGCGTAGTACGTAGCCTCTGTAGAAGTGTTCGTTATTCAACCAGCTTAGCCGATTTCAGCCAAAGTGCCAAAGAGTTGGATTATGGTATATTGAAGCCTGAACTGTCAAATTATCTTATCAGTTTTTTTTTTTAAGTAATTGAGAATTTTAAAGTAATTGAGAATTTTAAATTGCTGATATTGAAGTCTGAAATTTCATGAAGTTTGTTATTTTTGAAGCTAGAATATCCAACCACTAGCAAATTTTGTGTAGAATTTCGGAATGACGAATATATTTCACAGTCTAAAGTATTCAGCCACTTAGTCGACTTTGTTCATTATTCTGTAAAGGCTGGTATATTTTGAGGTTCAAAATATTCAGCTATATAACCATTTTCACTTTGAAGATGAGTAATATTTATATATTTTCAAGTCGTAGATTTTCCCCAACTGTAACATTGTGTCTAAACTGCAAATGATCTTGATACATTTTTAAGTCTAAATTATCCAACACCCGTAGGCGATTTTGTCTAAAATTCTTAGAATTGTTTCAGTCATGATAATCATTATGCCTTAAGACCATTAACAACTAAATTGTAAGTGCCAGCATTAAGCACATGGCTAATTTACGCCAAGTTAATGGGAGAATAATAAATTTAATTTTTAGTCTTGGACTTCAAAAGTTCAAGCGAAGGTGCAATGCACTACTAGCCTAAAACAATTCTCCTTCTACTTTTTTATTTTTATTTACATTTTCATCTCCATTTATTAATTTGTTATTTTATCTGTTTTTCCTAATAACCTATCTCTTCTCTCTGCGTTTCCTGTTATTTTCTGTAACTTCTTTCAAATAAATGCCATATTCTTTGGAAGCTTGAATTTCAAGGAAATGGCCCCTGTGGACTTTTTCCGTAAAAATTTGTTTATCGTCTGAATAATAATAATAATAATAATAATAATAATAATAATAATAATAATAATAATAATAATAATAATAATAATAATAATAAATGAGATATTTACAACTTAAAATTTACTCAAGCAAGACCAGGGTGTCTCCAGAAAGGAGAGAAGAAACTAAAGCACTGAATGAGAGTCAAAATTTGGCACAAGGAAATGATACACTTAATGAGACCGTAGCTTATGCCGTCATCAAAGTTTCTGTTGCAGCCATGGCAATCCGGATTATTTTGGCTTTGCTAGAGCCAAAGACCATGGATTTAACATTTGCTAGTTCCAAAGTCCATTGATTCAACATTTTCTAGTTCCAAAGACCATGGATTTAGCATTTGATAGTTCCAAAGACCATGGATTAACATTTGCTAGTTCCAAAGACCATGGATTTAACATTTGATAGTTCCAAAGACCATGGATTTAACATTTGCTAGTTCCAAAGACCATTGATTTAACATTTGCTAGTTCCAAAGACCATGGAGTTAACATTTGATAGTTCCAAAGACCATGGATTTAACATTTGCTAGTTCCAAAGACTATTGATTTAACATTTGATAGTTCCAAAGACCATGGATTTAACATTTGCTAGTTCCAAAGACCATTGATTTAACATTTGCTAGTTCCAGAGACCATGGATTTAACATTTTCTAGTTCCAAAGACTATGGACTTAACATTTGCTAGTTCCAAAGACCATGGATTTATAATGTGATAGTTTCAAAGACCATGGAGTTGTCATTGTTAGTTTCAGAGGCCATGGATTTAACGTTTGCTAGTTCCAAAGACCATGGAATTAATATTTGCTAGTTCCAAAGACTATAGATTTAACATTTGCTAGTTCCAAAGACCATTGATTTAGAATGTGCTAGTTTCAAAGACCATGGATTTATAATGTGATAGTTTCAAAGACCATGGAGTTGTCATTGTTAGTTTCAGAGGCCATGGATTTAACGTTTGCTAGTTCCAAAGACCATGGATTTAATATTTGCTAGTTCCAAAGACCATAGATTTAACATTTGCTAGTTCCAAAGACCATTGATTTAGAATGTGCTAGTTTCAAAGACCATGGAGTTGCTATTGTTAGTTTCAAAGGCCATTGATTTAACTTTTTCTAGTTCCAAAGACCCATGGATTTAACATTTGCTAGTTCCAAAGACCATAGATTTAATATTTTCTATGGATTTAACATTTGATAATTCCCAAGACCATGGATTTAACATTTGCTAGTTCCAAAGACTATGGATTCAACATTTGCTAGTTCCAAAGACCATGGTTTTAGAATGTGCTAGTTTCAAAGACCATGGAGTTGCCATTTTTAGTTTCAGAGGCCATTGATTTAACTTTTCCAGTTCCAAAGAACCAAGAGTTTAACATTTGCTAGTTCCAAAGTCCATCGATTCAACATTGCTAGTTCCAAAGACCATCAGTTCAACATTTGCTGGTTCCAAAGACCATGGATTTAATATCTGTTGGTTCCAGTGACCTTGGATTTAACATTGCTAGTTCCAAGGACTAGGGATTTTACATTTTGCTAGTTTCAAAGGCCATGGGTTTAACATTTTCGAGTTCCAAAGACCATGGATTTAATATTTGCTGGTTCCAGTGACCATGAATTTAACATTGCTAGTTCCAATGACTATGGATTTAATATGTGCTAGTTCTAAAGACCATGGATTTAACATGTGCTAGTTTCAAGAATCATGCATCGATTTAACATGTGCTAGTTCCAAATACTATGCATTTAACGATTGCTAGTTCCAAAGGCCATTGGGTTGACTTGTGCTACCACCAAAAACGATGAATTTAACATTTGCCAGTTCGAAAGACCGTGGATTTAACATCTGCTGTTCCAAAGACCGTGGAATTAACATTTAAATAGGAAGTACGAGGTACAGAATGACAATCCGGAATATTGCAATCGAGGGATGAGAGAAAAAATTCAAAAATAGTACCACCTATCCTGATCAATATCTACTTACGTCATAAAGAGGGATTTTGTACATTGTCTCTCTGTACTGCGTCCTCGTTAAAATGAATTCTTAATTAGGTGAGACATTATTTAGGGTCGGTCTTTGCAAAGGGCGCGTCGCTTAATTTAGGGGATAATAATCGGTTCGATGTGGTCAATATACTCTTTAGCTACGTTTTATTTAGGTTTGGTTCGTTCTCTCTCTCTCTCTCTCTCTCTCTCTCTCTCTCTCACACACACACACATTATATATGTATATATATATATATATATATATATATATATATATATATATATATATATATGTATAATCATACTCTCAAGATAATTTATCTACATAATATATTTATATATATATATATATATATATATATATATTATATATATATATATATATATATATATATATATATATATATATATATATATATATACATATATATATTTATGTGAAATGAACACATGGAAATTTATTTATATATATATATATATATATATATATATATATTATATATATATATATATATATATATATATATATATATATATGCGTGTGTGTGTGCGTGTGTGTATGTAGATAAATTGTCTTATGATTAGGATTATACATGAATCATACTAATGTACAGCAAACTATTATCTAAAACTATGATAAAGTCTTCTGTTTAACTTGTAACACTGCCTTTATAATATATATCTGATCACCTATTAAAACAGGTTTATCATCATGTTTTCCAAACATTTCAATCGTTATTCTCACCACAATATTTTACTTACATTCTGTTGCACAGAATTTATATTTTAGATTGTAAGATAATTCGTTTGTACTACATACAATCAAGTGTTTTAGACGAAATTCCGGCCGCAAATTTTTTAGTTTTCTGTAAAAGAAAACTCTTGTGCCGGCTTTGTCTGTCCGTCCGCACTTTATTCAGTCTGCAATTTTTCTGTCCGCCTCAGATCTTAAATGCCACTGATGCTAGAGGGCTGCAAATTGGTATGTCGATCATCCACCCTCAAATCATCAAACAAAGCAAACTGCAGCCCTCTAGACTCAGTGGGTTTTAATCTATTTAAGGTTAAAGTTAGCCATAATCGTGCGTCTGGCAACGATATACAGGCCACCACCGGGCCGTGGTTAAAGTGCCATGGGCCGCGGTTCATACAGCATTATACCGGGACTACCGAAAAATAGATCTATTATCAGTGGCCCAGATTATACGCTGTAGCGACTGTACAGAAAACTCGATTGCGCCGAAGAAAATTCATCGCATATTTTACTTGTTTATATTAGGTTCTAGTATGATTTTTTTTTAATCACGCGCAGGAAACTCTTTAACATACGACAAAAACATCTTCTTGACTGAATACTTTACAGGTCTCCTCTTTGGTCATTGTTTCTCCATTTCCTTAACATATTAATTAAGTGTGAAATATTCAGTTAATATTAACGAGTTTGAAGTGTGTGTGATTAGAACAAGTAAAAAATGCGCCGAAGTTTCTTCGACGCAGTCGAGTTTTCTGTACAGCGTATAATCAAGGCCACCGAAGATTTATCTATCTTTCGGTAGTCTCGGTATACTGCTGTATGAGCCGCGGCCCATGAAACTTGAGCCATGGGCCGGTGGTGGCCTGCCCCATATCATTGCCAGACGCACGATTATGGCTAACTAGAGCCTTAAATAAAATAAAAACTACTGAGGCTAGAGGGCTGCAATTTGGTATGTTTGATGATTGGAGGGTGGATGATGAACGTACCAGTTTGCAGCCCTCTAGCCTCAGTAGATCTTAAGATCTGAGGGCGGACAGACAAAAAGCCATCCCAATAGTTTCCTTTTACAGAAAACTAAAAATCACGCTGAAGCCGACGGGGTCGGTATTTTGAAGTTCAGTGTACAAAATTTGCGGGCGTAGTTTTTACCTAAATATTTGTTTGTAGCCTGTATAGTATAAATGAATTTCTTAAAATCTGAAATATTAATTCTGGGCAACCGATTTTGTGTGGAATATTGTGGTAAGAAAAACGATTAGAATTTTAAGAAAATGCGATGAAAACTTGCTGAAATAAATTCTCAGATATATATCATAGAGGCAGTATTACAATTTTAAAAGAAGACTCTATCTTAATTTTAATATGTTAATTTTCTATATATTAGTACGATTTATGTATAATTCAACTGATAAGGTCATTTATCTACATACATATATACAGTATATATAAATACATTATTATATATATATACATATACATATACACACACATATATATATATATTTATATTTATAAATATAAATAAATAGCTATATATATATATATATATATATATATATATATATATATATATTCATATATATACATATATACATACAAACACACAAACGTATATATATACATGTATATGTATATATATGTAGGCAAACCGACTAAATTGAATCATCGGGTGGAAAGAGGAAACTCCATTGCCTTGTCTTTTGAGGTCAATGCCACAAAAAGTTGTGGAAATTGACCTTTTGATAATCGGAAGCTGTATGTTACCCATTAACCTTTATTTCAATTTTAAATACACGTAAAATATATGTATGATTAATGGTTCAATATATGAATAAAAGACAAATATACATACAGATCTGTTTGGTTATTTATGTGAGTGAACTGCACGCACACACGCGCACACACACACAGGTCAGGTGCACTTACGTATGCTTTCATTTGAGTTAAAGTTATTTTCAGTGTAAATGAAATCGGCATTAACATTGGCTCCCTCTCTCTCTCTCTCTCTCTCTCTCTCTCTCTCTCTCTCTCTCTCTCTATATATATATATATATATATACAGTATATGTATATATATATATATGTATATATATATATATATATATATATATATAGTATATATATATATAAAATATATATATATATATATATATATATATATCTATATATATATATATATATATATATATATATATATATATATATATATATATATATATATATAGTATGTGTACATACATAGGTAAAAAAAAAATATATATATATATATATATATATATATATATATATATATATATATATATATATATATATATTATATACACGCCTGTGAATACCTGGTCACCCGCAGTAAGCTGACTATAGCCCTAGACATTTGCTTTCAAATCTTTCTCCGCCGAGTCGGTTACCCATCAGATATTTTGAGAGGGGGAGCCTTAGCTATTAATGATACCATTGGACTATTGGACTTGGTATTTAAGCTCGTCTTACCTGTGTCAATCTTCTCCTCGACACCCGTAGACGGCCGTGTCTTCGGTGACATTCTTCCAAATAGAACCCCTTGTATTTCGCCCAATGATCTGAATAATTTGGTGCGAAGTCACTCAGGGGTTCTGTGGTGATTTCTGATTATGTCTTTTAGTTTTCTGTAAAAGAAAACTATTGTGCCGGCTTTGTCTGTCCGTCCGCGTTTTATTCCGTCCTCACTTTTTTCTGTCCGCCCTCAGATCTTAAAAAACTACTGAGGCTAGAGGGCTGCAAATTGGTATGTTGATCACCCAACCTCCAATCATCAAACATACCAAATTGCAGCCCTCAAGCCTCAGTAGTTTTTATTTTATTCAAGGTTAAAGTTAGCCATGATCGTGCGTCTGGCACCGCTATAGGTGCCAACAACACAGCCCAACACCGGGCCGCAGTTGAAAGGTTCATGGGCCGCGGGTGAGAGTTTCATAGGCCGCTGCTGAAAGTTCCATGGGCCGTGGCTGAGAGTTTCATACAGAAAACTCGATTGCGCAGAAGAAACTTCAGCGCATTTTTACTTGTTTCAGGTGATTGATGATCTTATCAAATTGACAGGTGATGACAATTTGGAATACGATTTGTTTCCTCATTTTGCAAAAATCAACAAGAACGGCTATCACACCTTCTCCCAGACGCAATAAAGACAAACAATAATAAAATATAGACTACCAAGAACTAAGAGTGACCAGCAAGTTAAACCACAAAACTGGTTTTGAACCTACGAATGCATAAATTACCCAAAATCGGTAACAAACCATTAATTATGC
>NC_089786.1:48364694-48369694 GCF_040412425.1 Macrobrachium rosenbergii | reverse complement strand
TGGTGGCATGGCTTATATCGTTGCCAGACGCACGATTATGGCTACCTTTACCCTTAAATAAAATAAAAACTACTGAGGCTAGAGGGCTGCAATTTGTAATGTTTGGTGATTGGAGGGTGGATGATCAACATACCAATTTGCAGCCCTCTAGCCTCAGTAGTTTTTAAGATCTGAGGGCGGACAGAAAAAAGTGCGGACGGACAGACAAAGCCGGCACAATAGTTTACTTTTCAGAAAACTGAAAAGTACATATTGAGGGCTATAAAATAACTTTTATTATTTATGTAAAGGAAATGCAGATTAAAGGCAAAATTTCCTAATCTTGTGAACGATATCTATAAAAAGTGTCATAAACAATTCGGAAACTTGTCGGCATACATATTTCATACATATGATCTCTAAACCATAAACATTTGTAGTTATTGCAAACATATAGCCAAAGTGGCCTTCATATTTCAGCTAAAGAAAAGAGACAGATGTTTTGAAAAGCAAAATTTCCCTAATCTTGTGACCTGATCCTTAGGGTACGTTCGCACTGCAGTAAAACAAGTCATAAACATATGTCGGAAACTTGTCGCATACATATCACATACATGTTGAAGTAAGTCCGCTCTGCAGTAAAACAAGTCATAAACATATGTCTGGAAACTTATCGCATACATATCACACACATGTTGAAGTATGTCTGCTCTGCAGTGAAGCAAGTCATAATCATGTGTCGGAAACTTATCGCATACATATCACATACGTGTTGAAGACAAGTCACCGACAATAAATGGAGAACGAATCTTTAGCAGATTGTCTCAAAGTCTTTGACTTCTATCCAACTCTTCATGATGTGTGTGTGTGTGTGTGTGTGTGTGTGTGTGTGTGTGTGTTGGCATCTGCCAAAGGTTCGTTCTCCATTAAGAGCAGTTGACTTGTTGTCAACATTTGTTTGATATGTATGCAACATGTTTCCGACATGTGTTTATGACATTTTTTCCTTTGTGGTTCTTGAAAATAGGCATTTGAGGGAATATAACCCAGGGTGTTCAATCATTTACCCAGAAAACTAAAGAGACGTGGAATCTTAAGACCTTCAAAAATAAAATTAAACGATAGAAATATTATATTAAATATTGAATAATAAAGATAAAAATAAAACACTGATAAAACGGACGAACGAGTCATTCAAGAATTACAAACTCTGTAAACGGTAAATAAATTTAACTTCAACAGGTTAAGTAGTCCCTTTGGTTAGGATATATTGTTGATGCCTTCCAGTTGTTACCATGGTGACTTACCGGTTTAGAATGTTTAGAAACATTCGGCGAATATTTCCAAACATTCACCAAAATTTGTTTTCAATTTTGTTCAGTGGTCGTTTAGGCTTCAGAGATATATTTTCTTTATTTGACTGGAAGAAGAGTAACGTGAACTAGTGATTGGTCAATTACTTCTTTTATAATAATTCAGCTAAATTAAAGTATATGGGTTCAGTGATCGCTTAGATCTTATTTGAATATTCTTTATAATATTATAGTGGACAAACTCGCCCACGCTATATATAAATATATATATATATATATATATATATATATATATATATATATATATATATATATATATATATATATATATATATATATGTGTGTGTGTGTGTGTGTGTGTGTGTATGTATGTGTATAGCTTATACGTAGATCTTTCTCAATCGGAGACTAAATTGCACCAGCATTAGACCTTGGGCTAATTTCTAAAATCTTTATATAAAACGATTATTTGCAAATCATTCCATATAATTCTGCCAACTATTTCATTAACATGCATTTAGAATTTTTCTGCTTGAAATATATCTGTCGTTAATTTTTTCCCAGCTGATTCAGAGCGGTTCCAGATATTTCACAGGATCATTTGACAGATCAGAAATGGAAAAATGTGAAGTTCTATGATGGAAGAAAATCACATTTTATCCGCATAATTCATATATTTATGACGACGGTTATACGTGCAAGCAATCTTTTATGCAACATGTAATATAAATACTTCACTTTCTCAATCTTTTGCTACGTTTCACAATCTAAATTATTAGCTTTTTACCTTTTTATGATATGAATATGTTTTCCCTCTTTCATTCTTGATTTAAATGTCATCCGTTTAGATTTTCGTATAATTTTTTCTGTCTGTCTGTCTGATTGGTATATTATTATTGTTTTGTCTAGTTTTTATTTTTAGTTGCTTTTAAACAGAAATGAGTAATTTAATGTCGGGCTTCATCTCTTTAAAAATAATTTGAATATTTAATTTCTTGTGGCTTACTGCAAACAATATTTTAAAAGAAGCAAATGTTATCAAAATATTTTGCGTTTCAACTAAAAATACTACAGCCCTAATAATGAAAATAATAATGAAAATATCAACACAATTTTAAACACAGTCAGAAACCTCCAAATATGTGTTCCCCGTAGGGGGGAAGTGTCGTCAGTGCACCTCACGCGATGCACTGTAGGTAGGCTAGTTACTAAATGTTCTTTGTAGCGTCCCTTCGACACCTAGCTGCAACCCCTTTCGTTCCTTTTACTGTACCTCCATTCATATTCTATTCTTCCATCTTGCTATCCACCCTCTCCTAAAAATGATTTCAAAGTGCAACTGCTTTGAGGTTTTCCTCCTGTTACACCTTTCAGACCTTTTACTCTCAATTTCCTTTCCAGCACTGAATGACCTCGTAGGTCCCAGTGCTTGGCCTTTGGCCTAAACTCTATATTCCATTCCATGCCATTCCAAATATGTGTTCTCTTCAGATTTCCTTATACTGAAAAAAACACTTTTATGTTGAATCCTCTGAAACAAATCAGATTCCTTTTCAGATTATCATCTCTCTTTGCAGAGATGCATGTTTACGAAGTAGAACGCATATATAGAACGCATATACAAAATCAATGACTGCATAAGCCAATGAGGATAGAAGCTCTGGACATTCAACCATTCCTTTCTGCCCCCAAAAGATTTTGATGCGTCTTAACTCTCACACATACATACACATGCATAGACACACACATATATATATATATATATATGTGTATTTATATATGTATGTATGTGTGTGTGTGTGTGTGTTTATTCACACACACACATATATATGCATGTATGTATGCATGTGTGAACACACAGATAGATATATAGGTAGATTTATTCATATATATATATATATATATATATATATATATATATATATATATATATATATATATATATATATATATATATGTATGTTTCAATGTTTAAATAGTGTTTTATAGATACATTCTTATTTTCACATGTATATATATATATATATGTATATATATATATATATATATATATATATATATATATATATATATATATATATATATATACACATATCATACACACACACACACATCACTAAGTCCACGTCGGACTTAGTGATATTCTCAAGCATGCGTTCCTTCGTGCTATATTGTATATATATACATATATATAAATGTCATCAAAAGTAACCGATCTATTCCTCGCGTGTCAGCCTGTTCAGTTACATAAACGAATGTTTCATCGGTACGATAAAGATTAGAGAAATACGCTGTATATCCACTTATACTAATTGCGTCACATTTTTTTTTCTCATAAGAAGGAATTTCCCGTCCTTATAATTTCGCCCGCTAGGACAGCATTAGTGACAAACTCGCAATTGGCAACTCTTCCTAGAAAATGTTTAGTAATGCTAGGGTTGGGAGTGATACTTTCTCACGATATTGTTTCTGCGTAAATGTTTTTCTCTCTCTCTTTCTCTCTCATTCCGTCTCTCACTATATATATATATATATATATATATATATATATATATATATATATATATATATATATATATATATATATATATATAAATAATATATATATATATATATATATATATATATATATATATATATATATATATATATATATATATATATATATATCCAATATATATATATATATTATCCATTTCATAATTATCCATTTCATTACATCATCAGGGCTGTTAAAATGAAACATAAAATTCCTTGTAAATTGTAAAATATAAAAATTAAGAATTTAAAATGGTAGAAATTATTCTTACCAAATTTAATAAATACATACAACTTTAAAATTAAAGGAATGAAGACAATTTTAAAAATCTTTACATTAAAATGAAACGTAACGGATTATACAGTAAACTAAAAATGAAAAATAGTGAACAGAGTTATAGAACAAAAGATTAAAATGTAAATATTTTAAATTTGTGTTCATTCCCTTAATTTTTAAAGTTGTATATACTTCTTAAATTTTGTAAGAATAACTTTCACCTTTTTGAATTCTTAAGTTTTAGTTTTTACAATTTTACGAGGAATTTTATGTTTCATTTTAACAGCCCTGATGATGTCATTAAATGGATAATTACGAAACGTTGGAATAAAGACAACTTGTACATCTTTGTGTGTCCTCTTCCCCTTATTGATGATTATTAATATGGATTGACTCCTGACTCCTTACACTAAGCTATATATATATATATATATATATATATATATATATATATATATATATATATATATATATATATATATATATATATATATATATATTATATATATATATATATATATATATAAGTTGATATAGAACAGAAAATAGCAATATACATGACATGACATGACATGACATGACGACTGCATTGAGATGACACAGAAGAGGAAATGGCAATATACGTAAAACGGCCGAGGACATGACATTTTGAATAATGCAACATTAAAAAAGACGTGAAATGGCACAAACATTCAGATTGGCCAGTGACATGTAAATTTAACGTAGATTAAATTAATGTGAAATGAACGAAATGGCAATTGAGATGATCGTGAGTTGGCAAAAGATACGATTTGGTTGCAAACATGACATGAAATGACTGAAATGAGTGAGACTCGACATGGCAAAGGGTATTAAGAGACGAATGAAGTGAAATTATAAGAAATGTGAAATGG
>NC_089786.1:48312194-48354694 GCF_040412425.1 Macrobrachium rosenbergii | reverse complement strand
CTTCTTTGTTGATGCTCAGTTTCAGGTTTTTCCTCACTCCATTGTTGCTTCTCACTTTTGTTTTTCCTTACTCCATTATTGCTTCTCACTTTTATGTTTTTCCTCTTTCCATTATTGCCTCTCACTTTTATATTTTTCCTCACTCCATTATTGCTTCTCACTTTTATGTTTTTCCTCACTCCATTATTGCTTCTCACTTTGATGTTTTTCCTCACTCCATTATTGCTTCTCACTTTGATGTTTTTCCTCACTCCATTATTGCTTCTCACTTTGATGTTTTTCCTCACTCCATTATTGCTTCTCACTTTTATATATCATTCTTCACCATTGCTTCTAACTTTCAGGTCTTCCCTCACTCAACTTTTGCTCCTCACTATTGCGTTTTCTTCACTTCCATGTTGATTTCAGCTTCAATATTTTCTCTGATTTCAGCGCTCTCTTCCACTTCACTTTTTTTCTAACTTCATAACTTCATTCTCATTCTCATACTCTCATTCTCATTCTCCTCACCGTTGCATCTTTCTTTATTTCGGTCAGTCCTCACAATGATGGACATCAAGGTTAGAATTCGAGATAATAATTCTCTCTCTCTCTCTCTCTCTCTCTCTCTCTCTCTCTCTCTCTCTCTCTCTCTCTCTCTCAGTTGCACGCTCACTTACAAGTTTAATTTCAACGATCAGCAAGCGCATCGTCATTAAAGTTCGTTTTTTGAGCTGACGGTAAATATCCGCAGCCGATATCGCCAAAGGTGATCGTGATTGGTGGAGGCTCTCGATGAGCACCCGCCATTGGTTACAGTGATATCCCCCGCAGGGCGATAAGTGCCGTCAGTGCACCTCATGCGGTGCACTGTAGGCATTAATTAAGATTCTTTGCAGCTTGCCTTCGGCCCCTAGCTGCAACCCCTTTCGTTTCTTTTACTGTACCTCCTTTCATATTCTCTTTCTTCCATCTTATTTTCCACCCTCTCCTAACAATTGATTCATAGTGCAACTGCTTAGAGTTTTTCCTCCTGTTAAACCCTTCAAACCTTTTACTGTCAATTTCCGTTTCAGCGCTGAATGACCCCACAGGTCCCAGTGCTTGGTCTTTGACGTAAATTCTATATTCAATTCAATTCATTTACAGTGATATCAGTTGGGGATATTTACCGTCTGCTCCAAAAAAGAATGCGGTCTATGACCTTGTATACGATGTGATGACAACCTGTTTAAATTAATCAGGCCTTTTAATGAGTACTTGGAAGTTGGACGATTAAGGACGATTTAAATCTCGTGTTACAAAATCACTTTGCATGCAGTGTGCATGAAATTATAGTCATTATCATAATAATCTCTATCATCATCCTCATTAAGTCGTGTCGGGGGAGTTAGGGTCCGTTAGTTTGAACCTTCATTAACGACAGAAAAGTATCATGATACGTTTTCAAGTTTTCCTTTCTGGGTGGGAAAGGCAGAAAGAAGGTCAGCGTTGTAACCGAATCCTTCGTAGATCGAGAAAACTGTAATTAGATGGAAAGTCTCACCTTCTGAATTTGTCCCCTGAAAGGGGGAAGTGGATGTTAGTGGGAAAATTATTGTTTGTGAACTCATGTTGGTTTATTTTATCAGTCCTTCCGATTTGTTTCTTAGCTTTTTCTTTTGAAATCGTGTTGTCACTTTCCTCTCTGTTTTATTATTATTATTATTATTATTATTATTATTATTATTATTATTATTATTATTATTTCATAGTATTTTACTATAAGTCCCATATAAATTTAGTTTTTAGCTTTTTAAAATTGAAATTGTTGTCACTTTCTTCTCTGTTTTATTATTATTATTATTATTATTATTATTATTATTATTATTATTATAAGTTCATATTGGTTTACTTTATCAGTCCTTCTGGTTTATTTCTTAGCTTCTTCTATTGAAATACTATTGTCACTTTCCCCTGTATGTTATTATTATTATTATTATTATTATTATTATTATTATTATTATTATTATTATTATTAGCGCGAATATGAACCCTCGTAGTCTCGTACCCCCTTCATTATTTACCTTCTTCTACGAAAACGCTTCTTTTATAATAAAATCCCTTTATCACTTTTCCCTCCCTATTATTATTGTTATTATTATTATTATTATTATTATTATTATTATTATTATTATTATTAGCGTTAACTTGAACCCGCATATCCTCTTACCCCCCTTCTGTATTGGCCTTCTTCTTCTTCTTCTTCTTCCTCGAAGAGAAACCACGAAAATTCCCCACGACTCTTTTGCCAACGGTGCCCACAGCTTTACTTACCCACAGCTCCTCCTCCTCCTCCTCCTCCTCCTCCTCCTCCTCCTCCTCCTCCTCCTCCTCCTCCTCCTCCTCCTCCTCCTCCTCCTCTCTCTCCCTCCCTCCCACTTCAACGCATCCATTTACAGTCTCATCCATCAGCTCTGAAAAATAAAACGCCAACGGCGCCGTCATTCCCCTAATTAAGAGTCTCACGCAAATGTCGTTTGCGCTGTCACGGCTCACCACAGGACCCCCCCCCCGCTTGGGTCTTCCTGCCTCTACCCTGGTGGGTCTCCCTGCCCTGATGGGTGTCCCTTACCCGTTGGGTCTCCCTACCCTGATGGGTCACCCTTCCCCGTTGGGTCTCCCTACCCTGATGGGTCTCCCTACCTTGATGGGTCTCCCTTACCCGTTGGGTAACCCTACCCTGATGGGTCTCCCTACCCCGGATGAGTCTCCCTACCTTTCTGGGTCTCCCTACCCTGCTGGGTCACCCTACCCATACCCGAGATCCATTCCCCCCCCCCTCTCTCTCTCTCTCTCTCTCTCTCTCTCTCTCTCTTGCCCAAGGGGGGGGGGAGACCCCCTAACCACGATGGCTTCCTATTTATTGTGAGACAACAACCGCCGTCCATTTGCCATCGCTATTTCTTCATTACCTGATCACGCAAAGGCGTCGCAGGCTTTGAGGTTCGTGTCGTTTATTCCCATCTCCCACCGAAAAGATAAGAATAAGAGAGGGAACAATATGCCCGCATTCACGCGAGCGAACATTCGCGTCGACGGTAATTACGCCAGGGCGCGCATGCGTCAAGTGGGATATATCCACAGTGAAGTGGACATTAATATCCTCATGATGGGAGGGAAGAAGAAGAAGAAGGATTGAGGTCGTACATAAATGCGTGCGGCTGTTTCTCCTGATTGTCTTTGGTTGTGTTCTTTCAAAAGGGGGCCATGATGTCATTTCCGGTATCTAGTGTTTTGTTTTGGGCCAGTCTCAGCCATTTTGGTCTCCACACGCTATATATATGTATATATATGTGTATATATATATACAGTCTTTATTAATGGCTTGGAAATAAAGTCGAAACCGGTCAGGACCTACACCCCCTCTCTTATTTTTCACCTGTGGTAGTGTGTGATAAATGAATCAAGTACAAAAGTGATTATAATTATATATATATATATATATATAGTATATATATATTATATATTGTGTACATATATATAAATATATTATATATATATATATATGTATATATATATATATATATATATATATATATATATATATATATAAACACATCTGTAACAAGCTCAATAAATTCATGATACATCGAAGATGACATTGGCGACAAATTACCAACTTCACTCACGCAGCAGCCAGCCAGCTCTCCTCGCCCCCAACTCCTTTTGTAGGCAGTAGTAAAGAGCATGACAGGCATGTTTAATTAGTCAGAAGTAAAAGCAATATATTTACGATTCCGAATGACTGACTACAGACTGGCAACTCCCCTCCCTCCTGGAGAACATTCAACAAAAATCGAGCGAAAGTATGAAAGGGCAGTAAAGAGCGACATTTAGTTTCTCGCGAAATCGTTAGCCGCGGTTATCAGTTGCTTGCAATAAAAAAAAGAGAACATCGATTTAAAGAGTTCTTTTAGGAGTATCAAACAACACTCGAATTAACGAATCGGACGGCGGCGATTTTTCCGCATCTTACCTGTGACATCGTCCGTGAATATGAATTATGCCTTAATTCGTCCGCAATTAGCGACGGGGAACGGGTGAAAAGGAGGAGAATTTTAAAGTCGCGTTGTTCGCCATGCCGCTTTCAAGGAGACAAACTTCCGATTTTGCTTGTCAGTTCTGCTTCCACTGAAGGCAATGGGAGATTTACTTCCCCACGTCGTGATCGAGAACATTAATCTAAGGCAAAGTTTACTTATAAAAGAGAGAAAACAAAATGTGTCGGTGTCAAAGGTCGGGTCCTGTAACGACCATTATACGAAGGTGGGGTTTGTTCTTACTAGGTCGAAGTTTGGTTACATTACAAGTTAATGGTACATTCTCGTCACGCCAAGCGTTGTTTGAAGTTAGGAGGTTATGGTGTTTCCATGCCAGTGATTGATTGCTCTTCAGGCGAGAAGCTAAACTGATATCCAATTTGCTAGGAAGTCAGGGCTCATCATTGTGGGTGTGCGTATCTCACCAACACCTAAATTATCCAGAAAGTAAAAATTTACTAGCTTGTAGCACAAGAGGTCAGTGGTATGCTGACTAACTAACTTCTCAATAAGTAACAGGTTAGGTTAGGTTGGATAGGTTAGTGAGGTTAGGTTAGGTTAGGTTAGTTGGGTTAGGTTGGGTAAGTTAGTTAGTTAGGTTAGGTAGGTTAGTGAGGTTAGGTTAGGTTGGTTAGGTTAGGTTAGTTGGGTTAGGTTGGGTAAGTAAGTTAGGTTAGGTTAGGTTAGTTGGGTTGGGTTAGGTTAAGTTGGGTAGGTTAGTTAGGTTAGGTTAGGGTGGGTAGGTTAGTTGGTTTAGGTTTGGTTAGGTTAGCTTCGAATTCGAAGAATGATCACTCCAAGACGTCCAAGCCTCCTTAGGCAAGCAGTTTAAAGCCTACCATGTAAAAAGTAGAGAGTTTATTTGTAAAATAAGTTCAAGTTTTGCCCGGTAAGCAGTTCAAGTCTCACTAGGAAGGCCATTGAAGGTTTATCATTCAAGAACTCGAAGGTTCATCCTTTCTAGAAGTTCAAGTCGCTAAGCAAGCAGCCAAAGGCCTTTGATGCTGGAATGTAAAGGGTTATCACACCAGGTAGTTCACTTATTACCAGACAAGCAATTCAAGCTTTGAGAAGGGAAGCAGCCAAAGGGTTATAATAATAATAATAATAATAATAATAATAATAATAATAATAATAATAATAATAATAATAATAATAATACTTATTATTATTATTATTATTATTATTATTATTATTATTATTATTATTATTATTATTCAGGAGATGAACCCTATTCATATGGAACAAGCCCACCATAGGAGCCACTGATCTGAAATTAAAGCTTCCAAAGAATATGGTGTTCATTAGGAAGAAGTAAGAGGAGGTAAAGAGCAATACAGAAATAAGAGATCTCACTTAGTAAATAAAAAAGGAAAAATAAATAAATAAACTAATAAATAGATAAAAATGTATTAAAATGTCTGGAGAACAGTATTAAGGTAGTAAAACACTGCATCTTCGTTGAACTTTCGAAGTCCCAATTCACGACATCCTCAGGGAGACTGTTCCACAGTCCACAGTGTCAAGAACAAAAGACCTCTGGAACTGAGACGACACATTTACTGCATACTGGTGCTGCTGCTCAGCTGATGCAAGAACTCGAAGATATCTCTCATTCAAGAGCCCGCATGCCCTCAGCAAGAGGCCCAACGCTCCCCAGGTAAGAAGCCGTCGACTCCTCTTGTGATAAATCGAATCTCCTTCATGGCTTAGGCTGTCAGTGACGGCAGTCGGCCATTCTTGACTATCACCGTCAAGACGTATGATATTATTAACTGACAGTATCTGGGTTCTTTCATCTGTCGCCCCGGAAAAAAAAGGAAAAAAAAAACCCAGAAACGTTTCCCATTTCGGCCGACAGGAGAACTTTGAAGAAAATCCTGTGATTTATGGCGGCCCTCTTCCACTCTCCGTAATGGGATTATGGATAACGACGCGAACTTTATCTCATGGTTGACAGCGGCCGAAAGAAACAAATAAAGAAAAAAAAGTAAGAAAAAGGAAGCAGCGTTCTCAAATCGAAACGAGAAAGGTAGTTTCCACATACACGTACATTTACGCAGTGCTAGTGGCTTCTCATGGATAGAAGAAGGCGTCTTCAGTTGGGTATAAGATGGCTTCTTAGTTGGTGTTTACGCGAATAGAACCTGGTGGTATCTTTGCACGAGGGAAAGATGATGTTTTTTGCATGCATAGAATTTGTTGCCTACCCGGATTAAACTTGATATCTTGGCACAGATAAAAGATGGCTTCATTATACTGGAATAAATGGCGTCTTGCATGCATAAAGGATAACGTCTTCAAACAAGGGGAAAACTGACTCCTAGTGTAGATGAAACAAACGAGTTTTCTGTACAGCGTATAATGCTGTATGAAACTCTCAGCCACGGCCCATGAAACTCTCGGCCGTGGTACATGAAACTTTCAGCCACGGTCGGGTGGTGGCCTGTGATTTTGGGATGAAACTTTTAGCCACGGCCTGCATTTTTGGGTAGCGGTGGACGCACGATCATTTTGGCCTTAAAAAAATTAAAAACTGAGGAGGCTCGTGGGCTGCAATTTGGTATGTTTGATGATTGGAGGATGGATGATCAACATACCGATTTGCAGCCCCGTAGCCTCAGTAGTTTGTAAGATCTGAGGGCGGGCAGAAAAAGTGCGGACGGACAGACAAATATCCATCTCTATAATAGCTTTCCTTTATAAATAGAAAACTAAAAAGACGACGCCCCCAAATGAAAGAGATAAGGAAACAAGTCTCTAAATAAACAAAACAAAGAAGAATAAAGACTGACATCGTAGTAACCACACAGAAAACGTGGCATTTGCCAGGTAAACAATGGAACTTCCCTGCAAGAGAGTCGTATTTCCTGTAAATAATAGTAGGGAAAGCGAGAGATGGGAGGTTCTAGGCCTAAAGACTGCCTTGGCACATGCATTTACCTGGAATACAAGTGATTACCGGTGCCTAAGTCCCTTCCCATATGAAAATTAACTGGAGGGAAGACAAAAATTTATATCAGAGAGGAAGAGACAGAGAGAGAGAGAGAGAGAGATACATTCTGCAGTATATAGTTAATCGGCTTAAGAGAGAGAGAGAGAGAGAGAGAGAGAGAGAGAGAGAGAGAGAGAGAATGGGATGATTTAAATTCTACCGTAGATAGTTTATCGCCTTTAAAAAGTAGGAGAGATTACATTTTGCAGTTGCTAGTTTATCACTTTTAAAGAATAATAATTATACTTTTTATAAGAGAGAGAGAGAGAGAGAGAGAGAGAGAGAGAGAGAGAGAGAGAGAGATTAAAACTCATTCCTCGTGTACCTGCAACTCACACACTCAACCGCTCGACTTGAAGAGCTCGTGTAAAGGTATTCATGAACGCAACCGAGAGGCTTCAGCCAGCCTGCGACGATATTTATGAACGCGGCCGCGAAAGGCGAAGGCTTCGACAAATTGCCTTTTTTTTTTTTTTTTTTTTTGACAACTCAATCACGCCGCCCAGCTTATCCTCACGATTCCCGATTCGACGATTCGGGGATTCATTGAATCGCGAATCACCGACGAAGGAAATGAAATTTGAAGAGGGCGAAGGAGGGTTGATCCTTACCGGACTTATACTCGGAGGGATTGGTGTCTGTGAAAAGAAAGATTGCTGAAGATTCAATGGCTGCTTCGATTCAAATTTATTTTTTTTTTCCGAGGCATTGTAGGAATGATGAGGTTGTTGCTATTTTTGGGGGCTATTTCAGAGTATGGTGAAAAGTGCCACTTATTCTGCAAGTTTATTTAGGGGTTATTTAATAATGTAACATATAATTATTAAAAAAAAAAGTGTCACTTGTTTTGGGAGACGTATATCGATAATTTTATTAGATAATGAAAAGTGCCTATCATCATCCAAGCTATTTTTTGCCGTTATTTTAGAAGATAATGAAATGTGCCACTTATTCTGTAAGTTTATTTAAGTTTTATTTAGTGAGGTTATTTTAACTTTAGTATAACAGAAAGTATCATCAGGCTATTTTTTGTTATTTTAGAAGATTGAAAAGTGCCACTTATTCTAAGTTTAAAGGTTAAATAATATAAGTAAATATGATTTGATAAATAGTGATTAGATAAGTAAAAATAAATAACTGAATAAATAAATAAATAAATAAATAAATAAATAAATAAATAAATAAATAAATAAACAAATAAATAAATAAATAAACAAATAAATAAATAAATAAATAAATAAATAAACAAATAAAAAACAGATTTAATAAATAAACTTCAAAAGTTCAAGGGAAAATGCAGTGCATTACTACCCTAATAATATTCTTGCATTTTAATATAAATTTTTATCTATTTCTTAATTTATTAATTTATATTTTCTTTTTTAATAACAGATATCTTCTTTCTGTATTTCCCTTTACCTTCTCTTAATTCCTAATTAATACCATGTTCTTTGGAAGCTTGAATAATCAATATTAAGGCTTGTTAATAATAGGGTTCATCTTTTGAATAATAATAATAATAATAATAATAATAATAATAATAATAATAATAATAATAATAATAATAATATATAGGATACGAACTACAAGGATCTAAAGATGGAACTGAGAGAAAATGCCACAGTTGCACTAATAAGTAATATATACATTTATTTATATATATATATGTGTATGTATATATGTCTATATATATGAAAATGGATATATGTATGTATGTATTTTCCAGCATAACTCTGAAATGCTTTGGACAATTTCAACCAAACTTGGTATACATATGACTTACTATCTAGAAAAGAATACTGTCGGGGTAAGATATCACTAGCACCAAAGGGCACCACAGGGGGTGGGGGTGGGATGGGCTTCCCTGAAACGGGGCTGGTTGTGCCTGTAGATTTAGTCATTAAATAAACTCTATGAATTTATCATGCCTCATTTCGGTATACATATGACTTACTATCTGGAAAAGAATACTGTGGGGAGGGGTATGACATCACTGGCACCAGAGGGGGTTGGGGTGGGAAGGGGGGTGACATGTAAAAATAACCGAAAACATCGATATTAGTGTCTAATCCATAGTTTTCGAGGTCGCTGAGATGAACAGTGACACTCCCGATGCCCTTTAAGTCCAAGTTCAGCCTCGATAGGAAGGAGGGTGAGAAGGGGTGAAAGTAAAATGTCAAAAATTCTGGGCAGTGTAATTTAAGCAACTATCTTAACAAGAGAGAGAGAGAGAGAGAGAGAGAGAGAGAGAGAGAGAGAGAGAGAGAGAGAGAGAGAGAGTTTACTGGTTGTCATTCAGAATTTTCCTGGGCAGCACTGGGTTGATCAGCTAGTATATACAGTATACAGTATATATATATATATATATATATATATATATATATATATATATATATATATATATATATATATATATATATATATATATATATATATATATATATAATAATCAATTCGGCAAGAGTCCCTTACACTTCCGGAAGGGCAGACAATAGCAATGCAGTCACATACCATTATTTACGAAATCAGAGGGACGATAAATTCTGGCCTCGATTTGGGCCAACAGGGGGCCTATAAATCCGGTAACTGGTTACCCTACAGACTCCCTCTCTCTCCGGCAACGGTTACTAGCGAAGATAGCCTGTCTGATGGTCTCTGTATATCTGGGAGTGAATGTTTTGATAAGCAGGATTAAGTACGATAGCTTTCCCTCTTGAGGGTACGATGTTTTTAACTGTAGACCTGTGGAGGAATTATTATTATTATTATTATTATTATTATTATTATTATTATTATTATTATTATTCAGAAGAGATGATAATAATAATAATAATAATAATAAATAATAATAATAATAATAATAATTATTATTATTATTATTATTATTATTCAGATTAGGAACCCTATTCATATGGAACAAGCCCACCACAGGGGCCACTGACTTCACTGAAATTCAAGCTTCCAAAAAATACTATAGTGCTCATTAGGAAGAAGTCAGAGAAGGTAAAGGGAAATACAGAAAGAAGAGATCTCACTCATCAAAAATAATTAATTGATGAATTATTGAATAGATAAAAGTGCATTAAAATGAAAAAGGAGATTAGCATTAGGGTAGTAATGCATTGCATCTTCGCTTGAACTTCTGAAGTTTCAATTGAACTACATATTCCGGGAGGTTGGTAATAGAATATAAAATTTAGGCCAAAGGCCAAGCACTGGGACCTGTGAGGTCATTCAGCGCTGACAGGGAAATTGACTGTAAAAAGGTATTAAAGGCGTAACAGAAGGAAAACCTCGCAATTGCTTTTTACGAAATAATTGTTAGGAGAGGGTGGAAAGTAAGACGGAAGAAAGAGAATATGAACGGAGGTATAGTAAAAGGAATGACAGGGGTTGCAGCTAGGGGATGAAGGTACGCTGCAAAGAACCTTAAGTGTTGCCTACATTGCGCTGTGTGAGGTGCACTGACGGCACTAACCCCCTTACGGGAACACCATTAGAGGTGAATTTATTATGGTTGTTATTTTATTCATGCTTCTGTTTTCCCATAATCTTACGGTTTTTCGGCGCCACATTGCTTTGGGTGTCTCTATCTGCTTTCGTTTTTTCTTAAAATAATCAGTTTTATCGTTATTTTATCCGTAATTAAGTTTGATACTGAACCGAATTATTTTGAATATAAATGCGAAATTGATTGCAACTTAGCCCAGGCTAGGAGAGAGGAAGAAAAAGAGAGGAATATGGGAAATGAGTACAAAATAAAACATGTAAAAAATGCGCCGAAGTTTCGTCAGCGCAATCGAGTTTTCCGTACAGCATATAATCAAGGCCACCGAAAATAGATCTATCTTTCGGTGGTTTCGGTATAATGCTGTATGAGCCGCAGCCCATGAAACTTTAACCACGGGCCGATGGTGGCCTATCCTAAATCGTTGCCAGGCGCACGATTATGGCTACCTTTACCCTTAAATAAAATAAAAACTACTGAGGCTAGAGGGCTGCAATTTGGTATGTTTGATGATTGGAGGGTGGATGATCAACATACCAATTTGCAGCCCTCTAGCCTCAGTAATTTTTAAGGTTTGAGGGCGGACAGAAAAAAGTGCCGAGAGAAAAAGTACGGACGGACAGAGAAACCCGTCACTATAGTTTTCTTTTCAGAAAACGAAAAAGACGGAAAAAGTAAGTGAATAATAAGGATAACTAACTAATCTATTTAATAAACTAGAAAAAATGACTAATTAAATTAATGGATAACTATAAAAAACACGTATTTAGATTTGGCAACACTGTAATCGAAAAGAGCCTCAAATTTATATCAGAGGAAGCGCCCCTGGATTGGACCTGACGCAGCGTCAAAGAGATAACTCTTGCATTAGAACAACAAACAAATAAATAACGGAGAAGAAGCTGTAAAGGACAGAGAAGAAGAAGAAGAAGAAGAAGAAGAAGAAGAAGAAGAAGAAGAAGAAAAGGAGTTGAATTACGAGATATTATTCGTGTAAAGAATTAAGAAGAAGAAGAAGAAGAAGAAGAAGGAAAGAAAATAATGAAAAGCGTTGAATTAAGAGATATTCATTTAAACTCATTATTACAACGAAGGATGCATCTGAACACGAGAAGCAAAAGATAACAAATAAAAATTAAGGAAAGAAGAATTGGCAGAAAAAAAGAGGAATAACGACAATGAGAAAACCCCAGGCTACATCTCCCGAAGACCACCTAAACAACGAGACCGAACGGTCGGTCTCTCTCTCTCTCTCTCTCTCTCTCTCTCTCTCTCTCTCTCTCTCTCTCCCCCGGTCTCGCTCTTCGGTCTCGCCACTGAAATATCTCACTACCGTAAATAAACCTGACGCCAAGGACGGCAGAGTCAGTACGCAATCCATTACACCTAACCCCGTTTTCTGTTCGCCTCTTATTAAGTTACGGCGGAGGGGAAACTCAAGAATTCCTGCCTGGCTGGGATAAGGGACCAGGAGGGGGTATGCAAAGAGTTCTTTCTGGGCCTTGGGGGAGGGGGGAAAGGGGTCGGGAATCATTGCTCTTTTGAGGAGGAGGAGGAGGAGGAGGAGGAGGAGGAGGAAATGGTCCTCCTCCTTGACAATCCAAGAAGCCCTTATCAATCTGACTGAACGTCGCCTACAGGAGAATTAAGCGTACTCCAGACGATTTGGCCCCCGCCCCTCCCCATGGAGGGGGATCTAACTGTATTAGGTTAAAAAGAGAACTACATGTCTTTACTTTCCGTATTTTGTTGCTTCGTTTTTGTATGCTTTAGGAGGCCTGTGGGAATGGCAATCTATTACCCTATTCTAGTATGAACTAAAGATACATGGAAGGAGGAAAAAGGTAAAATTTATTGGGTTCTAATCCCAATGAAGGAGAGTAAGGCTATAATTTCTGACTGCCGTCGATTCTGAATCCAGTATCCTAACAGTGACCGACTTGGAATGAAGCCCCAGAAGAACCATAAACATAATTATTAAAATCTTTACTTAATTGGCCAGCCCTAGAACTCAGTAATTGCCTCTTTGCCCCCAAGGAAGTGAAAGTGTCTTACTTTGACATATCACATTTAATGCATCGTCTTTTGCTAGATAAATAAATGTATTTTTTTATAAATAAAACCTGTTTTTATAAGAAAAAATCAATCATCAATTGTATATATAATTCCTGTATCAGAGAACCTAAGATAGAGAAAAATCAATGAGTCTGGAAACACCAAAGAAAACATTGCTTTCCGGAAACCGAGTGTGAATGATCGAAGCAACCTACTCTTGGATTCACCATCTTATCAACTCATGGAGTTAAGAAAACGGATAGGTTTCTATTGCTTTATTAGTCCCTGTAGGGGCGGGGGGTAGGGCCGTCAGTGCACCTCATGCGGTGCACTGTAGGCACTACTTAAGGTTCTTTGAAGTCGTCCATCAGCCCCTAGCTGCAACCCCTTTCATTCCTTTTACTGTAGCTCCGTTCATATTCTCTTCTTCCATCTTTCCACCCTCTCCTAACAACTGATTCATGGTGCTACTGCGAGGTTTCATCCCGTTACACCTTGGGTCCCAGCGCCTAAATTTTATTCTCCATCCCATTACTTTGTTAGTAAAACGCAGCGAGAAGACGCTGATGTTGGAACGAATTCATGGAAAATTACGTTTAAAATCGAATGAAAATTACGTTTAAAATCGAATGATGAAATAATTAAGTCTAAGGTGATATTGTATATTGATGTATTATTATCTTTGGTCTCTCTCTCTCTCTACGTTTAAAATCGAATGATTCTCTCTCTCTCTCTCTCTCTCTCTCCGAACGACTAAACCCGAACTCATCGCGGCGTTTTGAGCGCAGTACAGTGATTGGACTTCTGGTTACAACTTTGCGCCTGCGAGTGAACTGCAGATGGAAATGCAAATGAAGAGGTGCCGTTACAAAGGTTCAATCTGCCGCGCTCAAAGCCATCGGGAAAAAAGCAAGTCACAAAAAAAAAAGGATTTTTTTTTTGGTATTTGGTCAAACCTCTGAAATATTTATGAGTGATTTCAAGTACTCGCTCGTCGGATCTGTTATTTGAATGGGAATAAGGAAGAGGATGGTGCAAGGTTAGATTAAAGAAGTTGGACAGCTGAGTGAGAAAGGGGATTTTTGTATTTGGTACAAACTCTTGAGGTATTTATGAATACTGTAAAGTACTCGCCCGTGGATCTATTCATGTTTGAACGGGGTGAAGTGTTGTGATGATGCAGGGGTGAGTTGAAGAAGTTGGACAGCCGAGTGAGCAAGATGATTTTTGTCATGGTAAAAACTGTTTGATGATGTATTGATTTTAGGTAAAATATTATAAGAAAAGTACTCGGCCGTAGGACCAGCTCTTATTTCAACGGGAAAAATTGGGTAGATGTTAAAATGTTTGGTTAAAGAAGTCGGACAGCCGAGTGAGAATATATCAAAATGAACGAATAGGAATTAAAAGTCAAAAGGAATGCAGCTGGGGCCCGAGAAGAACTGCGAAAGATGTGTTCGAATTAATTTTTGAATATTATTATAATTGCCTCTTAATCTTTGTTAATAATATTCGTAGGGAGAAATTAAGCATTTTTACCTACTTCTAGTTGCAGGTAATAAGGACATGTCTGACACTATTCTCACCTCAGTCAACGTTTCCTCTCGGATTTGTTTACAATCTTGAACGTTTGCAGCCGTTTTTGGAACGGAGGGCGTTGGTAAGGGGTTCTTCTCATGTTTAGTTTTCTCTAAAAGAAAATTTTGTCTGTCCGTCCGCACTTTTTCTCTCCGCCCTCAGACCTTAAAAACTACCTAGGCTAGAGGGCTGCAGGTTGGTATGTTGATCATCCACCCTCCAATCATCAAACATACCAAATTGCAGCCCTCTAGCCTCAGTAGTTTTTATTTCATTTAAGGTTAAAGTTAGCCATCATCGTGCTTCTGGCAACGATATAGGATAGGTCATCTCCGGGCAGTGGTTAAAGTTTCATGGGCCGCGACTCATACAACATTATACCGAGACCACAGAAAGATAGATCTATTTTCGGTGGCCTGGATTATACGCTGCAGCACCTGTACAGAAAATTCGATTGCGCCGAAGAAGCTGTAGCGTTTTTTTTCACTAATTTTCACTTAGGGCAAAGAGAAAATATTTGGCAAAACCATGATTTTAACCTCATAGTTTTTTTAAGAAACTTTTATTTGTCTGTAGTAATTTGCTTTTGTAAAAAATGATTTTCATCGAACGCTTTTTTTTCAAGACTTTTTTTATTAAGGCAACTTCAGGCCTTCACTGATAACACCATATATATATATATATATATATATATATATATATATATATATATATATATATATATATATATATATATATATATATATATATATATATATATATATATATATATATCTATATATATATATATATATATATATATATATATATATATATATATAATAAACACGATTTAACTTTCCTTTTGTAGCAGAACCATCTTCCAGAAAGTTATAATACACAGTTATTCCTGTATGTTGCGGCCACACAAAGCTTAGATAGATATTAAATGCTTTCATAGCAACATCTTTAATGCAGCAAATCCCCGTACGGGGGCAGTGCCATCAGTGCACCTCATGCGGTGCACTGTAGGCATTACTTAAGGTTCTTTGCAGCGCGCCTTCGACCCCTAGCTGCAACCCATTTCGTTCCTTTTACTGTACCTCCTTTCACATTCTCTTTCTTCCATCTTACTTTCCTCAACCCTAACAATTGATTCATAGTGCAACTGCTTTGAGGTTTTCCTCCTGTTACACCTTTCAAACCTTTCACTGTCAATTTCGGTTTCAGCGCTGAATGACCTCATTGGTCCCAGTGTTTGGCCTTTGGCCTAAATATTCAATTCAATTTAATGCAGCAAATGTCACTTTCAAAGGAATACCAAACACTCGTCTTACAGTCTTCCTTCTATTTAGAAATTAATTCTCACCTGGACGTTAACGAGTTTTATTTGCAGTCTCTCTAATGCGGTGATACCGATTTCAGAGGAGGTTAAAACACAGGTTTGTTCCAGATTTTGTTGTCTTGACTATTGAGCTCAAATCAGGAAAGGATGATTTTAATCAAATAAACGTAAAAGCGATGTTGTCGCAGTCTTTTTTTATTAAGCTTTAATCGTTATGTTAGTTTTTATACCGTTTATCAAGTTATCTCTCGATATATATATATATATATATATATATATATATATATATATATATATATATATATATATATATATATATATATATATATAAATATATATATATATATATATATATATATATATATATAAATTATATATATAGTATATATATTATATATATTTATGCATATATATATATACACACACACATACACATATATATTATATTTATTTATGCATATATATATGTGTGTGTGTGTAGTGCTTATGTGTATGTATATGAGTATATGTGTATGTATATGAGTATATGTATATATATATATATATATATATATATATATATATATATATATATATATATACACAAGTTATGAAAAGTTACTCTCTAAATTTGAATGCTGTTCCTAAAAATATATTTAGTCATACTAACTTCCAAAAAGATAATTTTATACTGCAGCAACATAAAGTCTGTAACAGGTATAATAAAATCATTGTCCCAGTTTTAATGCCTCAGCAATATAAGGTTAAAACACACACGAGGCAGTTTTAATCCAGTTTTTATCAGCCGGGAACAGAAGTCTGAAAACGTGCATGAAGAAAATGAAGTAATTTTAAGCTTATCACCTGAGCATCAAATCAGTTCATTTCAAACGCTGTAGTTTCATCACTGGGAAAAGTATGACTGAAAAAAAAATACTCTGGCAAAAAAAAAAATTTTCCCTGAAATAACTGAAATCAAACCTGGAAAAAAATTAATATGAAATATACCAGTGAATAAGAAGCGGAGGAAGGGGGGGGGGGTTGTTGGGGCGGTGTGGGTGGAGGGGCGGGGGAGGCTGACTGAAAGCATATTGAAAAACACCTGAAAACGATAACAGCGTCATTTTTCCCAAAGCCATTTTTCCCTGTTTATATACATTTATTTCATTTTATTCTCCAGCACTTTGAACTCAGATCCGCCAGTGATTTAAAATCGTATTATAATGTTTCCAAAAAATCGAAGATTTGCAAATTAGTTCAGGACGCACAGAAGCAGCTATTGATATCGAAAAGTTTTTTTTCTTCTCTTACAAAATGTCTGGTATCAGTGGCTGAGGAAAATAAGCAGAATTAAAATCGGGCGAAACTTAATTCATGTATAATAAGCGTTTGATGACGTCACTCTTTAGATCTAAAGAGATTACCTGCAGATAATTTTGCTTCGTCAAAATTGAGGAAAAATTAAAAATATTATTTTTGTAAAAATGAAAGAAAACTTTATTCAAAAAGGTGATTAAAAATAAGACAAATATACATTAAAACATGGAATAAGTATAATTATTCGTATGTATCTTTGAAATGAAAGTCTGTTCCCACTTTAAAAACAGCACACTTGGAAATTATAGATAAGCTGATTTTAGGCTGTAAAAGTACCATTAGTATGTTTTTACGTAATGAAAAACTGGACAAAAGAGGTTTAGAAAATATACTTTATTTTTATACATCCTTCATAATAAATTCAGTGAACTCAGATTACAAAATACTGAGTATAAAAGTATTAAAGAGATATACTTTGCCAAAAGTATATGGAAAAACTATAATCGTATTCCTTTCCCCACCCCCTTATAAATAAATAAACCTTCATATATTTGCCATCTCAAAATGGAATAAAAATTGTTTGACATTTTTTTAAAATAATCCAAAACAGAAAGTTATATATTACTCAGAACGATTCAAAGATTATCAGTGATAAAATTTCGATAAATAGACGAAAAAATTATTCATTCATACAATTAAAAAAATCAACTAAATAATTATAAACGCCTTTTAAAGACGGAACAAATATTTTATACACCTTAAGCAATAATAAATTCTAAAAAAAATATTGGCAAATTTTTCAAAAAATCTAAAAAAATAAATTGAGTTTGTTTAAGTGGATGGGAGTTCATTTTTGGCAACAGCTCATAAAACAACAATAACAGCAATAGCTCTCATAACAGCAAAACACAACAATTCTTCCAACAGTTACAAAAATAATTATAGTTAAAAAAGTCGTTAAATATATATAAAAAAATTCAGGTACAGCAATGGAATAATAATAATAATAATAATAATAATAATAATAATAATAATAATAATAATAATGTGGAGAAGAAGAAGAAGAAGAAGAAGAAGAAGAAGAAGAAGAAGAAGAAGAAGAAGAAGAAGAGACACTTTTATTTATGAAAATTGAGAAAATCTACTTGAAACTAGTTGCAGCTCATGCAGGAAATAATAATAATAATAATAATAATAATAATAATAATAATAATAATAATAATAATAATAATAATAATAATAATAATAAATTGGAAAAATAATCTTTTACATAGGAAAATTAAGGAAGCCTACTCAAAACTATTTGCAGCTAATAATAATAATAATAATAATAATAATAATAATAATAATAATAATAATAATAATGAATGTCCATATTTCTTTCCGTAAATAATAACTAAATGACCGCAATAAACATAAAAAAAACCTTTTGATTATATTTCAAGACCGACGCTCTGCGATCTGGCAAACAAATAAACAAAATGCATATGAATGAAACTTTCGCTACCGTCTCAAGAACAGAAGATTTAGAGAAAATCAAAATACATAAACAAATAAACATCCACAGAAAAAAAGAGAGAAGAAAAAGATACGTCCCGTGGAGAATTAAAACGAAGAGAATTCACGCAATTCGCTCCATTTTCCAACGGAGTACGAATTACCCTACACTCGCGGTCTCCCTTTCTCCGGGCGAAAGATTTTGGAACGGGGGACGAAGCGGAGCGAGACTGTGACTGATTGATGTTTTCTCACGAATTAAAGTCTCATTTGTCCGAAAAGATACGGAATTTTTCTCTTTTTTTATTTTAGGCCTTTTTTTAGGCCAGGGAGGATGGATTTATGAGTGTATGGTTTGTTTAGAGATAGGGAAAATATATATATATATATATATATATATATGTATGTATATATATATATATATATATATGTATATATGTGTGTGTGTGTGCACATATATATATATATATATACACATGTATATATATATATATATATATATATATATATATATTATATATATTACTATATACATATATATTATACATATGATATACTGTATATATATATATATACACACACACACACACATATATATATATATATATATATATATATATATATATATATATATATATATATATATATATATATATATATATATACTATATACATATATATACACACACACACACACACATATATATATATATATATATATATATATATATATATATATACATATATACACACACATATACACACATATAAAATGTGTATGCAACCTTTTGCATCCTCATGCATAAAATCTAAGAAAGACTGACGGAATACCAATAAAAAAGGAAAGCTTAAAAAAAAAAACCACTGAGAGAAACGAAGAAAAATAAATAGATAATGGTTCCTAGGAGCAAAGGTTACAAATCACTCTTCTTCTCCTTCTATAAACGACATAGAATTTTACGACCAATTCCGAACAGGTTTACGACGGGAGACTTCTTGGTCGCCTTCGGTCAGAAAAAGCAGGGAATTGGTTGATTCTGGAGGAAGATTTGAAAAAGAGCTTCTTTTTTCAACAGAGCAATTGGTAATTTAGCTTTTTTTTTTATTCCAAATAAACTGGAATGGGCAGAAGGAACTTGGCTGAACTTCTCAGTTCCAGAGGTCCTCCTTTATTCCTCCCACCGTTGGACTGTGGCACAGCCTCCCTACTGAGGATGTCGTGATGAAGTTGGAACTACAGAAGTTCAAGCTGATGCAACGCAATACCACCCAAATACAGTCATCCATGTATTATAATATCTGACTTACATTTTTGTTTGTTTATTTATTAATTTATTAATTTATCTGTTTTTCTAATAACTTATCTCCTCATTCTGAGCTTCCCATGACCTTCCGTTAATTCTTTCAAATGGACACCACATTCTTTGGGAGCTTGAATTTAGAGTCGATGGCCCCTGAGGTGGGCTTGTTCCATATGAATAGGGTTCACCTTCTGAATAATAATAATAATAATAATAATAATAATAATAATAATAATAATAATAATAATAATAATAATAATAATAATAAATGTGCAGTTACACATCAGATAACATTTTAGGTAAATTCCTTTAGTCATTTCTTGAAAACTGGCGGCAGAAATCTTGGGAAATTGTTTGCTTCTCTTGAAAATTAATAGGTTTGATTTTCCTTTGAATTTCAATAATTCAGAAAAAAGAGATAATTAGAATCAGTTGTAAGATGTAAGAAAATAAACGTGGCGAACGTTAAAAAAATGTTTTTGTAAAGAACGTAATATGTATACACATTATAAATAATATTATATATATATATATATATATATATATATATATATATATATATACATATGTAATGTAAATATATATATATATACATACATATATACATACATATATATATATATATATATATATATATATATATATATATATATATATATATATATATATATATATATATATATATATATATATATATATATATATATATATATATATATATATATATATATATATACATATATACATATATATATATACACACATATACACACACACACACACACACACACACACATATATATATATATATATATATATGTATATATGACACGTTTGCATACATAAGTATACACACAAAACACAGTTATTACTTCTCTTACTCTGCTTATTTTACATAAATTATTTTGGTTACTGCTCTTGCTGGTTTACTGACTGCATGCTGCTATCACTCCATCAGTCTCTTTGGACGTCACTAACTTCAGAGTTAACCGGTTCGACCCGTCCAATCCATCCATTTCGAGAACACGGAACCTTGCCCCTTCCTCTGTGTTTCCTGATTCTTTCGAATTTATTTCGAGCGGGAATAATTCAGCCATTTCTGAAGAAGATAAATCCTTTAATACTCAATTGTGCCCGTCTCGGTTCCACAAAAAATTCCAGTGGTCATGTGATGCCGAATGCGGTTTTCGAATTCAGCTGTGTTCAGTCGTATTGCAGGATTCCCACATTCAAAAGTATTCAGACTTTTTTTTTTTTGCAAATTCCAGATTGATCATAATTCAGCAAGTGGAAAAGAATTCGTGTCTGATTACAAAGAAAATCATTCAGAAAAATCTTGGCACGAAACGCTGACGGGAAAATGTGATTTAAAATTCATCTCTTGATTGTGAGTTATGAAATTAATGTTTTATTAGTGAGAAGAATATAATAAAGGTGATTTTCGGATGTATTTGGGTGAATAAATGTTCTGCCTAATTTTCGTTGTCAAGATGGAAATAGAAAAGAACATATATGAAAGAATGTAACCTACGAACTATTAATGCAAGCGTGGGTACAGATATGCAAATATAATAGGCAGATATGTAGACCCAACGTCAGCGAAATTTCTCGTCCACCTATCTTGAAAACAGGAGCTCCTTCCAAAGAAAATAAAACAGCCTCGTCTCCTTTGCCTTTGAGATCATGTTATTGCAATAACGGCCGGGCAATAACCGGCGGTGTTCAAATTATCCCAAGGTTCTGATGTTATTGCGTGGGGAAGGCTAACCAAGAGCCGAATAAACACGTTAAGCCTAAGGTTTTGGCGGTGAAAGTGATTTGGCTCTTCTGTGAAAATGTCCAGTGGGGTGGAATGTATCGTGTACACTCAGGCTCTGATGTTTACATCAATACTGAGTAATGTGTTACCTGCAAGATTATTTTTGATACGCGAGTTTAAGGCAGTTTTGTGTCCTGGGTTTACAGTTTGCCCAAACCAGCTTTCATTAGACTGACTTGTGTGAAAGGTGTTTCAGGCTCAGTTCGCACAAACCAGATATTATTAGACTGAATTGTTTGAAGCGCTCTAAATTCACTTCACACAAACCAGTCATTGCCATGCAGGCTTTTATTAGATTGCATTGCGTGAAAAACGTTTCAGGCTCACTTCACACAAATCATCTGCTGCTTGACTGAATTGTGTGAAGTGTTCTAAACTCACTTCACACAAACCAGTCATTACCATGCAGGCTTTTATTAGATTGCATTGTGTGAAAAGCGTTTCAGGCTCACTTCACACAAATCATCTGCTGCTTGACTGAATTGTGTGAAGTGATACGCATTTCAATTCACACAAACCAGTTATTACCAGTCACGCTATTATTAGACTGAACTGTGTGAGAATTGTTTTAGGCTCACTTCACACAAACCGTCTGTTACTAGATTGATTGTGTGAAGCAATACAGATTTCAGTTCCCACAAACCATTTATTACCAGACTGGCATGAAAAGCATTTCAGGAGCACTTCACACAATCCAGCTGTTACCAGACTGAATTGTGTGAAGTGTTCTAAGTTCACAGCATATAAACCAGTAGTTACCAGACAGGCTACGATAACACTGAATTGTGTGGAAAGTGTTTCAGGCTCACTTTACGCAAACAATCTGTTACTAGATCGAATTGTGTGAAGTGATACAGGTTTCACTTCACACAAATCAGATATTACCAAACTGAATTGTGTGAAGTGATGCAGGTTTCATTACACACAAACCAGCTGTTATCAGATTGAATTGTGGGAAGTGATACAGGTTTCAGTACACACAAACCGGCTGTTTTCAGAGTGAATTGTGTGAAGTGATGGAGGCTTCAGTACACACAAACCAGTTGTTACTAGACTGAATTTTGTGAAGTGATACAGGTTTCAGTATTCACAAACCAGCTGTTATCAGACTGAATTGCGTGAAGTGATACAGGTTTCACTTCACACAAACCAGCTATTACCTGACCGAATTGTGTGAAGTGAAGCAGGTTTCAGTACAAACAAACCAGCTGTTACCAGACTGAATTGTGTGAAGTAATCTGGTTCACTTCACACATCCCTTCATTCACAGACATATATGTTTGTTTCAAATGCCGCTCCCCCCCCAAAAAAAAAAAATTCAAAAAATCTCTAAGAAATAAAATTATCTTCACGCATCAGATAATGATTCGTGTGAGGCAGCATAGCTCTTGACAACAGACTGGGAACAAAAATTGTTATCTCAATAACCGCCCTTAGGCCAGTGGGTCTAATTCACTGTGATAGGCAAAACTGTTTTATGATAAAACATTAATTATACAAGAGGTCCGAATTAACACCCTGTCATGGGTAACGGTATCTGTGAAACATACGTTTCGCTAACAGTTGTTTGAAGGTGAAGGAACGTTTCATTTTTAGAGAGAGAGAATTTGATTCTCTTGTATGTTATTTGAAAATGGGCGCGTTCGCACGAGTAACGAAAATAACAAAAAATTTGTTTAGCGAGCAATCTCTTCATGGCTTGGATCAACAAAGATAAACATGTTTAAGGTATTTTGATCAATAGGCTGGAAATCTGTTTTTTGTTTTTGTTAAACTTGTAACTCTGTCTGTCTTGAGAATATTCTTTCCTCATTCATGAAACTTTTCTTAGAAGAAATAAAATCGAAGCAAAAGTCAAAATAAAAATCTGTTGGCTATAGAAATCCTTTTATTTCATGGGTCATGGTCTTATTTCTAACAACAATTCACTTTAGATGATTAAAAATACTGAATGTAGACTGAACTTTCTTTTATCATTCAAATAGAATTAATCTCATTTATGCCATAACAATCGCCATTGTCCTAGATGGCGTAACGTTTTACTTATTTAAACTTCTTTTACTCTGTCATTGGGATGAGTTTTCATTCACGTAATGACAAGGCCAGTTTACAAGACAACGTGTAAGTGAACGATTGTGTATAAATTTACTTGTTTTCTACGCAATTAACCAGATTTACTTGAGGGAAGTGAACTCATAAAAAGAACTGAACTGGAATCATACAAGGGATGCATTGACATGTCTGTAGACGTCTGCCCTAAAAGACAAATCCTGTATTCCTGAGGGACAGGGCCACATGGTGCCCAATCCATTCCTTGACGTCGGAGGGCGCCTCGGGGTACCACATGTACCCTGAACCTTTGGACTTCATCGTGGACAGTCCACTAGGATCCTGCATGACGCCAGTGGCCACGACTTCAAAGGGCCCGTCGTGCATGGGGAGCGGCTGCGTCTGCTCGATTTCGCTCAGGAGAACCCAGCCGGAGGACCCCGTCTTCGAGGTCATGGTCTGCGTGCCGGTGACCTTCGAGTCCTCCGCCCCGACTTCGATGGCCAGGTTGAAGGAGGCCTTCGCCACGCTCGAGAAGTCCCCCGCGCCTATCACCTGGGTGTTCTCCATCAGCATCGTCGAGTCCTTCTGGGACAGGGTTCTGACGATTCCGCTGCCGGTGACGGTGACGTCGGCGACCTCCGAGTACTGGCCGTGGGCGTCCTTCATGTAGAACTTGCCCTCTCCCTCCTGCTGCCACACGACGAGGTTATCCGCCACCGTGTAGTTGCTGGTGACCGTCAAGTAGGTGGCCTGGTCGTAGGCGGTTGTGTAGGAGCCTTGGATCAGGACGAGGTGGGTGGTGGTTCCCTTGAAGGTGTTGCCCCCGAGGTCCTCCACGACGGTTTCAAAGGCCTCAGAGAAGTTGCCCTTGTTCCCGCTCGAGTACTCGTAGTTGCCGGTGTAGTTGCCGTTGGAGGAGTAGCCGCTCCCTTCGACGTCGAAGAGGCTGGAGAAGTCTCCCTCGTTTAGGGCGCTCCTGACCCTCTGCCATTCCTGCTCGTCCCGAAAAGAAGAAGAAGAAGAAGAAGAAGAAGACTCATCGAGAAGAAGAAGAAGAAGAAGAAGAAGAAGAAGAAGAAGAAGAAGAAGAAGAAGAAGAAGAAGAAGAAGAAGAAGAAGAAAACTCAAGAAGAAGAAGAAGAAGAGAAGAAGAAGAAGAAGAAGAAGAAGAAGAAGAAGAAGAAGAAGAAGAAGAAGAAGAAGAAGAAGAAGAAGAAGAATATCCTTTAGATTAAACATATTTTATAGTTTCATTTGATCTATACCCTTCTTCTTCTCGGGAAGCTATAAATTTGGACACTGCTCATATCCTAAATATCCTTCGTTCAAGAAGAAGAAGAAGAAGAAGAAGAAATAGAAGAAGAATGTCCTTTAGATTTAATAAACAGAAGCAGACTGCATGCAATATGGTTGATGAAGGAAGGGTTTGTAGGACAGGAGCAGTGTCCAAATTCATCAGTAACCTTGAAAAATTTGTCTAGCTAAAGACTCTTAGTTTTCTTGGCAAGGATGGTTAGCGCTTTATGATATGAAATTCACTGAAATGGCATTATTTTAATTATTTAAAAGATCCTGGCAAAAGTCTGATGCATAAGGAAATCCGATGTATTCACAACATGTACAAGCGAAGACGATTAAAGTTGCATATGCGTGTGTTGATGGGAATGTGCTACCATATACCTGCACACACATATATATTATATATACTTTACGTATATATGCATATATATATATATATATATATATATATATATATCGAAATTCAAATTCAATATATAATTGTATATATATATGTATATATACGTATACATATATACAGATTTTATACATATATGTAATATAAATATAAACACATTATATACAAATATATGTGTATATTATATTACATATATATATATATATATATATATATATATATATAAATATATATATATATATATATATATATATATATATATATATATATATATATATATATATATATATATATATATATATATATATATATATATATAAATATAATATATATATATAATATGCACACATATATATACACATTCATATTCAATATATAATTGTGTGTGTATATATATATATATATATATATATATATATATATATATATATATATATATATATATATATATATATATATATATATATATATATATATATATATATATATATAGTCTAGATATTTCACACACATATATTTAGAAGAAAAAACATTAAACCATCGTTCCTACCTTCGAGTCCTGCGCAGAGACACAAACGCCATCTGTCGAGAAAAAAAAATAAGGAAGAAATTAAGAAATGTCGACACTTCGGGTTTAGGCCTTAGCATCGCTACTGGAACTAACAACAAGCCTTATGGTTTGGTATAAGGAGCAATAGGTCACAATGAGGCCAGAAAGCCAGTCGAGGGCTTGCGAAGTTTGGGGTAAATTTCAGCCTATTTTTTTTTTTTTAGGTAATTTCATTTTAACATGTAAATTTTAATGCTTTAAAGCGAAAAGGAATATATGTTGGATCTATGCACCATTGTCGAATAATTTACTGTGTGTAAATGTGTAAATGAGTATACACACACATTTATATATACGTATAATATATAAGTATACACATACATACATATATATATATATATATATATACATACATATATGTATATATATATACATATATATATATATATATATATATATATATATATATATATATATATATATATATATATATATATATATATATATATATATATATATATAATATTACGGCAAAGGTCAAAATGCTAAATTCTGCTAAAAATACTAAAAATAATAACAATAATAATAATAATAATGAACGCCATATTCTTCGGAAGCTTAAATTTCAAGTCGATAGCAATAATAATAATAATAATAATAATAATAATAATAATAATAATAATAATAATAATAATAATAATAATAATAATAAAAATAATAATAATAATAATAATAATGAACACCATATTCGTTGGAAGCTTAAATTTGAAGTCAATACCCTTGTGGTGGGCTTGTTCCATATGAGTACGGTTCGTCTTCTGAATAATAATAATAATAATAATAATAATAATAATGAACACCATATTCTTTGGCAGCTTAAATTTCAAGTCAATAACCCCTTGGGTGGGCTTGTTCCAAACGAATTGGTCTCATCCTCTGAATAAGAATAATATTTTTCCGCCCCTATATTCCTTGCTTTCATTCACGAATGACGAAAGAAACAAAACAAATCTTTCCAAAACTCACGGCTGCAGCGCTGATCCCGAGTGCCCTTGGAATAAGCCGACGCTGAGGCCAGCAAACAGAACAGGAGGTGTAAAGCTATCATTGCTTCAGGGGATGGGGTTTGCATACCAGTGGCGAATGTGTTCTTGGCCATCGTATTTATCTGCGACGAAAAACCGCTCCCCACCGCCCCCCCCCGAGAGAGAGAGAGAGAGAGAGAGAGAGAGAGAGAGAGAGAGAGAGAGAGAGAGAGAGAGAGGCCCACCTGGATGTTCTCACGCGCTCTGGTTGAGGTCTTATGACAATCGAGTTTACCTCATGTGGTGCAATCGTGTTTAACTGATATGGTTGGTATACATATGTATGTATGTATGTATGTATATGTATATGTGTATATATATGTATATAAATACATACATATATATATATGTATTGTGTATATGTTAAATGTATATATATATATATATATATATATATATATATATATATATATATATATATATATATATATATATATATATATATATATATATATATATATATATATATACATACAAAGCCTGACAGACATCCCCTTTGGAAAAAAAAAAAATCATCTCATACGGATCTGCTTACGTAACATATACTACTGACCAGGAAGAAATGGTTGCAGCCTGATCGCAACTCCAGTGAATATTTTTTTTTTTTTCTCCTTCGTTACTTAATCTGCCAAATATCCAATGGGCGCTGGGCACGTTCCTACCAAACAATGGCATTTTTCAGCCTGCTGGCCACGTGAAGACTGTGACGCCAGGGAAGAGGCAGCTGTCGCTTAGATTATTACGGAGCCCGACTCAATCAGGGGTGGCGTTTTAATATATGAATATATACATGTATATGTATGTGTGTGTATGTAATGTACAGTATATGTAAATATATATATGTATATGTATATATGTATATTCATATATATATATATGCATATATGTATATTCATATATATACATAGATATTTATATATACATACAGTTTATATATGTATATATATACATACATACACATATATATATATATATATATATAATATATATAACATATATATATATATATATATATATATATATATATATATATATATATATATTTATAAAAATACACACACACACACTCTCTGTAAACACCCACCTTACAAGTCAGTCATAATTTTCCATTTGTCTTAAATTTTATTTATATATATATATATATATATATATATATATATATATATATATATATATATATTTTTTTTTTTTTTGTTAACCAAAGTTGGCAAGAAATGATAAATTTATCCCATACAATTTCAGAACTCTTTCAAACTTACCTGAAGATACATTAACTAATCAGTCGTAACATTTCGCTACGTATGCGGTACACAGTCAACAGTCTCTCAGGAGTGATGACTAAAGAAATATCAGTAAAGCAGTGTAGTATATCCTATGTAGCATTCTATTTGCTTATAGTGGCCCTCTCTCTCATTGTTTAATAATCAGCTTTTACTTCTTTCGAATGAACCCACATTATTTGGAAGCTTGAATTTCAAGTCATTGGCCCCTGTGGTGGGCTTGTTCCATATGAGTAGGGTTCATCTTCTGAATAATAATAATAATAATAATAATAATAATAATAATAATAATAATAATAATAATAATAATAATAATAATAATATTATTATTATTTTTATTATTATTAATAATAATGATAATAATAATAATAATAATAATAATAATAATAATAAGCTCGAATTTCAAGTCAATGGCCCCTTGAATAATAATAATAATAATAATAATAATAATAATAATAATAATAATAATAATAATAATAATAATCTTAAATTTCAAGTCAGTGGTCCCTTGTTCCTTATGAATAATATAATAATAATAATAATAATAATAATAATAATAATAATAATAATAATAATAATAATAATAATAATGTCGTATTTTGTATCTATTTATTGTAGATGTCCATGACGTTTTAAGGATTTTTAAAGTGTGTTATGAATGCCTTTTGCTGTAATCTAACAGCACACTGTGATAATGAAAATAAAATGCCCACACAAGCGCTACATAAACGTTGCAACCATATATTTCCGATACTAATGCATTTTCGGTCACTGGTGAAGTATGGGCAAGTGATTTGTGACAAGGGTTTATATGAGGCTTATGCAGGTGTGGCAACACGACACCATGTTGCCCCTCACGCATGCAGGTCGCATGTCATTTGGCCATGTTTCACCGGTGAGCAGAAATACAGAATTATTTTAAATACTCGTATGTGGTTGCCACGTTTACATATTGCGTTTTTATGGGCAATTTCATCATCAGAGTGGATTAAATCTGTCAAGATTGTTTACATTACTGGATAATCATCAGAGTGGATTTTATTTGTTAAGATTGTCTACATTACTGGACAATCATCAGAGTGTATATTATATTTGTCAAGGTTGTCTACATTACTGGACAATCATCAGAGTGGATTATATTTGTCAAGATTGTTTACATTACTGGACAATCATCAGAGTGGATTATATTTGCCAAGATTGTCTACATTACTGGACAATCATCAGAGTGTATTATATTTGTCAAGATTGTCTATATTACTGGACAATCATCAGAGTGTATTATATTTGTCAAGATTGTCTACATTACTGGACAATCATCAGAGTGTATTATATTTGTCAAGAATGTTTACATTACTGGACAATCATCAGAGTGTATTATATTTGTCAAGATTGTCTACATTACTGGACAATCATCAGAGTGTATTATATTTGTCAAGATTGTCTACATTACTGGACAATCATCAGAGTGTATTATATTTGTCAAGATTGTCTACATTAGTGGACAAACATCAGAGTGGATTATATTTGTCAAGACTGTCTACATTACTGGACAACCGTCAGAGTGTATTATTATTGTCAAGATTGTCTACATTACTGGACAACCGTCAGAGTGTATTATAATTGTCAAGATTGTCTACATTACTGGACATTTCTATGTAGCTTCCAATACTATGCTATGCACGAACATCCAGTTCATTTGTCTATTACTACAGCAGTGGTCATGATCCTGTTTAAAGAATGTCATATTTATTTATCATTGCATATAGTATTATGACCTTATATCACCATATAAACTGCTGTACAGTTTTGCTTTTTAGTTTCTGTAAAAGAAAACTATTGGGCCGGCTTTGTCTGTCCGTCCGCACTTCATTTTGTCCGCCTTCAGATCTTAAAAACTACTGAGGCTATAGGGCTGCAAATTGGTATGTTGATCATCCACCCGTCAGCCATCAAACATACCAAATTGCAGCCCTCTAGCCTTAGTAGTTTTTATTTTATTTAAGGTTAAAGTTAGCCATAATCGTCCTTCTGGCAACGGTATAAGATAGGCCACCACCGAGTAGTGGTGAAAGTTTAATGGGTCGCGGCTCAGGCAGCATTATACCGAGACCACCGAAAGATAGATCTATTTTCGGTGGTCTTGATTATACGCTGTACAGAAAACTCGATTGCCCCGAAGAAACTTCGGCGCATTTTTTACTTGTTTAAAATTCAGCGTTGAAATTCTTTTTGATAAAAAAATACCTTTATTTGATGATATAGATATGAGGAATTTGGTCTGCTCCCTCTACGTTTCATTGTACCTTTATCAGCGGTTATGTAAATTCTGTCCTTTATCACTGAAGACTCTGCTGTGTAATCCTGCGCCCATTGTGACTAAAAAAGACCTTTTTTTAAATGATATAGATTTGAGTTACTTGGTCTGTGTCCTCTAGATTTCATCGTACCTTTATCAGTGGTTATATAAATTCTGTCCTTTATCACTGTGAATAATCTGCTCTATAATGTAGCCTTCCCTCGCCCATTCTGATTAAAAGAAGACCCTTTTCATTCCCTTTAACACTCTGCTACATCATGTAGAACTTCTCAGTTCCAGAGGTCCTTTATTCCTCCCACCGTTGGACTGTGGAACAGTCTCCCTACTGAGGCTGTCGCGCAATTGGAACTGCAGAAGTTCAAGCGAAGATGCGATGCATTGCTACCCTAATACTATATAATCCTTGCATTTTAATGCATTTTTATCTATTTATTAATTTATTGTTTCTCTTTAATAACTGAGATCTCTTTCTGTGCTTCCATTTATCTTCTCTTCTTCCTAATGAACACCTTAATATTCTTTGGAAGCTTGAATTTCTAATAATAATAATAATAATAATAATAATAATAATAATAATAATAATAATAATAATAATAATAATAATAATAATAATAATAACTTACATTTTTATTTATTATTAATTTGCTAACTTATCTATTTTCTAGATAATTTATCTCGTCTTTCTGTATTTCACTTAACCTTGTGTTTCTTCTGAATGAATACCCTAATATTCTTTGGAAGGTTGAATTTCAAGTCAATGGCCCATGTGGTGGGCTTGTTCCACATGAATAGGGTTCATCTTCTGAATAATAATAATAATAATAATAATAATAATAATAATAATAATAATAATAATAATAATAATAATAATAATAATAATAATAATAATAATAATAATAATGTAAAATAAACAAAGAAAAACAAATCATGTTATGTATGGGTACATATATATTTAAAAATAAATCTCTGCAGAAAACTTTCGGGAACCTGTTCGATCGAAAAGGGGAATCGAACAGATTCCCGAAAAACTCTGTAGAGATTAATTTTTAAATACATATGTACCCACACATTACTGTGGATTTGTTTCTCCATATCAAGACTCACGCTGCTATGAGTATTTTTAATAATAATAATAATAATAATAATAATAATAATAATAATAATAATAATAATAATAATAATAATAACAACAACCAGAGCTTAAGCACATTTTCGAACGAAACGATCCGAAACCTCGGGATCTGGCTTCCTTCTTCTTCTTCTTCTTCTTCTTCTTCTTCTTCTTCGCCACTGTCCGGGAATACGAGCGTCTCCCTGAGGTCTTCTTCTCTCTGTTTTTATTGGCCCTTTCATGCAGCCTCTCCTCTTCTCTCATTTCATTTTATGCCTGTCGTAGCGCCATGTTTATATTACGCTGCGGTCGTGTGTTTGTGCTCGTGGGAGAGAGAGAGAGTGAGGCGGGGGGCGGGGGAGAGAGGGAGAAGGAGAGAGAGAGAGTCTTTATATGTGATTGTCGGTTAGTATGGTTTCTGGGTTGTGTATGTGTGTGTGTGTATATATATATATTGTATACATATATATTTATATGAGTATGTATATATATGCATATATATATGTATAAATATATAATTAATATATATATATATATGTGTATGTATAAATGTGTATGTACGTATATATCTGTATCTATATATATACATATACTTGTATATATACAGTATACTGTATATATATATATATATATATATATATATATACATATATATATATATATATATATATATATATATATATATATATATATATATATATATATATATTAAAACCTTTCTTGTTTTCAGAAAACAATTTTTGGGGTGAGGTTCCTAACCCCTAAGTTTTGCCCCAAGAATGTTCATGTGGATTTTGTTTCAACGTCTCTCGTATAATTCTGGACGGTCACCTATCCAGCTACTGATCAGACGCAACTTTGCTAATCTGGCTCCAGAGGGAGTCGGCATTGAGGCTATTGGTGAATCTCTGGGGATGAGGTTGCTAGTCTCATGGCTATCTTCACCCTGACTGCAACCCACAACAGTCGACTGTTGAGGTGAACATCGTATATATATATATATACATAAATATATTTTATATATATATATATATATATATATATTATATATATATATATATATATATATATATATTATATATATATATATATATATATATATATATATATATATATATATATATATATATATATATATATATATATATATATATATATATATATATATATATATATATATATATATATATATATATATATATATATATATATATATATATATAAATTATATTCTGTCTGTCGCTTTTATCAACAATACACGTATTTTTCAAAGCTACCGTGACCTAGTAACCTATAAATTCTCCATCTTTTGGACACTACACTGGCACATAAATAACCATTTACAAGGACACAAAGGCTGTGCAAAAGAGTCCTCATATGATTTTAAAATACAGACGAGATTCCAACAGATACATTCGTCCTTACACGTACGTACACACACAAGCATACGTGCGTATGCTCATTCACTGCTAAACCCTTCTCTTTTAAGAGGGAGCCCACGCGAATAAATCCGGCCAAACAATATCGACTGGGAGCTATCGATGTCACGGTAACGCAGCCAAACCTTACCTCGTCTGAGGTAACTTTGGCGTCCCCCGGAGCAAATGGCGGCTCTTGAGTAAATCACCTATTGATTCTTCGTTCTCCTTTTGTGCTGGCTTCCAGAGAGTTATTCCTTCGTGCATAATTCATGAGTTATTCTTGAAGAATATGCTAATGCGGAAGAACGGAATTCGCCTTCCTTTTTTTTTTTTTTTTTCTTTTGCGTACGGAGGAGAACTGGGAAAATATATATTTATTCGGTTGAACAAACTGTTGCTCTTTTGATTTTTTTTTTTTTTGTTGGTCTGAATGTCTCTTGTTTGTAAATCGGATTTCATATTGGGTCGTTTGGAATGTTTATGTCAGTACACACACACACACACACACTCTCACACACACACACACATACATACATACATACATGCATACTTACATAAACACACCTTTCTCTTGCGGTTAGATTCTTAGTTTTATGCTTCTGTTTCGACGGGTGATTTAGATGGCTATGTGCCATCACTTGTGGCCTGTCATGTCGGTCACCCATCCATCTATTTACCAGAGTCGCGTTACCCTGCTTCACGAATAAGTATGTGGATACACTCAGAAATATATATATATATATATATATATATATATATATATATATATATATATATATATATATATATATATATATATATATATATTATATATATATATATATATATATATATATATATATTATATATATATATATATATATATATATATATATATATATATATATATACATTACCTTATTAGCAAAGTTCGTGATAGTTAGTCGACTGTGGTGCTCTACAACCAGGGTGGCTATGATTACAGTGTTGTCAGTGTTATCCCAAAAAACTTACTAATAACTAATATTTTAACACCTAGATTCAATTGTTTATATTGAAAAGCTATTCAGAGTTATTCAAAGGAAGTACCTTTGTAGTACTTAGTCTCTCTGGTCGAACTTCGGCGCAATCGCGCAATCGAGTTTTCTGTCAGGTGGTGGCCTCAGCCACGGTCCGATGGTGGCTTATGTCGTTGGTACCTGTAGCACTGCCAGAAGTACGATGACGGCTAACTTAAACCTTAAATAAAATAAAAACTACTGAGGGTAGAGGGCTGCAATTTGGTATGTTTGATGATTGGTGGGTGGATGATAAACATACCAATTTGCAGCCCTTTAGCCTCAGTAGTTTTTAAGATTCTAGGGTGGACAGAAAAAGTGCGGACGGATAGACAAAGCCGGCACGATAGTTTTCTTTTACAGAAAACTAAAAGAAACATAAATGTCAGAGTGCCACCAAGCCAAGGAGGAAATGAGGCAGAGTCAGTCATTTAGGAAATGTAGAAGAAGGTAGAGACTTCCCAATCCAAGAAGGATATTTCATGATAGTGTCTCATCAACCTGGTTATGTATGAACATAGTTATTCAGCGCCCGGCTAATGTACTAATATTCGTATTATTTTATAAAAAAAAATTAGGGTGACAGAAGCACTTGGTCAGACTGAATGCTGTACCTGAGTCTGGGTTCCCCACAGGGGGTAGTGCCGTCAGTGCGCCTCATGCGGTGCACTCTGGCATTACTTTAGGTTCTTTGCAGCGTCTCCTCGGCCCCTAGCTTCAACCCCTTTCATTCCTTTTACTATACCTCCATTCATATTCTCATCCTTCCATCTTACTTGACACCCTCTCCTGACAATTGATTCATAGTGCACCTATGAGGTTTTCCTCCTGTTATGCCTTTCAAACCTTTTTACTCTCAATTTCCATATCAGCGCAGAGTGACCTCATAGGTCCCAGTGCTTGGCCTTGGGCCTAAATCCTAAATTCTATTCTATTCTGAGTCTAGGGTAAGCTAGGTAGGTTAGAATTCGTTCATTTGAACTTCCAGTTGTTGCATTTCAGGGTAGGATCTAGAAGAGTAGCCACGCTTGTTTGTACCTAGGCTTGTGCGTTAGTTTGACTAACGATCTACAAGATGAATTGATCTAACTGTCCGAATTTTGAGTCTCCAACTTCCACGAGGTATCTGTGGGATTTATGAGGACTGGTGAGTCGATGGAAGCAAAGAAAGTGTTTGAAGGGTGCGGTCAAGACACTCTTGGGAGCAGATATAAGTTTGTTCATCGCTCCCAAGAGCGTCTTGGCCACACCATACAAGCACTTTCTTTCTTTCCAACGACACACCAGTCCTCGTCAATCCCACAGATACTTTGTGGAAGTTGGAGACTCAAAAGTCAGACAGTTAGATCAATTCATCTTGTAGATCATATGTCACACTAACGCACAAGCCAAACTGCAACCAAGCGTGGCTACTCTGTTAGATCCTACCCAGAAATGCAACAATGGAAGTTCAAATGGACGAATTCTAACCTACTTAACTTAACCTAGACTCAGAATAGAACAGAATAGAATTGAATATACGATCTGGGCCCAAGGCCAAGTGCTGGGACCTATGAGGTTGCTTGAAGGGTGTGGTCAAGACGCTCTTGGGAGCAATGAACAAAATGATATCTGTAGAGAGGTCAGAGAGCAATGACCTCTTGTCGAGTTGACGTCTAGTTTAGTCGGAGTTGAGAGCCTGGTTACTGGCCAAAGTAAGAACCTGTGATTTAAATCTGTCGAGCAGAAGAGATTATTAAGGGCCTCTCTAGACGCTAAGGCATCATCCTGTACAAGGGCAGACCTTGTATTAGGATTTAAGATAATCATGCACATACACACACACATGGATTTTTTATATATATATATATATATATATATATATATATATATATATATATATATATATATATATATATTATATTATATTATATAAAGCCAGCTGTAGTTCTGTAAACTGAATTGTAGTACATACATACATACACACATACATGAATATATATACATACATACATATATATATATATATATATATATATATATATATATATATATATATATATATATATATATATATATATATAGTATGTATGTATGTATGTATGTATTACAATTCAGTTTACAGAAATGACGCTGGCTTTCTGTTACAATTCTTGTTATCCCATCGCCCTTGCCCTAAAATGATTTTGAAAACAGTAATAAAGAGCCAACACCAACCATCCCGGGAGAGACGAAACAAAACATTGGAACTTAAGAAGCGACCGATTAGGATCTTGAGCGTCTTCGTACCAAAAGACGCCGTTAAACCGTTCTGGGAGCGTAAGAGACGTCGTTATTTAAATTACGCGCAATTGTGTTGCGGTCATATCACCACCTCGCGAAGAGAGAATTCCTTTAACGGTCTTTTATTTGACTTTCAGAAGAGCTTGTCGGTCGGTTGGGAAGGTTGGCTGGGCGTGGCTGACATTATTGGAACCGTTGCTATCGGAAGGTCTATCTACTCGTTCTTTTCTTGTAATTTTTCGGTTGAATTCGTTGTTTTTTGGAGGTTATTACAGTAATGATTATTAATATCATATCTCTTATTGCCAGAAATATCATTACCATTAATTAATCGATCAATTTTTGGGAGTTATGTGGCGTGACTCATTATCATCATACCCAGCGCCAGAATCATCTCATGATGGCCAATAGCATAATCATTTTCACCATCGTTTTAATATCATCCTCCTCTTATTTACGTATCACCATCATCATCATTACCGTTGCCATGATATCATCACAATTATGAAGTGAAATCACCATCCTGTAACAGATAAAATATCTATTTTTCCTCAGTTATTATCTGCTAATTCTGATGTCCGTTTTCGCTGCGGCTCATGGCAGCCGCCTGTCAAAAGTGGAGTGCGATGCCGTAGAGTTTTTATCCCTCGCTTCTGGTTTCCAGTTTCCGGGACTTGTTGTAGCTTTGCTGTTATGGTTGTTGCTGTTGTTTGTTGTGATTTTGATCGTGTGGTGTTGTAGTTACTATTTTCACCGTTGTGGTTATTAATGGTATTGTTTTTGCTGTTGTGACTGTTGCCGTTGCTGTGATTTTCATTGTTGTGAATTTCATTGCTGTTGTGATTTTAATTGTTGGTGTGATTTTTACTGCTGCTGTTAATTTTATTGCTGTTGTGATTTTTATTGCTGCTGTTAATTTTATTGTTGTTTTGTTTTTTATTGCTGCTGTTAATTTGATTGCTTCTTTGATTTTTATTGCTTCTGTAACTTCTGCAGTTGTAATTTTTACTGTTGTGAATTTTATCGTGGTGATTTTAATTTTTGCTGTGATTTTTATTGCAGTTGCGATTTTTATTGCAGCAGCTAATTTTACTGTTGTGATTTTTCTTGCAACTGCTAATTTTATTGTTGTTGTGATTTTTATTGGTGTTGTGACGTTTTATTTCTGATGTTGATTTTACTGCTGTTGGGATTTTTATTGTTGTGATTTTCATTGCTGCTGTGACTCTTATGACTGTTATGATTTTAATTATTGTTGTAATTTTTGTAGCTGTTGTGATTGTATTTGATATTGTAATTTCTGATATTGCTGTTTAAATAATTGTTGTTACTGGTTATATGATATTGTGGCTACTGATTTTGCCATTGTAGTAATTGTTGCGGTTGTTATTTTATATTTAAGGGGTTGTGGTTTATATTTGCTGGCTTTTGTTACTATTGTCATTTCTGTTCTCTCTCTCTCTCTCTCTCTCTCTCTCTCTCTCTCTCTCTCTCTCTAAATCCCGTTTTTAGAGCAACACATACTCTATAGGGCTTTTTTAATATCAAATTTTTTCTAACATTCACTCGTCTCTCTCTCTCTCTCTCTCTCTCGTGTTAGGATTTTAATATCTCTCTCTCTCTCTCTCTCTCTCTCTCTCTCAGTATTGAAGAATTCCATTTTCTTTACATCCAGATTCAAGATACTTCTTGCATCTTCTTCTATACGAATTGATATTTGGAAATCTCTTCTCTCTCTCTCTCTCTCTCTCTCTCTCTCTCTCTCTCTCTCTCTCTCTCTCTCTCTCTCTCTCTCTCTTATGTCTTGGTCTTATTTTTCCCTATCTATGTTGTTCTTCTTTGCGTTCTCAGGCTCCTTGCAATCAGATATAAAAAGTTGTTGGTTTTGTTGCATGTGATCCAGTTGTTGTTTTCAACTTTATGCAAAAGTTATGGGTTTCTGTCTTTCCCTTTCGCTTGCTATTCCCTTTTCTCCATTCTGTCTCCTTTTATTCGTTTTCTTCTTGTAAACCCCGTTTTTAAAGATCGTTGTGAAAGGCATTTTTAAATCATCTGGAAAAGACTCATTTTCAGAATTGTCTAAAAATTCACCTTTAGTGTCTTGTTCGAACTTCCGTTTTGGCATCGTCTCAAAAGCAATACTTTTAGAATCATCTGAAAGCACGTAGTTCCACAATCGTCTGAATACACCTAGTTTCAGAGTCATCTGAAACACCTAGTTTCAGAGTCATCTGAAACACCTAGTTTCAGAGTCATCTGAAACACCTAGTTTCAGAGTCATCTGAAACACCTAGTTTCAGAGTCATCTGAAACGCCTAGTTTCAGAATCGTATGTAAACACCTGGTGTGAGTATCGCCTGAAAACACGTAGTTTCAGAATGGTCTGAATACACCTGGTTTAAAAATCGTGCGAAAACATGTAGTTTCGGTATTGTCTGAAAATACGTAGTTTCAGATCCGTCTGACATCATCTAGTTTCAGAATCGTCTGAAGACATATAGTTTCAGTATCGTCTGAAAACACTAGTTTCAGAATCGTCTGAAAACATCTAGTTCCTGAATCGTCTGAAAACATCTAGTTTCTGAATCGTGTGAAAACATCCAGTTTCTGAATCGTCTGGAAACACCTAGCTTCAGAATCGTCTGAAAACACCTAGTTTCAGAATCGTCTGAAAACACCTAGTTTCAGAGTCGACGGAAAAATGTAATTTTTTAGTTCTGTATACATAACATTCTTGTAATTGTTAAGTATACTAGGGCTGGCCCGAAGGATTAGACTTATTTTACGTGGCTAACGCCATCTACTTGGAATTTTAAGAAATACAGGTATTGCTTACGTCCATTCCGTGTATTCTCTCTCTCTCTCTCTCTCTCTCTCTCTCTCTCTCTCTCTCTCTCTCTCTCTCTCTCTCTCTCTCATATTCATCGCTTAACAGAAGTTTTATGAGTGGCTAGCATTTCCATCCACACTTTTTGACGTCTGCTGACAGGGTTATCAATAATTACTGCCGATCTGAGGTGATGGAAGAAGCCTTGCAAACGTTTTACTGAATTTGGTAAAAGTTTGTTAAAAATACGAAAATTATGTGGCAGTTATTAGTCGAATGTTGTTCATCGCAGCTTTGGTGGAGAGAGAGAGAGAGAGAGAGAGAGAGAGAGAGAGAGAGAGAGAGAGAGAGAGAGAGAGATTCAAATATCAGTCCCTCTAGAAAAAGGAACAAGATGTTTGTTGGATCTATATGCAAGGAAAGTGGAATTCTTCAATAATGAGAGAGAGAGAGAGAGAGAGAGAGAGAGAGAGAGAGAGAGAGAGAGAGAGAGAGAGAGAGAGAGAGAGAGAGAGATTCGAAATATCAATCCATCTAGAAAGACGAGCAAAATGTTCGTTGGATCCATATTTAAGGAAAATGGAATTCTCAGAGAGAGAGAGAGAGAGAGAGAGAGAGAGAGAGAGAGAGAGAGAGAGAGAGAGTTGTAAAAAAAAGAATAATAGACATACATATGAAACACTTCTTTTTAAAAGAGAGAGAGAGAGAGAGAGAGAGAGAGAGAGAGAGAGAGAGAGAGAAGAGAGAGAGAGAAAGTTGTAAAAAAAGAATAATAGACATACATATGAAACACTTCTTTTTAAAGAGAGAGAGAGAGAGAGAGAGAGAGAGAGAGAGAGAGAGAGAGATTAAAGTTTTAAGCTATGAGAATAGCTAATAATATTATAGTCCAAAATATATTGATTCCACAATGACGGAATTGCAATTGCATCGTGCAGTTAGACCATTAATAATGATGATGAACAGGTTTCCATTCGGGAACGAGTACATGGTCCATTACCCAAAGTCTCTCTCTCTCTCTCTCTCTCTCTCTCTCTCTCTCTCTCTCTCTCTCTCTCTCTCTCTCTCTCTCTCTCTCTCTCAGTATTGAAGAATCCTATTTTCCTTACGTACTCGTATGGAGCCAACAAATATCTTGCTGCTTTTTCTAGATGGATTTAAATTTGAATATCTCTCTCTCTCTCTCTCTCTCTCTCTCTCTCTCTCTCTCTCTCTCTCTCTCTCTCTCTCTCTCTCTTAGTATTGAAGAATCCCATTTTCCTTACATACTCGTATTGAGCCAACAAATATCTCGCTGCTTTTTCTAGATGGATTTAAATTTGGAATATCTCTCTCTCTCTCTCTCTCTCTCTCTCTCTCTCTCTCTCTCTCTCTCTAAGTGCGTTTTTCTTGTTAGGGTTTTAAAATCACCTTTTCTAACATTCACCCGTCTCTCTCTCTCTCTCTCTCTCTCTCTCTCTCTCTCTCTCTCCAACAAGCATCTTGCCCCTATTTCTAGATGGATTTACATTTGAATCTCTCTCTCTCTCTCTCTCTCTCTCTCTCTCTCTCTCTCTCTCTCTCTCTCTCCAACAAGCATCTTGCCCCTATTTCTAGATGGATTTACATTTGAAATCTCTCTCTCTCTCTCTCTCTCTCTCTCTCTCTCTCTCTCTCTCTCTCTCTCTCTCTCTCTCTCCATATCTTGAAGCATTCGCCCTTCCTTAGGCACGGATTGGGCTAAGAAGATTAAGAAAACGGGAAGAAAAAAAAAAAATCAACCGAAATCTGGAGAGTTTCTTGTGTATGTTGTTTGTGCAGAGGCGTCTCGGAATCGTGAAGAGTTTACTCTTGTTTTCTCTGGGCTAAAAAATATGTTTGTTTTTGTTTTATTCCTGAAACAGAGAGAAGATTATATTCCGGGCGTATCAGAATGAATAAAAGATAAGAGTTATATTTCGTTGCGTATGTGGATTTAAAGTTGCTGTTGTGTTTGCGTACCTGTTTGTCAACATGTATGGAGTTTTGTGTATACAGGAAATATAGGCGACAAGGCATTCTGACTTATAATCTAGAGGATATGCACTTTGTTTGTGATGTCTTGTGTTTGTTTTTGTTTGTGAATTTGTGCGTAGTTCGTGACTTCGTTTGCATTAGCAAAAACATACGAGGAAAGGAATAATCACATACGGTTACTGCATGAATCCATATGTGCTAATATATTCTGATTAATAATCTACAGGATATGCACTCTGTTTGTGATATCTGGTATTTGTTTCTGTTTGTGAATCTGTGGGCAGTTTGTGACTTTGTTTGTAATTTGTGACTTTATTTGCATTAGCAGTCACAAACGGGAAAAGAAATTCCACAGACTGTTTATAATCTAACAAAGTTACTGGGTTGAATTCATATATGTTAATGTATATTTTGTTGCACTATGAAAATCTACGATCCCGTAATTAAGGCGGTGCAGAATAGAACCAGTTACCGTACTTTGTGACAACCTATTCATAAAAAAATGAAACAGTAAAAGAGAAGAAAGTGGAACCGACTGATTTGCTCAGTTCTGACTTTAGAAAGCACGCTAATTCTCGGCGTCTTGTACGAAGCTTCATACTTCCGTTTACAGTGCTAAAATTGCCACACACTTCCTTTTTTATTACTTATACTTTGGACCTTTTCTGTGATTATTACTTCTATCTATACTTTATTTTTATACTTTGATTCGGAGAAGGGGGAAGGGGTGCTCCTGAAAAGCAACTATGTTGATGTTTTAGTCAGTTTGAGGAAACAAATTAAAAAAATTGCAGGTTTCTTCGGCGCAATCGAGTTTTCTTTACAGCCGCTACAGTGTATAATCAAGGCAACCGTAAACAGACCTATCTTTCGGTGGTCTCGGTATAATGCTGTATGAGCCGCGGCCCATGAAACTTTAACCACGGCCCGGTGGTGGCCTATCTTATATCGTTGTCAGAAGCACGATTATGGCTAACTTTAACCTTAAACAAAATAAAAACTACTGAGGCTACAGGGATGCAATTTGGTATGTTTGATGATTGGAGGGTGGATGATCAACATACCAATTTGCAGCCCTCTGGCCTCAGTAGTTTTTAAGATGTGAGGGCGGACAGAAAAAGTGCGGACGGACAGACAATAGTTTTCTTTTGCAGAAAATTAAAAAATTCATATATTTTTTAATTCAGTTGACTGAAGAGGACCGTCGCGCAAACGGTCGAAAACTCCCATTTTTAATAATTTTGAATCGTTTCAAAATACAGTTTTTACTCAAATTTTATGATTTCCGGTCACAGTGTATTGATGCACCCGAGACAATTTAATTCATTTTATATCTTCGATAGTGATGACTTTGACCTTCAAGTAAATTCTTCTTCTTCTTCCTTCAATTTCTTATTTTTCATTTATTTATTTCTGTTGATTTTATGTCCATG
>NC_089786.1:48292194-48307194 GCF_040412425.1 Macrobrachium rosenbergii | reverse complement strand
GCGTGAAGAAGAATCATTCGTAATAAATGGCTGATTCTTCAGCCTAAAAGAATCATGAATATTTAGTGAAGAATCATGTTCGGTAATGAAAAATCACTGAAGATAAATAGCTATTTTAAAAGGATTATTGTTACAGGGGATTCTACATTAGAGGAGAATCAAGGAATATGAGAATCATCAGTCCGAAAAAAATCATTACTTTCAAAGAATCATCTTTGTAGAGGTATCATGGACAATGTTCAATGTTTAGTTGAAATAATTTTTTATTCTATAGGAAAAATCAGCGCAGAAGAATCATTAGCATAAAAGAATCATTATCAAAGAAGGAGCATCAATTTAGGTGCATAATTAATTTACGAGAATCTTCATCTGAGCGGAACCTGTAGCGCAGAAGACGAATCAGTGCAACAGAATCAATAACTTAAAAGCCCCGCATGGGGGTAATGTCGTCAGTGCACCTCATGCGGTGCACTGTAGGCATTACTTAATGTTCTTTGCAGCGTGCCTTCGGCCCCTAGCTATAACCCCTTTCGTTTCTTTTATTGTACCTCCTTTCATATTCTCTTTCTTCCATCTTACTTTCCAACTTCTCCTAACAATTGATTCATAGTGCAACTGCGAGGCTTTCCTCCTGTTATACCTTTCAAACCTTTTACGGTCAATTCCCGTTTCAGCGCTGAATGACCTCATAGGTCCCAGCGCTTGGCCTTTGGCCTAAATCCTATATTTAACTCAACCAACTTAAAAGAATCGCGACGATAAAGGAAAGAATCAATAATTGGAAGAAAAATTCAAAACACAAGTCTGACGACCACTGATGCGAACTCTAAGAAGCAAGGGGAATCCATGTACGTATTTACGTACGTGTATCCGTGTACGTACGCAACGTAGGTCAGGGGCAGGTGTTCCGTGCATTTGCCGGAGCAAAGGAGCATTTGTATTCATTAGGTTACGTGAAAAGAGACGCCGGGGAATACTTAACCCGGGCAGACCTGGACAGTCTGTCTCCTGCCACTTTGTCCTGATTCTCGACTTCTTCTTCTTCTTCTTCTTCTTTTTTGCGAGGGAGGGAGGGAGGAGGAGGGGAGAGAAGTCTCAAGGTTTTCAAGGTTTATTTCGGAAATGTTATGGTAAATGGGGATGCTTTAAGTTGTGTGTATATGTATATATATATATATATATATATATATATATATATATATATATATATATATATATATATATATATATATATATATAAATGTGTATGTGTGCATATATAAAGTATATATATATATATATATATTTATATATATATATATATATATATATATATATATATATATATATATATATATATATATATATATATATATATATAATTGAATCACCAAAATATAGAACGGGATGATATATATATATAAAGACAAAATCCACGAAGGAAAGAAAGAAACTGAGTTTGAAGTGCTGCAAGGCCTTTCGACTTATAGTCCTTTACTTAGCTAGTAAAGGACCATAAGTCGAAAGGCCTTGCAGCACTCCACTATTTCTCTTTCCTTCGTGGATTTTGTCTTTATTATATACATATACATATATATATATATATATATATATATATATATATATATATATATATATATATATATATATACATATACATATACACGGCTTATTGATCATGAAAAACCGAAAATTATTGAAAGCATTATGACATGTTTTCCTCATATGTTTGTTCTACTTGAATCAAATGGATCAGGCATTTACTATCTTAATAAATATAGATCAGGTAATGAAGAAAATTTGCTCGGAGCAACACGACTTAATGACTTTTTAAACTACTATGTATTTACTTAATCACGGATATTCCATTGCTTAATACTTGTTATTCTCCCGTTGCTTTATGGCTTTCCGTTCACAAGACCAACAAATACCAATAATAACCACGAGAAATGAGTGACACAAAAAGAAACGTATTGCATTCAAGGTTATTTATATATATATCCTTAACAATGGCGGCAACAAAGCTTTGCTTGCGGAACCTCTATCTTTTCCAGTTATATCTGACGCAAAGAGGCTTCGGGCTAGTGATTTAAGACACCCTTAGAATCAAATCGCATTTGGCTCGCGAGAAATGCAACGTTAAGTGGTCTATGTTTACAGATTGTTTACCAGTTTGCGTTTCAAAATGCAGCCTGGGACAAATAGCTTCTTGTATAAAGAATCTTTAGGAATCGATGAACACCGAGCAGTCTGTACACAGACAGGGACACTGCTGGTAAGATCTTGACATTGGCGCCAGACTAAAAAAAACCACTCAATCAATTACCTCTGTTGTTTGTGAACACCTAGAAGATAAGTCCAATGTCTCGTAATATTCACGAGACTGAAATATATACAAATGATATGGAAGTTTTCCCCCGCAGTGCCCCTCGTGTGGGGCACTGTAGGCATTACTTAAGGTTCTTTGCAGCGTGCCTTCGGCTCCTAGCTGCAACCACTTTCGTTCCTTTTACTGTATCTCCTTTCATATTCTCTTTCTTCCATCTTACTTTCCATCCTCTCCTAACAATTGATTCAAAATGCAACTGCGAGGTTTTCCTCCTGTTACACACTTTTCAGACCTTTTACTGTCAATTTCCGTTACAGCGCTGAATGACCTCATTGGTTCCAGTGCTTGGCCTTTGGCCTAAATTCTATATTCAATTCAATTCAATTAAATTCGACATGGAAGTTTTCTCCATATAACGTTGCGATTTGTAAGATATTCACATTCATTTGGCGCCAGACTACGGAAACCACTCAGTCAATTACCTCTGTTATTGCAGAACACTTGGAAGATAAGCTATTGTCATTGCAAAGTATACAGCATTTGAAATTAGTACTAATTTTGTGAAAATTTTCTTCAAGTGGGTTTCATCCAAGGTACAGCAGTTGTGTTATGAATAGACAGTAACTATAACGTTGTTTTTTCTCTTGAGCCACCCCCTGTAATGGGAAACTGAATTAAAATTGGGAGAAAATGTTGCAGTGAGGGAGAATGTAAGATTTTTTAACATTTAGTGCTTATATTGAATAAACTAATCTCTGTTGATAGGTAATGGTAGTAATGACAAAAGTAATAATGAAACATTTTTATATCTGTTGATTAGCCTCATTTATCTTTTTTTTAGTCTATTTTTCTACCATTTCCTGTTATCTCTCTCTCTCTCTCTCTCTCTCTCTCTCTCTCTCTCTCTCTCTCTCTCTCTCTCTCTCTCTCTCTCTGTTAGCAAGAGTAGTAGCCTTCTAAATACATCTCTCTCTCATTCTCTATGGAAGAGAAATTTCTTTGTAACTAATCTTCTTCTCTCTCTCTCTCTCTCTCTCTCTCTCTCTCTCTCTCTCTCTTAGAGAGAGAATTAATATCTCTGTGCCACTTTTTCTTTCTCAGCCACCCATTTAGATCTCTCTCTCTCTCTCTCTCTCTCTCTCTCTCTCTCTCTCTCTCTCTCTCTCTCTCTCTCTCTCTCTCTCTCCCTTGGCAGAGAAGACAACTTAATTTGGGGGAGGGCCAAAAGGAAGGTTATCAAAATTCGCCCATAATTCCGAGGGAGCTATAAAGCTAAGGCTAATCTGTGTTTCAGTCACTTAAATGATCCCACAACCCATTCATAAGTCCTTATGAATGAAGAATGGCCCATTAGTATGCGTGCGACTTCCATGGGACCAACATCGTCACTCAGCTATGCAACCGGAATTTATATATAATATATATGGGGTTTGGGTTCCCTACACACACACACACACACATTATAGAGGCCAATTTCTTTAAAGACTGGTTAAAAAATACGTTTTTTGTCTACACACACACACTCATTATAGAGGCTAGTTTCTTTAAAGACTAGTTAAAAAATACGTTTTTCGTCTACACACACACACACTCATTATAGAGGCCAGTTTCTTTAAAGACGGGTTAAAAAATACGTTTTTCGTTTACACACAAACACACACTCATTACAGAGGCCAGTTTCTTTAAAGACTGGTTAAAAAATACGTTTTTCGTCTACACATAAACACACACTCATTATAGAGGCCAGTTTCTTTAAAGACTGGGTAAAAGGTACGTTTTTCGTCTATACACACACACACACACACACACACACACAAATTGGGGAGGCCAGGTTCTGTAAAGACTGAGTAAAAATCCGTTTTCCGTCTAAAAATAACTTTACGTCTCATAGTAAATATACGTAAGAAGTAATGTTCAATCTCTCTCTCTCTCTCTCTCTCTCTCCCCTTTACCAAGAAAAATTAATATCTCCCTAACACTATCTTTTTTTTCTCTCAGCCAGCCATCTCTCTCTCTCTCTTTTTTCTTTCCTTACGATAATACTCGTAAGGCCTCATTGCACCGCCGGGACCAGACCCCTAATGTTTTTGGCAAGAATCAGGAACACTTGCTTTTTTATAAGGCTAAACACAACGCTTCTTCTTTTATGTTGGCATAAACGAGGGACCTCCATTTATAATAATTCAGTTTATAGTTGTATTTAACAAGTCATATTTGTAAACTTCTCTTTGATTTTCCGGATTGTTTTATTTTATTGAATATATCAGGAACAAGGATAATGTCATCATTTCTTCTCTCAAAGGCGACGTAACACCTGACAAAGTCTTTGATTCTTTCTCTCTAGTCCACTTTTCACTGCTTCGTATAATCTCGTTTCTTTCAAGAGACGAGTCATCTACTCCGTTTATGGATGACCTCTGTCATTTTTTTTTAGTTTTCAGAAAAGAAAACTTTTGTGCTTGCTTTGTCTGTCCGTCCGCACTTTTTCTGTCCGCATTTTATTCTGTCCGCCCTCAGATCTTAAAAACTACTGAGGCTAGAGGACTGCAAATTGGTATGTTGATCATCCATCCTCCAATCATTAAACATACCAAATTGCAGCTATCTAGCCTCAGTGGTTTTTTATTTTATTTAAGGTTAAAGGTAGCGTCTGGCAACGATATAGGCCAGGCCACCACCTGGCCGTGGTTAAATTTTCATGGGCCGCGGATCATACAGCATTATACTGAGACCACCGAAAGATAGATCTATTTTCGGTGGCATTGATTATACGATGTACAGAAAACTCGATTGCGCCGAAGAAACATCGGCGCATATTTTACTTGGTTCTTTTTCCTCTTTCATTCAGATAATGATTTTTCAAGGAAAATATTCAAACTAAAGGTTCCTTTCGGGTTTCACGTCCCTAAAATTCTTCAGTGGTAGCCAAGAAGTGACTCCTTGGTTTCCCTTAAAAAAAAGGGGTCCTTTTTACCTGTCCCTCCCTAAAAGTAAGGACCTAACTAGCCGTCCCTTCCATCTTGCCTGTCTTTTCCCAGAAATAGGGTCCTTTCTAACCGTTCATTCCTAAAAATATCGTTCCTACCTAGCAGTCTCTTCACAAAAATAGGGTCCTTTCTGCCCATTCATTCACAAAACTAGGTTTTTCCTACCAGTACCTTCCCAAAACTAGGGTCCTTTCTTCAAGTACCATCCCAACAGGGTCCTTTCTACAATACTTAGGGTCCTTCTTATCTGTCTCTTCCTAAAAAATATTTTCCTGGGTACCCGTTCATTCCCAAAAATAGGTTCTTCCTACCAGTACCTTCCCAAAAATGGGGTCATTCTGACCTGTCTCTTCCTAAAAATAGGGTCCTTATTGTCCCATCTTATGTTTCCTTTCCCAAAAAACAGACTCCCCCCTATTTGTCCCCATCTCAAAAATAGTGTCCATCCTATTTGTCCCCTTCTGAAAAATAGGGTCCATCCTTCTTGTCCCCTTCTCAAAAATAGGGTCCTTCCCATTTGTCCCTTTCTCAAAAATAGGGTCCTTCCTATTTGTCCCTTTCTCAAAACTAGGATCTTCCTATCTGTCCCCTTCTCAAAAATAGGGTCCATCCTATCTGTCCCCTTCTCAAAAATAGGGTCCATCCTATCTGTCCCCTTCTCAAAAATAGGGCCATCCTACCTGTCCCTTTCTCAAAAATAGGGTCCATCCTACTAGTCCCCTTCTCAAAAATAGGGTCCATCCTATTTGTCCCTTTCTCAAAAATAGGATCCTTCTCATCTGTCCCCTTCTCAAAAATAGGGTCTATTCTACTTGTCCCCGTCTCAAAAATAGGGTCCATCCTACTTGTCCCCTTCTCAAAAATAGGGTCCTTCCTATTTGTCCCCTTCTCAAAAATATGGTCCATTCTATTTGTCCCCTTCTCAAAAATACGGTCCATCCTATTTGTCCCCTTCTCAAAAACAGGGTCCATCCTATTTGTCCCCTTCTCAAAAATAGGGTCCATGCTTCTTGTCCCTTCTCAAAAATAGGGTCCTTCCTATTTGTTCCATTCTCAAAAATAGGGTCCTTCCTATTTGTCCCTTCTCAAAAATAGGGTCCTTCCTATTTGTCACCATCTCAAAAATAGGGTCCTTCCTATTTGTCCCGTTCTCAAAAATACAGTCCATCCTATTTGTCCCCTTCTCAGAAATATGGTCCATCCTATTTATCCCCTTCTCAAAAAAAGGGTCCATCCTATTTGTCCCCTTCTCAGAAATAGGGTCCTTCCTATTTGTCCCCTTCTCAGAAATAGGGTCCTTCCTATTTGTCCCCTTCTTAAAAATACGGTCCATCCTATTTGTCCCCTTCTCAAAAGCAGGGTCCATCCTATTTGTCCCCTTCTCAAAAATATGGTCCATCCTTCTTGTCCCCTTCTCAAAAATAGGTCCACCATATTTGTATCCTTCTCAAAAATAGGGTCCTTCCTATTTGTCCATTTCTCAAAAATAGGGTCCTTCCTATTTGTTACCATCTCAAAAATAGGGTCCATCCTGTTTGTCCCCTTCTCAAAAATAGGTTCCATCCTATCTGTGCCCTTCTCAAAAATAGGGTCCATCCTAATTGACCCCTTCTCAAAAATAGGGTCCATCCTGTTTGTCCCCTTCTCAGAAGTAGGGTCCATCCTGTTTGTCCCCTTCTCAAAAACAGATTCCACCCTATTTGTCTCCTTCTTAAAAATAGGGTCCATCCTGTTTGTCCCCTTCTCAAAAATAGGTTCCAACCTATTTGTTCCCTTCTCAAAAATAGGGTCCATCCTGTTTGTCCGCTTCTCAAAATTAGGTCCATCCTGTTTGTTCCCTTCTCAAAAATATGGTCCATCCTATTTGCCCCCTTCTCAAAAATAGGGTCCATCCTATTTGCCCCCTTCTCAAAAACAGGGTCCATCCTGTTTGTCCCCTTCTCAAAAATAGGGTCCATCCTGTTTGTCCCCTTCTCTGAAATAGGTTCCATCATATTTGTCCCCTTCTCAAAAATAGGGTCCATCCTGTTCGTCCCCTTCTCAAAAATAGGTTCTATCCTATTTGTCCCCTTCTCAAAAATAGGTTCTATCCTATTTGTCCCCTTCTCAAAAGTAGGGTTCATCCTGTTTGTCCCCTTCTCAAAAATACGGTCCATCCTGTTTTCTCTTTCTCAAAAATAGGGTCTATCGTATTTGTCCCTTTCTCAAAAATAGGGTCCATCCTTCTTCTAACCTTCTCAAAAATAGGTCCACCATATTTGTCCCCTTCTCAAAAACAGGTCCACCATATTTGTCCCTTTCTCAAAAATAGGGTCCTTTTATTTGTCCCCTTCTCAAAAATAGGGTCCTTCCTATTTGTCACCATTTCAAAAATAGTGTCCATCCTACTTGTCCCCTTCTCAAAAATAGGGTCCATCCTATTTGTCCCCTTCTCAAAAATAGGGTCCTTCCTATTTGTCCCGTTCTCAAAATTAGGTCCATCCTGTTTGTCCCCTTCTCAAAAATATGGTCCATCCTATTTATCCCATTATCAAAAATAGGGTCCATCCTACTTGTCCCCTTCTCAAAAATAGGGTTCTTATTTGTCCCCTTCTCAAAAATAGGTTCCATCCTATTTGTCCCCCTTCTCAGAAATAGGGTCCTTCTTATTTGTCCCTTTCTCAAAAATAGGTTCCATCCTGTTTGTCCCCTTCTCAAAAATAGGGTCCATCCTGTTTGTCCCCTTCTCAAAAATAGGGTCCATCCTGTTTGTCCCCTTCTCAAAAATAGGGTCCATCCTGTTTGTCCCCTTCTCAAAAATAGGGTCCATCCTATTTGTCCCCTTCTCAAAAATAGGGTCCATCCTGTTTGTCCCCTTCTCAAAAATAGGGTCCACCCTGTTTGTCCCCTTCTCAAAAATAGGTTCCATCCTATTTGTCCCCTTCTCAAAAATAGGGTTCATCCTGTTTGTCCCCTTCTCAAAAATAGGGTCCATCCTGTTTGTCTCTTTCTCAAAAACAGGGTCCATCCTATTTGTCCCCTTCTCAAAAATATGGTCCATCCTCTTTGTCCCCTTCTCAAAAATATGGTCCATCCTATTTGTCCCCTTCAAAAATAGGGTCCATCCTATTTGTCCCCTTCTCAAAAATAGGGTCCATCCTGTTTGTCCCCTTCTCAAAAATAGGTTCCATCCTATTTGTCCCCTTCTCAAAAATAGGGTCCATTCTGTTTGTCCCCTTCTCAAAAATAGGGTCCATCTTATTTGTCCCTTTCTTAAAAATAGGGTCCATCCTATTTGTCCCCTTCTCATAAATAGGGTCCACCCTATTTGTCCCCGTTCACAAAAATAGGGTCCATCCTACTTATCCCCTTCTCAAGAATAGGGTCCATCTTGTTTGTCCCCTTCTCAAAAATAAGGTCCATCCTGTTTGTCCCTTTCTCAAAAATAGGGTGCATCCTATTTGTCTCTTTCTCAAAAATAGGTTCCATCCTATTTGTCCCTTTCTCAAAAACAGGATCATTCCTATTTGTCACCTTCTCAAAAACAGGGTCCGTCCTATTTGTCCTTCTCAAAAATAGGGTCCATCCTATTTGTCCATTTCTCAAAAATAGGATCCTTCCTATTTGTCCCTTTCTCAAAAATAGGGTCAATCCTATTTGTCTCTTTCTCAAAAATAGGGTCCATCCTATTTGTTCACTTCTCAAAACTAGAGTCCATCCTATCTGTCCCCTTCTCATAAATAGGGTCCACCCTATTTGTCCCCTTCTCAAAAAATAGGGTCCATCCTATTTGTCTTCTCAAAAATAGGGTCCATCCTATTTGTCCCTTTCTCAAAAATAGGATCCTTCCTATTTGTCCCCTTTTCAAAAATAGGTTCTTCCTATTTGTCCCCTTCTCGAAAAATAGGGTCCATCCTATTTGTCCCCTTTTCAAAAATAGGATCCTTCCTATTTGTCCCTTTCTCAAAAATATGGTCCTTCCTATTTGTCCCTTTTCAAAAACCAAGTCCTTCCTATTTGTCCCTTCTCAAAAATAGGGTCTTTCCTATTTGTCCCTTCTCAAAAAACCAAGTCCTTCCTGTTTGTCCCTTCTCAAAAACCAAGTCCTTCCTGTTTGTCCCTTCTGAAAAACCAAGTCCTTCCTATTTCTCCCTTCCCAAAAACCGAGTCCTTCCTATTTGCCCCTTCTCAAAAACCGAGTCCTTCCTGTCCTTCATTTTCTAAAAACAGGATGTTTGCGTGGCAAGGTGTCATTTCATTGCATCTTTCTGCAACACATGAGGTTCGAATGGTCATGAATTTTGTGTAACAGTCGGGAAGACTAAAAAACATGCAGTGTTTTACGTTCTAGTATAAAACTAGTATTTACAATGGTAGGAAAGACTCTCATCTGTTTTCTGACCCCGTAAAAATCTCATTCCTGGAAAGAAACTTCCAGACTTGTGGCGGACTGGGTTGCGAAGTTGGAGGTCTTGAAGTTATTAATGGTATAAGAGTAAAGGTTGCCTTGAAGTTCTTGGTGTTTTAACGATGGCTGTTGTTTTTGGAGTTCTTATCGTATGCATAGTGAAGTTATTGTTTTCAGTTTGTTTAAGTTTTAATGGGGAAGTTTTTTTTTTATTCTAGGCTGTTGCTATTTTTTGTAATAGTGAAGTTTATGTTTTCCCCATTCGAACGGTAAAGCTCAATGTCTTGAAGTTATTCTTGTTTTAATGGTGAAATTTATGCAGTGAAGATTTTGATGTTTTAACAGAAAAAAAATTCTTGTTTAGAGGCCGTTGTAGTTTTGATGAATAATTTGTGAAGTTAATGAAGTTTTAACTGGGAAATTATATTTTTAAGGTTGCCGCCGTGGCTTAAATAGTCAAGCTGAAGTTACTGCTACTTCGTTGAGAAGTTGAACCGAAGGTAGGTAAACTTTGTGGGTGTAGTTGGTAAGCGAATATTAATGATGGTGTGAAATTTCAAGTTCTTGACCGTGAAGCTGTGGTCATGAAATAGAAAAAAAAAATCACTAACTACATACTGGTTTTTTTCTGAGAAGGTCAAAGGTCAGTCAGTGGTAATGGAAATTAAGATTATCGGTTAATTAAGTGAGCTACAAAGTTGACCGTCTTTCAGTTATATAGGTCAAGGGTCAAAGAGTGAAAACGAAATAGCTTTTCAGTGTAGTTTCAGGAACTATACTTTTGACCTTGATTGCACCATGAAGGTCATAGGTCAGACAGTGCAAACGATGACAAGTGTTTCAAATTAGTTTTACCAAGCAGTGAAAATGATCGTAAGTTTTTCAAGTTAGTTTTATCAAGATAGCTTTATGAAGTTAGTTTTATCAAGCTAGCTTTATCAAGTTAGCTTTATCATGTTAGCTTTCTGAAGTTAGCTTTATCAGCGGCAACTTTGACTTCATTATAGGCAACTTTAGGCATCATGGCAAGTAGGACTCGTATTTATTAGGTCCTTAATTAGTGTCGCAATATACTTTCCATCAACTAATATTTTTTCACTGTTAGGTCAAATTATCTTCCTATTCGTCTTTAAAAAAATAGGTTGATTGTTTTTCTTTATCACCAGCCACTTATTCTTCAACCCTGGCAATCACAACAACGCGATGTTGTTTTTCTTAAGAACCAAACACAAACAGCAACAACATCGGAAGATGTTGCTTCCTATGGCAACTTTAAAAAAGAAATAAAGTAAAACTTGAAAAGATGAACGTAACAAATGGACATTGTTTTGCGTCGCAGCAGCAACAACAGATAGATACAACAACAATTTTAGCGGAAAAATGGCAAATGAACTTCCCTTTTGTTTCAGAGAAAGAAGAAACCCAAAACAACAGCAAACAGATTTTGAATTGTCACAACAACAAACAAATGTATAAGAAAATACGAACAACAACCTAGTCGCAACAAATAAAACAAAACTAAAGCGAAAAAACATGAAAAAATTATAAACAACTCCGTTTTTGTTAAAGAGAAACAAAAAAAAACTCAAAACAATAACAACAAATTTTTATTGTCACAACAACAAAGAAAAACATCGGAAAGTTAGGGGGGGGAAACCTAGCTACAACAAATACAACAACAACTAAAGCGAAAGAAAAAAAGACAGAAAAACAACAAACAAACTTCTCTCTTTTGTGTCAGAGAAACAAGAAACTCAAAACAACAGCAAACAGATTTGCTTTGGGTCAAAACAACAAACATAAACGTAAAAAAATAAGAGGAAAGCCCAACCACAACAAATAAAACAACAACTAAAGCGAAAGAAACAAAAGATAAAAAAAAGTGACAAACACACTTCTCTCTTGTGTCAGAAAAACAAAAAACCCGAAACAACAACAGAGAAACAAGAAACCCAGAACAACAACAAATAGATTTTTATTGTCACAACAATAAGCAAAACCATAAAAATAAGTGAAAAACTTAGCCACAACAAATAAAACAAATGAAGCGGAAGAAACAACAGCTAAACAACAACAACAAATTTCCCTTTCGTGCCAGAGAACCAAAAAAATAAAACAACAACAAACATTTTTTTTGTCGCAACAACAAAGCAAAACATAAGAAAACAAGAAGAAAAAACCTTGTCTTTGTGACGAAAGACTTGGAACAGAAACGAACAGCAAATTAACTTTCAAATCACCTAGAATAACAAGAACAGCAAGAACAGCAGAACAGCGAAATACAACAACAAACAAAAAATGTGACCAGGCCTCGTTCGAACAATGACGACGTAATCTAACTGGCTGGTCTGTGCTTTCAACACCTTAATCAACACCATAATTAAACTTTTCCGCCTGCTGGCTCGTGGCTCCTGGCTCTGATACAGAGGCCACGGCTCCTCTGCATATCAGAAGTATTGCATAATCATTATTATTATTATTATTATTATTATTATTATTATTATTATTATTCAGAGGATGAAACCTATTCAAATGGAACTAGCCCACCACAGGGGCCACTGACTTGAAATTCAAGCTTCCAAGATTCTTATTATTATTATTATTATTATTATTATTATTATTATTATTATTATTATTATTATTATTATTATTATTATTATTATTATTATTATTATTTATGAAACCTATTTATTGAAATTCAGGATTATTATTATTATTAGATTATTATTATTATTATTAGCCTTATTCATTCAAATATTAACAGGATGACCCTATTCAAATGGAACCATTGACTTGAAATTCAAGCTTCCAATGATGATGATGATGATGATGATTATTATTATTATTATCAGGAGATGAACTTATTCATTCAAATGGAACAAGACCACCACAGGGGCCATTGACTTGAAATTCAAGCTTCCAATGATGATGATGATGATAATGATGATTATTATTATTCAGAAGATGAACCTAGTCATATGGAACAAGCCCGCCACAGGGGCCACTGACTTGAAATTCAAGCTTCCAAAGATTATTATTATTATTATTATTATTATTATTATTATTATTATTATTATTATTATTATTATTCAGAAGACGAACCCTATTCTTGTGGAACAAGCCCACCACTGGGGCCAACGACTTGAAATTCAAGTTTCCAAAGAATATGGTGCTCACTAGGAAGAAGTAAGAGGAGATAAAAAAGAAAAACTGAATTAATAAATTAATAAATAGATAAAAATGTATTAAAAGTGCAAAGGGGAATAGTATTAGAGTAGTAATTCATTGCATCTTTGCTTGAACTTTTGAAGTTCCAATTGCACGACGTTCCACAGTCCAACGGTGGGAGGAATAAAGGATCTCTGGAACTGAGAAGTTCGACAGCGAGGCCATTAAGCCCTGCATAGCGATAACATTGTATAGCTTCGGGGCTGCATAGCTACAGAATTGTAGAATTGCTTAGTCACGGTGCTAAATAATATTATCACGTCAGTCACGTAAAACTGTTAAGATTCTTAGTTGATCTATAAGTACAAAGTCTCTTACAGAGCAATTCTAAGACTAATATTAATAAGCAGAAAACAACTTTTTTTTTGATGGACAGATATTACTCTTTGACATATATATGATGCAGTTACACCTTAAATGTAAACACTGGAGTATGTTCCTCTATGAAAACTTTTGATGTCCTAAATTAAAAGAGATTTTATTATTTTTTACTAAATAAAAACCTGTGACCTTGAAAATAAACAAAGTAAAAAAAATGTATGGTCTGCCTAAGATTCATAAACAAAACATACCAATTCGACCTATTTTATCTTCAACAAATACGCCTAATTACAAATTATCTAAATTCATTATTCCTCATATCAATCACTTGGCTGTAAACGAATTTAGCTTGAGAAATTCAAAGGAGTTTTTCGATTACATAACAAATGTCAAACTACCGGAAACATCATTCATGACTAGTTTTGACATAGAATCTCTCTACACCAACATCCCTATAAAAGAAACTATCAAAATAATCACTGATTCTGTCTATGAAAATGACAACTCATTTCGAAACCTGTCAAATATCTCTACACCAACATCCCTATAAAAGAAACTATCAAAATAATCACTGAGTCTGTCTATGAAAATGACAAACTCATTTCGAAACCTGTCAAAGAAAGAATTTGAGCTTAGTAACTGAAGATAATTTCTTTATTTTTAATGACAGGTACTTGAAACAAATTGAAGGTTTGTCCATGGGCAACCCTATATCAGCTACCTTCGCTAATATTTTTGAGTCACCACGTTCAACAGTGATTACCTAATTGCCCAAAAGAATTTAAACCTCTAATATATAAACGATATGTGGATGACACGTTCTTGGCTTTTGAAAAAGAAGAACATATTATGCCCTTTTTAACTACCTTAATACTCAGCATGCGAAGATAAAATTCACGATGGAAGAGAGGTCAATAACAGAATACCTTTCCTTGATCTACTTATAGAAAATGATAAATACAATTCTGAAATAAAAGTATCTATATTTAGAAAACCTACCTTCACCGGACTCGGTTTAAATTTTCTAAGTGCCTGTTTTGAAAAATACAAAACAAATGCCATCACCACACTTGTACACCGAGCATTTAACTTATCCTCAAATTACTCATTATTTCATAAAGAGGTAGAATTTTTACATTCGTTTTTTAAATCTAATGGTTTTAGTGGCAATATTTTTTTATGGTTACGTACGTAGATTTTAAATAATAAATTTAAACCAGATGATCAAAAGAGTGGCCCTGAGAGAAACATAATGTATTTTAGGTTTCCTTACATATCTAAATACGTAAACCACACATTATGTAAAGAACTAAGAGAACTATTCCAGTTATATCTGCCTCAAACTGACTTGCATCTAGTGTTATATAACAACTTTAAAATAAAAACAGACTTCAGTTGTAAAGAGAAACTATACCGAGTGGTCTGTGTTCGTCGATTGTTTACAAATTCACGTGTTCCAAGTGCAATTTGGAATATATCGGCTCCAGTATAAAGAATCTTTCGTTTCGAATCGACCAACACAGAGCTGTCAGTTCACGAACAGCTGTACCACTGGTAAGACCTCTACAGTCAACAATAAGAGACTACTGCCAGAGAGGACTTTAAAACACTGACAAAGTCCAGCAATGAACAAGAACTTAGAATTTTAGAATCTATATTGATTAGATTAAATAAGCCAGCTTTAAACCTTGATGGCAGTTCATTTGTACATAATGTAAATATGTTTTATATTATATTGTCCTATTTTTTATTTTTTAGTTTTTCTTTTA
>NC_089786.1:48279694-48287194 GCF_040412425.1 Macrobrachium rosenbergii | reverse complement strand
AAAGCACACTCGCTGACTGCGCAGAGAGAGAGAGAGAGAGAGAGAGAGAGAGAGAGAGAGAGAGAGAGAGAGAGAGAGAGAGAGACTCTTGCAAACTTAACTCAAAGGGAAATGTACTAGAAATGAAATTGTGTGTGTGTGAGAGAGAGAGAGAGAGAGAGAGAGAGAGAGAGAGAGAGAGAGAGACATGGAGTAGTTTGTTCTAGGAGGAGATGGCTATTCAGTTAATAAAACTTGATATGCTGTCAGAAAAGAGAGAGAGAGAGAGAGAGAGAGAGAGAGAGAGAGAGAGAGAGAGAGAGAGAGAGAGAAATATCATCATATCATTGTCAACAGAACTCCTTTTTAAGAAATTGAAACCTTCATATGCAAACAAATATATTAAAAGAGAGAGAGAGAGAGAGAGAAAAGAGAGAGAGAGAGAGAGAGAGAGAGAGAGAGAGAGAGAGAGATCTTTCATAATATCATTATTAACAACTCCTTTTTATGAAAATTAAACCTTCATCTGCAAACAAAAATATTAAAAAGAGAGAGAGAGAGAGAGAGAGAGAGAGAGAGAGAGAGAGAGAGAGAGAGAGAGAGATCAAACTATCATTGTTAATAGGCCACATTTCAATAAGATTCAAACTTGCATATGTTATGAGGTGCAGAGAGTTCAGTCCAATCTTGTCTTAGCAAACAGTTAACATCAGGGACATAATTCTACGTATAATGACGTCACAGCAAAACGAATCTCACTGGTATTTTGAAATAAGAAAATTCATCACCAATTTTGCAGTGACTGACCGTAATGCAGTGATTCGATCTCACAAATCTCTCTCACATGACAAAATTTGTTCTGTTCGTAAAAACTGGAAATATTGAAAGACTTGGTAAGGAATGGAATGGAATATAGAGTTTACGCCAAAGGCCAAGCACTGGGACCTATAAGGTCATTCAGCGCTGGAAAGAAAATGAGAGTAGGTAGCTTGAAAGGTGTAACAGAAGGAAAACCTTGCAGTTGCACTATGAAGTAATTATTGTTAGGAGAAGGTGGATAACAAGTTAGAAGAAAGATAATATGAATGGAGGTACAGTAAAAGGAATGAAAGGGGTTGCAGCTAGAGGCCGAAGGGACGCTGCAAAGAACCTTTAGTAATGCCTACAGTGCACCCCGTGAGGTGCACTGACGGCACTATCCCCCGACGAGGGTTAATGGTGTGGAAAATTGTGAAACATTAAGAAAATGTCTGGGAATATTGGCAACTGAAAGGAGGTCATCAAATGAAAATAACTTTTACAGAAATAAAATGGAAAAAATACATCATCTGCAGAAATAACGTAACTGAAAATCCAGTAATTTTGAAATAAAAAATGACACGTAATATTTGCTAATATTAAAGGAAATAATAAGGACAATCTGTATATTTTATAAGAAACTGTTATGGGAAATATGGCAGGATAGAAAATAATTGTATGGAATATCTGGAAGCTTAAAAATATAGTATATGAAAACACAAGAAGCTTAGAAAATAAAGTCTAGGGAAACCTGGACACTTCAAAAGGTGAAATTGCATCGGAAGTTATTTAAAAGAAATTACAAAATGAAACAAGTAAAAAATGCGTCGGAGTGTCTTCGGCGCAATCGAGTTTTCTGTACATCGTATAATTAAGGCCACCGAAAACAGATAAGTTTTTCGGTGGTCTCGGTATAATGCTGTATGAGCCGCGGCCCATGAAACTTTAACCACGTCACTGTGGTGGCCTATCCTGTATCGTTGCCAGACAAGGTTTATGGCTAACTTTAACCTTAAATTAAATAAAAATTACTGAGGCTAGAAGGCTGCAATTTGGTATGTTTGATGATTGGAGGGTGGATGATCAACATACCAATTTGCAGCCTTCTAGCCTCAGTAGTTTTTAAGATCAAAGCCGGCACAATAGTTGTCTTTTACAGAAAACTAAAACCCGCAAAATTCAAAAGAAACGGCGCTCTGAAAACTCTGGGTAACTTAGAAAAAGATATTTCTAGGGAAATCTGGCAACTTGAAAGCGAGAACCGTACGAGAAAATCTGGCAGATTACAGAATGGGGAAAGCTGGCATAAGGTATTCAATATGGGTGTTCCTGTTTCCGTTATCACTGATTCGTACAACCATCTTTTTTTGTGTTTGTTTTTTTGGGCTTTTTCGGAGATTGGCTTCACTCATTTTACTTCTTCTCTTCTTTTCTCATTCTTTAGGCCTGGATTAGATGGAAACTTTCCGCTGTCCGTTCCGTCCACCTTTTTCGAAAAAAGGCTGGCAACAAGAGGTCTGTTTATTTCAAACCTGACATTACGTGATTGCATCATCTGAAGCAAATTTGGTTCATAAACATTTAAGGAGGCCTGCCCTCTACAATAGCTCTCTGATAAAACCTTCCAACAGCTGTAGCAATTTAAACTCGACGCTGTTGCTGTACACCGACTGCTTAATAAATTATTATATATATATATACAATATATATATAATTTCTATATATATATTATATATATATATGACTATTTTTGGATTCACTTGTCACTACAAAGCCTAAGATCCATGTGCAAAAAACTTGGAGCAGTTATGATGTCCGGTAGCGGGAAACGAACCCGTCCAATAATCACGTCAAATTTCTTGCGCTTGGAGCTTAAGGGCTTATTATCAACTGTCGGTAACATATAGTGACAAGTGAATTAGATATTAAAAACGTTTGTAACTGATTATATATATATATATATATATATATATATATATATATAGGGGGCATTATATATATATATATATATATATATGTATCTGGTAAAAAATTGACCAGTAGACTATATATATTTATATATATATATATATATATATATATATATATATGATGTCCGGTAGCGGAAACGAATATAATATATATATATATATATATATATATACATACATACATACATACCTATATATATACATTTTTTCATATAAATTATATATATACACACATACATATATAGATATATATAAACTTTCTGGGTGATATATTATTACTGATTTAGTTATATTAGATGCGAAATATGTCATGGAAACCTACACTTAGAATTGTTCACATTGTTCAGGCCAGGCCTGTTAGGTTAGGTTATGTGATATCTATTTTAGGTGAGGCAACATTATTCCTGTCTTGAGATTTATTTCTGTCATAATTGAGTGCGGGTATAAATGAAAGTTTCTCCAGATTGGGAATTTAACTCTCCCCCCCGCCCCCCACCGCCCGCCCAACCTTAAATTTGGCAATTACGGTACAAGTCAGAGAACGTAAGTTGGGTTAGGTTAGCATGGGTTAAATTAGGATTTGAATAGGAGAGGGAAGGGGTCCCATGGAATATTTTTTAAACCCCGGGGAACGGAACTGAATTGAGTATAGAATTTAGGCCAAAGGCCAAGCGCTGGGACCTATGTGGTCATTCAGCGCTGAAAGGAAAATTGAGAGTAGAAAGGTCTGAAAGGCGTAACAGGAGGAAAACCTCAAAGCAGTTGCACTATGAAACAATTGTTAGGAGAGGGTGGATAGAAAGAAGGAAGAAAGAGGATATAAAAGGAGGTACAGTAAAAGGAATGAAAGGGGTTGCAGCTAGGGGCTGAGGGAACGCCGCAAAGAACCTTCAGCAATGCCTACAGTGCACCGCGTGAGGTGCACTGATGGGTTTAACCCCCTAGGGATCGGGAACTTACGTAGAAGATTTTTGGGAAACTGAAAAAACTTCCATATATCTCATACCACATTATTATGGATAGTTACTGCGCCCTCATAAGATCTTTTAATGCCCGAATACTGCCCACCCTGTTGTCCAGAGGTCCACAATAGGCTTCCGATGCCCTTCAATACATTTTGACACTTGACGTGCGCCTTTGGGCAAAGAGCCTGTGCTGCCATTGCCCCAGATTAATCGAAAACAATCAATCAACTGGTTCCATGAAACTGGAGGAATTATGACATCACAAATAAACTGCTTCAAATGGAGCCTTTATTAGTATGTAACTTAAGCTTATTATTATTTGAGGTTACATGGAGATACTGAAGAGCATTCAATCAATAGATCTATAATGCTTTATTAGGCCACAGTAATAAACTATAACCTACCTTTAATTACCATCAATAATCAATGTGCTAATAAAATATTCAAGGGAGGAAGAGAGAGAGAGAGAGAGAGAGAGAGAGAGAGAGAGAGAGAGAGAGAGAGAGAGAGAGAATATTAGTAATCAGTCCATAATATCTGATATGCAACGAAAAAAACGAGAGAGATAGAAAAAAAAGAAAGACTGGTAACAAGTTAATAAAGCAAAATGAGAGAGAGAGAGAGAGAGAGAGAGAGAGAGAGAGAGAGAGAGAGAGATGGTAATCAGTTAATAAAACTTAATATGCTGCAGAAAAGAGAGAGAGAGAGAGAGAGAGAGAGAGAGAGAGAGAGAGAGAGAGAGAGAGAGAGAGAGAGAGAGAGAGAGAATGGTATTCAGTTAACAAAACTTGATATGCTGTAGAAAAGAGAGAGAGAGAGAGAGAGAGAGAGAGAGAGAGAGAGAGAGAGAGAGAGAGAGAACGAGTAATAGTGGCCAAAACTTTCTGTAGAAACTATCCTTTTCACTGAGAGAGAGAGAGAGAGAGAGAGAGAGAGAGAGAGAGAGAGAGAGAGAGAGAGAGAGAGAGAGAGAGAGAGGTATTCAGTTAATAAAACTTAATATGCTGTTCACTGAGAGAGAGAGAGAGAGAGAGAGAGAGAGAGAGAGAGAGAGAGAGAGAGAGAGAGAGAGAGAGAGAGATGTCATGCCCAAAACTTTCTGTCGAAACTATCCTTTTCACTGAGAGAGAGAGAGAGAGAGAGAGAGAGAGAGAGAGAGAGAGAGAGAGAGAGAGAGATGTAGTGCCCAAAACTTTCTGTCGAAACTATCCTTTTCACTGAGAGAGAGAGAGAGAGAGAGAGAGAGAGAGAGAGAGAGAGAGAGAGAGAGATGTCATGCCCTAAACTTTCTGTCGAAACTATCCTTTTAACTGAGAGAGAGAGAGAGAATCTTGGAGACTAAATTAAATATGGAATGAGGTGCGTCTCTCTTGCTGAACCGTTCCGTTCCGTTTCAACCGCCAGAACGGAATATAAATGGAGGCAGCCAGCGGAGGGAAGTTGGACATCAGTCAGAAGTGAGGAAAAGAAGAGAGAGAGAGAGAGAGAGAGAGAGAGAGAGAGAGAGAGAGAGAGAGAGAGAGAGAGAGAGAGAAAACCAACTATATAGTCTTGGCAAAGACTCTGTTCTCCTGCCAGGAACATTGTTGAAATGTTTGGGTTCTGGAAGGTTACTCCAAGACCACACACAAGTTCTAGGACCAGAGTCGAGTTCAAAAACTGTCTAAGGGACATCGCGACTTCTCCGTAGAATGGGTAACAATGTCTCGGAATGTTCGTGATTTGTAATTCATTCTTTGAACTCATGGTTTTCTTGTATTCTTTAGGCGCGCCCACTCTGGGTGAAAAATGTCATAAACACATGTCGACAACTTATCGCACACACATCACAAACAGTTTGAATACAAGTCAGCGACTTAGTTCAAACAATTACTCTCGAGACATCGCGACTTCTCTTTAGAATGGGTAACAATGTCTCTGAACCGTTCGTGATTTGTAATTTCTTGAACTCAAGGTTTACTTGTGTTCTTTAGGGTGCATTCAAACTGGTAAACATGTCATAAACACACATCGACAACTTATCACATACACATCACAAACAAATTGAGTACAAGTCAACGACTTAATTCGTACAACTACCAGCATTTACCAGGGTATGTCCACACTTCGGTAGAAAATGTCATAAACATGTCGACAACTTAGTGCCCACCATCGCAAACAAGTTGAATGCAAGTCAGGACCTAGCTCATACAATTACCAGCATATACCAATGGTTCGTTTCTCACCTACGTTCATTGACTTGTTTTTAACTTGTTGATGATATGCATTAAACGGGTTGTCGACATAAGTTTATGGCATGTCTTACTGTCGTGGGGCTGTACCCTTACAGCATGACACTTGGCTTCTTGAAGGTTGTGAAGAAGCTGTGGATTCTGAAACACTGATTTGAACTTGAAGACTTGTGCCTTATGAGGTTTAGTAATACTTTATGGTCTATCTGAAGCTTGCCATGAATTCATGGATTCTCCAAAGGTGACATGATTTTAGGGACTCTATAAGTGGGATATGTAAATAAGTGGGATTTTAGTGGGATATTCTATAATTCTATAAGTGGGATATGTATCTTCAAGGATTCTATAAGTGGATATGCATCTTTAAGGATTCTAGAAGTGGGATATGTATCTTTAAAGATTCTATAAGTGGGATATGTATCTTCAAGGATTCTATAAGTGGGATACTCGTATGTATCTTAAAGTTCCATGGATATGTATCTTCAAGGATTCATGGGATGTGTTTCTTCAAAGGATTCTATTGGGATATGTTTCTTCATGGATTCTATAAGTGGGATATGTATCTTCATGGATTCTATAAATGGGATATGTATCTTCAAGAATTCTATACGTGGGATATGTATCTTCAAGGATTCTAGAAGTGGGATATGCATCTTTAAAGATCCTCGAAGTGAGATATATTAAAGATCCTCGAAGTGAGATATATATATCTTTAAGGATTCTATAAGTGGGATATATGTATCTTCAAGGATTCTTGATATATATCTTTAAGGATTCTATAAGTGGGATATATTTCAGTTTCATGGAATCTCATCAATGATGCTACAAAAACTGTAATTTCTTGAAAGCAGTGACATTTTTAAAGATATTCTCAGGTCTGTCAAATACCAGAGTGACATTAAAGGTATTTTAAGTCTGTCAAGAAAACTTAAAACTGCAATATGAAACTTCAAAGAATTTCAGTAGCCGTTCCACAATGTACGTTCTTAGAAACTGGATTTTTGAGACTCCTAAATTCTGCTAAGACTTACTGAATCCCCATTCCTGTCAGTTTGTAAATCTACAAAGCCTATTTATCCATCATGCAAAGGCTGTTAGGGTTTCAAAGGACTCTAAAGGATGTCAAGCCTTCTTGACTCCAAACGGGTGTAGGACTTCAGTGGCCTTTAAGTTACCCGGCCCCTGGAAGGTGTTTTGGGTTTGAGGACCCTTAAAGAAATTTAGGACTGTAGGGATACCACAAAGGCTTTTAGGAGTCTTGATTTATACAGGTTATTGAACTCTGTAAAAACTGTTCCAATTTTATGGATTCCTGGTAGGATTTTCTGGTTACGAATTTGTTTTTAGAACTTCTAGGAATCCTTAAGGAGTCCTATCCCGATTTCACGGATTCGTAAGGATTATGATGCAATCTGGCTGTGCTGATGTGTCCGCAAGGAACTGGAATTCTTGTGTATTTTTTGTCAATTATTATTATTATTCAGAAGAGGAACCCCATTCATGCGGAACAAGCCCACAGGGCGACTGACTTGAAATTCAAGCTTCCAAAGAATATTA
>NC_089786.1:48264694-48269694 GCF_040412425.1 Macrobrachium rosenbergii | reverse complement strand
CCTTCTTCCTCTGTAGACGAAATCTCTCTCTCTCTCTCTCTCTCTCTCTCTCTCTCTGGAAAAGCCTCCATCTCTTGTTGATTCGCCGTAAACATGTTATGATAGTTATGAAAGAATTAGGAGAGAGAGAGAGAGAAAGAAGAATGAGAGAGAGAGAGAGAGAGAGAGAGAGAGAGAGAGAGAGAGAGAGAGAGAGAGAGAGAGAGAGAGAGAATCCCATAGATATTTTGATGTTCAGGAAACACGAAACAATAACGAGATAGAGAGAGGGAAAAGGGAATGAGAGAGAGAGAGAGAGAGAGAGAGAGAGAGAGAGAGAGAGAGAGAGAGAGAGAGAGAGAGAGAATCCCATAGATATTTTGATGCCCTGGAAACACGAAACAGAAAACGAGATAGAGAGAAGGGAGAGAGAGAGAGAGAGAGAGAGAGAGAGAGAGAGAGAGAGAGAGAATCCCACAGATATTCTGATGCCCTGGGAACACGAAACAGAAGACGAGATAGAGAGAAGGAAAAGGAAAAAGGAGAGAGAGAGAGAGAGAGAGAGAGAGAGAGAGAGAGAGAGAGAGAGAGAGAGAGAGAGAGAGAGAGATTTGTTAGGAGGTATCTAGACGAGTAAACAAAAATGTTTAAACATTACTTAGCTCCTCGTCCAATGTAAATGAACTTTCATTATGTTCGCGATGAATGTTATTTTAAGTTCCCTGCCAATTAAAGGCAATAGGAAAAAATTCACTTCACACTGCAACATCCGTAACATTTTTCTCGGCAATTAGCGATATTCGAGTAGCATTATGCGTTCATAGCAAGAGTGTGCACACATGATCGCTGACACACTTTAAAAAACACAGACACACTTGCACATACATCTGTATATTTAGCTGTATGTATATATATATATATATATATATTTATATATATATATATATATATATATATATACATCTATCTATCTAGTTATATATATATATATATATATATATATATATATATATATATATATATATATATATATATATATATATTGTATATATATAACTAGATAGATGTATGTGTGTGTGTTTGTGCTTTTTAAAGTGTTTATGTGATTCTGTGTACACACCGTTGCTATGATCGTATATATACATACATACATACATATATATAAATTATATTAGGTCGTTACGTATTTTAACTTACAGAATTACCTATGAATGAACAAGGAGACAAAGAGATCATGAAAATAATAATAATAATAATAATAATAATAATAATAATAATAATAATAATAATAATAATAATAATAATAATAATAATAATAATAATAATAATAATAATACTGTTTAAGATATATTCAAGGAAGCAAAGCAAGCTACTTAAGCATGAAAAATATGAAGAGGAGAAGGATTAGACAAAAAGTAAATAGATAAAAAACAAAGAGAGAGAGAGAGAGAGAGAGAGAGAGAGAGAGAGAGAGAGAGAGAGAGAGAGAGAGATCAAAGAAAACATGATATTAAGAACAAGAATACAGAGACAGCAGGTAAAGAGAGAGAGAGAGAGAGAGAGAGAGAGAGAGAGAGAGAGAGAGAGAGAGAGAGAGAGAGATCAAAGAAAAATGATAAACATGAATTAAGAACAAGAATACAGAGACAGCAGGAGAGAGAGAGAGAGAGAGAGAGAGAGAGAGAGAGAGAGAGAGAGAGAGAGAGCAAGTAAAACATGATATTAAGAACAAGAATACAGAGACAGCAGGTAAAGAGAGAGAGAGAGAGAGAGAGAGAGAGAGAGAGAGAGAGAGAGAGAGAGAGAGAGAGAAAACATGATATTAAGTAAAGAAAACATGATATTAAGTACAAGAATACAGAGAGAGCAGGAAAGAGAGAGAGAGAGAGAGAAGAGAGAGAGAGAGAGAGAGAGAGAGAGAGAGAGAGAGAGAGAGAGAGAGAGAGAGCAAGGAAAACATGATATTAAGTACAAGAAACAGAGACAGCAGGTAAGAGAGAGAGAGAGAGAGAGAGAGAGAGAGAGAGAGAGAGAGAGAGAGAGAGAGAGGCCTGCTGCCAGTGAAACCGAGAGAAAATGGAAAACGACAGTGAAAAGTCAGCGGAATGACTGAAGGGAGAGAACTGGATAAAGGTGAACTGCAAACAGCATTTGTCAAGACAGGTCTAACAGGCTAGGGGAAGTGGAAAGTGCAGCATACAATATGTCACGCATGCATATCTAAACGCATATCTAAACGCATATGACAAGATATATGCGGATGAAGTTTTAAATATTTATGCTTATATGTGAATGTGCATTAATCTTTGCTTGTTTAGTGTATGTAATCATCTTCAGTAAATAATTTCTGTTAATAATTTTTCTCGTTAAAAAGGAGTTATTTTATTCTTTTATTCTGTCAGAAAGGACAGGTTAATTTGGGATAAGCAGGGATAGGTATATGTGATAAGTTTAATTGGTATGACGTCAGCATAAGAAGGAATTTAGGAGGCAAGATTATCATTGGTACACACGAAGCTATACACAGGAGTAAAATATGTTGGTAAAGTTTACATTTTGCTACACAAATACATACCACATAAATATGAATGCTTATATATATATATATATATATATATATATATATATATATATATATATATATATATATATATATATATATATATATATATATATATACACTATATATATGTATACATATATATGTATATATATATATATATATATATATATATATATATATATATATATATATATATATATATATATATATATATATATAGAGAGAGAGAGAGAGAGAGAGAGAGAGAGAGAGAGAGAGAGAGAGAGAGAGAGAGAGAGATGAGAGATGTACGTATGTGTTTGTGTTTGTATGCATGTATGTATAATGCTTTCTTGTACGTATGTATGTACAATGATACTGTACTTGTTGTTCGTCACTATTTAAACCAAATGAAATCCTTTTCCGAAGGATCACTCGTCAGACCCAAAAGGATATATGCCAGTGATATCCTCAAGGAAGCGAGAGAGAGAAGGGAGAAAAGGAGGAAGAGATCTCTCTTTATCATCCTTGGCATAACTCGGAGAGATCCTTTTATCCTCCCGGCCTCGGGAATGATGGGAATCATTCCTATTTTTCCTCGGATTATTGGAACGTCCAATACCTCGGCATCCTCTGTGTGACTGAGCCCGGGATTTGTTCTGTTGATTATGTAACTGGGATATGATGTTCGCTGGTTTCGTCTTCGCCGCTCTCCTGACCTCTTTTGTGTGTTTGCTTGTGTGTCATGTGTCTGCTTGACTTTGTGTGATTGCTTAAACACACACGCAAGGTCAAGCAGACACATTAAACACAAGCAAACACACAGGGACAAGGAGACACATTAAGTGTCTGCTTGCCTCTGTGATTGCTTGTGTTTAATGTGTCTGCTTGTCCCTGTGTGTTCGTGTTTAATGTGCCTGCTTGTCCTTGTGTCTTTGCTTGTGTTTAATGTACAGAATTTCAGCGTTTTTAATATATTTAATATCTTTGCAAAAGACAAAGGGACTTTAATTAATTCTGACAACACGGCAAGTGTGTGTGTTACATTATATTTATTATTCATTCATGCTATCTGCTGCTGCTGACGTCTCCTGAATTTCTGGTGTGTCGGTTTTATTTTCTGTTACCTCACAATCATTTATTTATCACCTTTCCCTGCAAGTTTTCTCTCTCTCTCTCTCTCTCTCTCTCTCTCTCTCTCTCTCTCTCTCTCTCTCTCTCTCTCTCTCTCTCTCTCTCTGCTGATTTCTCTTTTGGTTTTACAGTCTGTTGACTCTGTTCATGAGACTTTTCAGCTGAAGAATTAAAGAAGAAGAAATAAAGGATGTTTTTTAAGCAAAGACAGTATTAGTATTACTGCCTTCGCTTCATAAACATTCTTTCTTTCTTCGATCTTCAAATCTTCAGCTGAAAACCCTTTTAGACAGAGTCAAGATGGCCCCAAAAGGGATATCAGCCTGGAGAGAGAGAGAGAGAGAGAGAGAGAGAGAGAGAGAGAGAGAGAGAGAGAGAGAGAGAGAGAGAGAGAATTTACAGGAAAAGGTGATAAATAAATGATTATGAGGTAACACAAAATAAAGCCGATACGCCTGAAATTCAGGAGACGTCAGGAGCAGCAGAGAGCAGGAACGATTTTTTCCCTCGCTTCAATGCCTGGAGGTCAGAAGACTAGACTGCACCATATGAACTATTCCGCTTTTTAGTTGTAACCAAGATAAAACTTCGGGGAAGCTGGGCAGTGTGAAACCTCTACGTGATTAAAATGTTGCTCGTTAAAAATCCACATTTCTGTCAGTAAACCGTTTTATTGACAAACGGAGACTTTCGAGCAACTGAATGATGTTCCTCATCGGTCATTACGGTAAAAGATGACGATGTTGCTATTAGTTTTCTGTAAAAGAAAACTATTGTGCCGGCTTTGTCCGTCCGTCCGCATTTTATTTTGTCCGCACTTTTTTCTGTCCTCGCTTTTTTCTGTCCGCACTTTTTCTGTCCGCCCTCAGATCTTAAAAACTACTGAGGCTAGAGGGCTGCAAAATGGTACGTTGATTATCCACCCTCCGGTCATCAAACATAACAAACTGCAGTCTTCTAGCCTCAGTATTTTTTAAAATTTTATTTAAGGTTAAAGTTAGCCATAATCGTGCTTCTGGCAACGATATAAGATAGGCCACCACCGGGCCGTGGTTAAAGTTCCATGGGCCACGGCTCATACAGCATTATACCGAGACCACCGAAAGATAGGTCTGTTTCCGGTGGCCTTGATTATACGATGCACAGAAAACTCGATTGCGCCGAAGAAACTTTTTCCTTAGAGTAAATACTATTGAGGGATACCGTTCACGTGTTCGAAAGTCTTTGCATTCAGTCTTCGGCTTCGTCAGCAATACAGGTTATTGGTATAAGCAGATTTTTAATGAATACTACTGTCTTTACTAATACTACGTACTATTAGTACTTCGATTACATTACTGCTGTT